>NW_004444118.1:4833823-4898456 GCF_000243295.1 Trichechus manatus latirostris | reverse complement strand
CAGAAATTAACTACATAAGACTGAGTAAACGAAAGGAAACTCTGGGTTTTATATGGGAATATTGCTGATGTTTTAAGGTCCTACTTTCTAGATATAAGAAATCATTTTCCTTTCTCCTATGGTATCTAACTAATGGGTTTAGATATTGTAACTCTTGAATTAGAAGTTCTGTTGGTAAACTTAGCAAGGTTGTGACTATCATAACTAGAGAAGTGACTGAAATTTGAGCTATGATTTTACAAAATAGAATAGTATTAGCCTTTCCTGTTGGTCTCTCAAAAAACAGTTTGTGCCTAAATAGATAAATGCTACTATATTTATATTAATACTCAGTCTGAGGGTTTGCAAAATGTAGTTGCTGTTGAGGCACATGAAAAGCAGTCACTGATGCTGCTTATGCATAAACAAATACTATTATGGGGGGAGGCCCATCTACCCCAGCCAAATCTCCTCTAGGCTGCATTCTAACAAACTGGAGGAGGTATAGCTATGAGCCTATGACAAGAAAGAGAATGATATGCTTATGCAACAATGTATAAGCATGTATATAACAATGTACAATGCCCCAGTACCAGCTAGGGGACCAGAAACATTGTCTCCAAAATGGGTCTTTGGCTTATGGCAGGATTTTTCAGCTTGACTTGTTCTGTAAGAAAAATGAGACAAAGTTCCCTATATTCAAGCTTTCATGTCTCTCTATCACACTTTAAATTCCTCTAACCAGGTTCTTTTCCAGGAAAAGCTGAAGGTAAAAGTGCTTCCTGAATCCTCACAGGAGGGTCCCGTCTTAGAAGGAATAGCCCCAATAACTGCTTCGGCTCCCCCCCCCCGCCATATAGGGAAGGTGCGGTAAAAACCAACAGGTCAGGTCAAAGAATGATGACAGACCCTCACAGAAAGGGCTGAGGCTGATTCTAGTCTGGCCAGCTTGAGAGAAACTGACGAAGGAAGAGAATCGGGAAGTAAGAGTCCGACTTCATCAGGTGTGGTCTTCCTCCAGTACACACACCCGTCAGGGTACTGTTTTCGGTGAGGGTACTGCCGGGGCTCGGACAGGGCAATTTCCTCTGAGAAAAATTCCAGCCGAAGGAGGAACAATGTTAGTATGTACTCCTTCCTCTACCAACTTGTATAATTAAAAGAATCACAATCCTCCTTATCGGAGTAACCCAGATAGGATGGCGGAGTTGTTCCTTTCCATTTTCTACAGATCCCACCTGAAAATGCATGTGCCTTGCAGGCGACACTATTACAAGAAGAAATAGTGACACGTAGTGTCATATTCAACAGTTTCCATATTCAACAAAAGGTGAATCCAGAGGTCTGGGTATAAGAAAGGCCTGGATGAGCCCAGTCAGCCGCACCAGTTAAAATTACTTTAAAACCTAGAGCACCTATTATAACCAGAGACAGTATCCCTTCTGCAAAGAAGCTTTAGAAGGGATCACCCCATTGGTGCATCGATACATAAAAACTGGACTTTTAAAATGTTGCCAGTTTCCATACAACACCCCTATCGTACCGGTGTTGAAACCCGGGACAAGAGAATATTGGTCTGTTCGAGACCTAAGAAAAATCAACCCAATAGGAGAGGACATTCATCTGATTGTGCCAAACCCATATATTCTCTTGGTTACTATACCCAGTCAGTGTGCTTGGTTTTCAGTACTAGACTTGAAAGATGCCTTCTTTTGTATTCGTCTACACCCCGAGTCTCAGCGTCTATTTTCCATTGAATAAACTTATATTGAGACAGGGAATTGCTGTGGGGGTACTAACTCAAACCCTGGGACCAGCCAGGTGACCGGTGGCCTACTTTTCAAAACAGCTGGACAACACGGCCTGGGGATGGCCCCCTTGTCTTCCAGCTGTGGCTGCAACATGTGACTTGTTACAGGAAGCCAAGAAATTCACCCTTGGACAAAAGGTAACGGTAAATGGTAAATACACCACATACAGTTTTGCCTCTTTTGGAATAAAAGGGGGTCTTTTTGGCTCACGGCAGGATGGATGGGAAAATGTCAGGCAATCTTTTTAGACAACTCAAACGTGGTTCTGAAGGCTGTCTCCTCCCTCAATCCCACCACATTGCTGCCTATTTCAGAAGATGCCCCTGTACATGACTGCCTAAAGATAATTGAAGAAGTTTATTCTAGCAGACCAAATCTCTCAGATGTTCCTTTGACTGACCCAGAGACAGAAATGTATAGGGATGGCAGTAGCTTTCTATATGAAGGATGCCACAAGGCGGGATATGCGGTGGTGACATGAGCTGAGGTCTTAGAGGCAGCTCCACTTCCTGTTGGCACTTCAGCTCAAAAGGGTGATCTCATAGTCCTCGGGTGGGCCCTGCGACTAGGAATAAGAAGACGCATAACTGTGTATATTAATAAATAAATATGCCCATCTGGTCCTTCACTCACATGGTGCCTTGTAGAAAAAAAGGGAACTTCTGAATCTGCCAACAAAGAAATAAAACACGTACCAGAAATCCTAGAACTCCTGAAGGCAGTCAATGATCCCATTCAGGTGGCAGTGGTATAATGCCCCGGACGCCTGGAAATTTTAAGTATCTGTTCATTTTTGTGGACACCTACTCAGGGAGGGTAGAGGCTTTCCTTTGTCAAAACGAACGAGCTCAAGAAGTGACCAAGGTGTTACTCAAAGAAATCATACCCTGTTTTGATCTTCCAGTCTCAGTACAGAGTGACAACAGGGGAGCTTTTACGGCAATAGTCACCCAAGAAGTCAATAAGGTTTTAGATATAAATTGGAAACTACACTCAGCCTGGAGACCACAATTGACTGGAGAGACCAAAAAGATGAACCATACTCTGAAAAAGTCTTTGGTGAAACTTTGCCAGGGGACAAGCTCCACTTAGATACAAGTTCTCCCCATTGCCCTGCTCAGAATCCGGGTAGCCCCTTGAAGTGGGCTCAAATTGAGCCCTTACAAATTAATATATGGGAGACCATTCCTGAAAGAGTCGACTTTCTGCCACCTCGGTGATGACTGAGGTAGAGAAAAGAGACTGGGTCCATTCTCTGAGAGCTGTCATAAACACTGTTAATCAGTATGCTTCTTCTTGTTTGTCTTTTCCTTCTGACACTCCCCTCCACAGGTTCCAACCCAGAGACTGGAGATCAGGTCTTGTTGAAAACCTAGAAGAATCAACCCCCAGAAGATCAACTGTTCCCTCAGTGGGAGGGACCTTTTGAAGTTCTCCTGACCACCCACTCTCTGAAATTAGCAAGAGTGGCTGTGGGGGTGCATCACTCGAGAGTAAAAGCAGCCCCACCAGAAGAAGAGAAAGAAGTAGAAAACAGAGAGCCACCATACTCTTGTACTCCAATTGAAGGCCTGAAGTACAAGTTCAAGAAGCCTACAGCACAATAATTTTGACCTTATTTCCCTCTATCTTTCTGTTTTTTCCAGAAGACCTGGACAGAAAAGGTGCCGGTGATCCTATAGGCAAAGGGGACATTGACCCTGCAAGCTGGGGACACTCTGACCCTCCCGTGTGTAGTCTCAATCCTAACCTCCAGTATGTCCAGTTAAGTGGGCCATAAAAGAGCCTGAAAGAGGAAGCTTAAGAATAGTGATTATTCTAGTTTGTTTTTGTGTTTCCTGTTTTATGAGAATATTAGCAAAAGGAACTACAAATACTTCTAAGACTAGAAAAATTTTTACCCTGGTAAGTTGGGACACCCCTTTTTCAAGCTCTGAAGACGATTGTCATATAATTCACCAAGATGCAGCCAATATCCACTCTAACTCACCCCCCTCCCCAAAATATGGCCCCTAGTCTATACCAGGAGGTTTTTCACCCCAGCGACGCCCCTAACCAGCAGGAAGTAGCCAGAAAAGAAGCAACGCCCTGTTTCCCAAGATTGAGAAACTTCCAGTAAAAGGGGGGATTGGAAGAGGCTGCACAGGCCTGGCTCACTATTATTTACTCCCCATTGCTAACCACCACATTGTCTCATGATCTTTTTTCTCCAATCTCTGCAAAAGGTTTAAGATTAATTGATGTTCCTCCTTGGAGGGTGGAAAACAAGTGATAATGATCTAAGGATAAAAACCAAACAAAACACCCATCTTGTGACAAGAAAAAAACAGGATGTTGCCAGATAATCCCCAAGGATGTCACCAGATAATCCCCAAGGATGTCACCAGATAACCCCCAAGAATACCAGTAGAAGATTAACTTGTCTAAGACATGACCACCTCAAGGGGAAACTAAGACAAACTTCTAGGATACATGATCCTGTCCATATAAAAGCCTTCAGCCGATCTCCAGTGGGGGAGACAAGTTTTTTGGAGGAATCTATTCCCCTCTGTCTCCTGTATGTTGGTATATAATAAACATCTTGCTGCTCACCTCACCCCATCTCAGAATTGGCTATGGCAGCAGGCAGCTCCAATCTGCATTATTGCGGTAACAAGATCACTGTAGTTCTGGTCAACCTTGACAAGGTCCTCTAGCCTTGTAAGAGACACTGAGTTAGAGGCACCTAGCTAATCTGTGCCGAGACTCCTGATCCATAGAAACTGTGAGATAATAACTGTTGTTTTTAGCTTGAATAAGAACTTCAGAACAGAAGTACCTGGCATATTTAAGGTGGCTGGCCGAGACACAGGCCTGACTCCATTTTGTTACAAGCTCCTGCTTCTGCATTCCTGAGAATTTAACTTTGACCTCTTCCCATTCATATGCATATTGACTTGGGCCTCTGACTGGGTACAACCAACAGACAATGTGATTATGCCTAGGCAAGCCAGGGCAAGCCTGGGCAGACCCAGGCAAGTTCAGGAAAGTCCAGAGAGGGTCAACCAATCAGAACCTTACTGGGAGATTCCTGATTCCACCTTATATCTATCCTTGTGAAACAGTTGCCCTTGGATTTATTGGTCTTCACTCTGTGTGGGTTAATATCTCCCTATTCAAATATTTCTTATGCTTTCAATAAATCTTTGTTTTCCTTTAGCAAAATCTGAGAGTTTCACTCTACAACGTTGGCATAGTTGGCAGGATTTTGAAGGTATTTTATCTTCAGTGAACCCTGAGATTGTTGAGGACTGGAGCTCCGGAGCCAGCTTGAGCCCCTTGTGCTCAGTCCATCTCCACAAAATCTCAAGGTTGTGAAGGCAAGCCCTCTCAAATCTTGAGCGTCCGCTTTGTTGTGTAGATGGCACTTTGGGAGATTTATTGTCAGTTTTCCGTTTTTGATTGGCATTCAAAAACTTCTAGAAGGCATCAGGACAGTAAATTTGCATCCTTATAAGACATTGTTTCTAAACAGTCCAAACCAATTAAGAAACTGCAGTGTCAGAGCTCTGTAACTTCTTTGGCTGTTTCTTCTGCTCCTGTCTCTGACTCTTTCTCTGATCCTTCTTCCCCTTCTGCTCCTCCTATAGTCATCCTTCTTTATCCACCCTTACCTTCTTATACTCCTGCTGATATGCCTTTTAGCTCTTCAGGTTTTTTTTTGTTTGTTTGTTTGCCCTGTATTATTTCTGTTTGTCTTTTTATGTTGACCTGGATTTTGGTGTACAAATTGACTTGATGAAGGTTGTTGCAAAGGATCTCAGAGTCTTATGACTCACCCCATTCTCTAGCAGTCCCTCCCTAGGATTTTGTCTTAGCCCCTGAGAAACCAAAATTAGTAATGCTCCACTTTCAAATTCTAAAATTTTGTAAGTATGTATTTGGGCAGAATCACCAAATCCTGCAAGAAAATAGATGATGGCCATTTTCAGGGGCAAGTGGCAGGTCCTGATCTATTTTATGAAATCTGCAGGGGGAGGTGATAGATAGCTCTGGGCCTGTTTTATGACACAGTGTCTCTATAGTTTAGACTAGATAGAGACAGAAAAAGCCTTAAACAACAAGTTATGTCAGTTAAAAATTTTCCAGAAAAATGGTGTCAATCACAAAACATTGTTTACCTCACTTGTGGTTAAAGTTTAAGCACAATGTCATCTGCTTCCTCCTAGTCTTTCCTCTTGCAGCTGTCTTTCAGATCAACCAGCTAAAACTAGAATCCTGGGCATGCGTGGTAAGAGACCAGGTTGACTGCCAGATGGCCCCATCCCATAGTAAGTATTGCCTAGGAACCTAAAGACCCATGCCGAGGAACCAAAATCACCAGACATACATCACTGAGGGGTCACCGAGCCCCTTTCAAAAGCGAGAAGTCCATCAGCCACTTCCGTGCCAAATCCTAGCCTGACCCATTTTGAATATGTATGAAATTAATGAATATGTATGACTTCCCCTTTCTTGTGTAGTGTAAAACTTCCTCTAGCCCTTTGTTCGGGGAGACAGTGCTTTGAGAGTAATCTCCCTGTCTACTTACTTGCTGCGAGTAATAAACTATGCCTTGCTTTAAATCCACTTGACTCTTAGTTGTTCTTAAGGAGAGTACAAGTGGCAAATCCATTGAGTTCAGTAACATAATTACAATGTTAAAATTAAAATCATCAGGAGCTACTTTAAAGTACTTTCCAGTTGGAGGAACTAGTATCTTTAAGATCTAAAATAAGAGACTCGGTCTCTAGCCGACAGAATGAATTAAATTCAAAAAGAAGGGAACCAAAAGCCTGAATCTTAGAGCTTAACATCTTGGATAAATGAGCCTGGATTTCCCCCTACCCTACTGGGATGCCAGTTTGGGGTTCATATTTAAAAACACAATAAGCTGAATATACTAGAAGTAATTTGGAATTTCAGTGATCACTTTGGGAAAATTAGTTCTCATCTGCTCTTGTTTTCTTTTTTTCCCCTCCCTTCTGTTATGGCTTGAATTGTGTCCCCCCAAAATATGTGTCAACTTGACTAGGCCATGATACCCAGTATTGTGTGATTGCCCATCATTTTGTCATCTGATGTTATTTTTCTATGTGTTGTAAATCCTACCTCTGTGATGTTAATGAGGCAGGATTAGAGACAGTTATATTAATGAGGCAGGACTCCATCCATAAGATTAGGTTGTATCTTCAGTCAATCTCTTTTGAGATATAAAAGAGAGAAGTGAGCAGAGAGACCAGAGGGACTTCCTACCACCAAGAATGAAGAACCAGGAGGGGAGCACATCCTTTGGACACAGGGTCCCTGCACTGAGAAACTTCTAGACCCATTCAAGGGACGATAGATAACAAGGACCTACCCCCAGAGAAGACAGAGAGAGAAAGCCTTCCCCTGGACTAGCACCTTGAATTCAGGCTTCTAGCCTCCTAAACTGTGAGAGAATAAATTCTGTGAGTTAAAGCCATCTGCTTGTGGTATTTCTGTTATAGCAGCACTGGATAACTAAGACAACCTTTAAGATTGACATAGTACAGAACATAAAAATCTTCGTCTGAATGAATTTGCTTTCATTAATTCCTGGAAATATTCAGACTACTAAATTTATATAAGCACTTATTTATCATTAAATTGACCAGAATAAAGTTGTTTTTGAAGGAATATTATAATCTAGTTTTAATAATATCATCTGGAGGTAGGAAATTATTATTATATTTTCATAACTCTATCCTTTGCATGCTTTATAGGAACATTTGGAGAATCAGTTTAGAATAATTTGTTTTGGTAAGGCCTTGTACCAGTTAAAATAAATGATTCATCTTTTTTTCCTTAGTGTACATTTCAAGTAGAACAATCTATATTAAAGTTTTTCGAAATAGCTATAAAAGTCTGAATCATAAAACAGACACAAGATACAATTTTTCTTGGATGAGGAAAGAAAAGAGGTTTTAAGACAGCCTTACAAATAACAGTAACTGTCAGCCATGCCTCCAATCTGTAAGTGTCAGGACTTCTCTTTCTTGAAGCTATCCACTTGTGGTATTTCTGTTATAGCAGCATTAGATAACTAAGGCACTTTCCATTTTGAAAAAATGAGCTCCCATTTATGTTGTCTTTTCTTTCCTTTTGGAGGAAATTTCTTTTGGTGCTCAGGTTTGTTAGAGGGTCTGACAGTCCTCCATCTGTGGCTCTGGCAAGTTAATAAATTTTATCTAGAACCTGTTTTTGCCATCGAATTGAGTTCATCTTATCAAAAATTGCTATACATACTTTAAGAAACTAGGTTTCCCATATCCTTGTTTTGTGTGGTATTGTATGATTCTGTTCTTTGTGCTGACCTCAAAGACAGGTGAGTTTATGTGGTTTTTCTGTCTCATTTTGTTTTGACAGCTTGCTTCTTGTCTAGAGTGTTGTGTTTGAGCTTCTGTCTTGTATCAGGTTGGAGGACACGGCTGACAGTTGCAGGTTGGAAGCATGGCTGACAGTTGCTGGGTTTTGTAAGGCTGTCTTAAAATCTCAGTTATTTCCTCATCCAATAAAAATTGTATCTTGTATCTGTCTTATGATTTAGACTTTTATAGCTACTTTGAAAAACTTTAATATAAATTCTTCTATTTGAAAAGTACACTAAGAAAAAAAGATGTATCATTTATTTTAATTGGTACAACAAGGCCTTAACAAGACGAATTATTCTAAACTGATCTCCAAATTTTCCTGTAAAGCATGCAAGAGATAGGGTTATGAAAATATAATAATTTCCTACCTCCAGGTGATATTATTAAAACTAGATTATAATGTTTATTTTATATTTATTTACATCATTTATCTTAAATATACCATATAAATTATATTTATATTTTTCTTAATGTTTGCATTCAGTTTACTCCTTCCTTAAAATCCTTCAATGGTTTTATATTACACTTGGTATAAAATTGAAAATTTCTACCCATCTCTACCTAAACTCTTTGAACAAATAGCTTTCCTAGATAGCTGTTCTTATTCTGTGTAGTGAAAAATTAACTTTATCCAAAGGATTTTTCTGCTTTTGTCCCTGGTTTCTGGGAGATAACCTCTAGACCCTTGAAATTTTCTGAGTAATTAGAGTGTCTTTGTTATTCATGGAGAACCTTGACCAAATCTGATGATTTATGATAACAAGTTGACTTATGGTGGAAGCTTGACATGCTAGAAAGACCCGTCAGCCCAACCTCTGGGGAGAGGAGTGGGGCTGAAGATTTGACTCAAACTTGTGGTCAATAGTTCTATCCATCATGCCTGCATAATGAAACTCCAGTAAAAACTCTGGACACCAAAGCTCAAGTGAGCTTCCTTGATTGACAATATTCTGTGTACAACGATGTGCTGAGAAAGTAATGCACCCCTAGGGACACAAAAAATGTCATGTTGGGGGCCCTCCCAGGCCTCTCCTTTTACATCTTGCCCTTTGGCTGGTTCTGATTGATATCCTTTGGTTATAATAAAACTGTAATCATAAATATAGCACTTTCACTGAGTTCTGTGAGTCTTTCCAGCAAATTATCAAACCTGAGAGGGTAGAGGGGACCCCCAAATTTTAATCAGTTGAACAGACATGAGGGTAGCTTAGGAAACCCTGAGCTTATGGCTGGTGTCTGAAGTCTTAGGTACACTTGGCAGAGTCTGGAGAACTGTGCCCTAACTTGTGACATTTGACCCCTCTCTGGTGGCTGGTGTAAGAAGTCAACTGAACATGCACAAACAATAATGTCCAGAAAAAACTTACATGAAACCTGTGCACAGATCACCCCTCACACTGCTTTGCTACCATCCCCACCAAAAATAGGGGGAAAAGGCACCAAAAGCAGATGAAGACTTTTGTATTAGAATAAATATTTTAGAAGAAAGAAGATGATTGCATATAAATACTTCTTCGTGTGCTAAGAAATTATGGAGAACAGACTCTGAAAAAAGAAATCACACAACAGATGAAATAATAAAAACCATATGATATAAAAAAGAGATGAAAAATGAGCTGGCAGCATTCAGCACAGAAATGGAAGACAATAAACATTTAAGAAAGAAAAACTATATTTGAAATAACAAGGTAGAAAATTGGCTCTGCCAATAAAGTAAAAGCAATTTAAAAGATGAGAGCTGAGAAAGAGAATAAGGAGATCTGACATGTATAATATCGTATTCCTGAAGAGTAGACCAGAATAGAAGATAAAGAAAAAAGATTAAGCATTAATTAAAAAAAAAAAAACTTTACTGAAATAAGAGAACAATTAAATCTGAGCATTCCAGAAAAACAAAACAAACAAACAAAGCAAATCCCGGTGATGTTACTTATTTTAAAGTATAAAGAAAAAATATGTTGTTTACAATGAGAAACATCAGCCTGGCCTGAAACTTTGCCACAGCCAGGTCAATGAAATAAGACTAAAAATAAAACAGTAATAATGTCTACACTATTTGAGGGAAATAATGAGTGAACTAAGCACTTATACCCATCAAATTCTCATGGAAAACTCAATCTTAGGAACTTACTGGATACACATTTGTAGACTGTTTCTGAAAATAGACTGCTTGATGATGAAATCCAGTCAATCAATAGATAGTAGGTAATAATTATCTCGGGAAGGGAGAAGATATTGTATGAAATAACTGGAACTACAGATTCTCTATTAGGGCAAATGATTATCCTTGATGTTAAAGCTTAAATTAAACAGCACATAACTAACATATTATCTATCACAAATTATAAAACTAAGGATAGCTATAAAAGAAACTATGATTACAAAAACAGAACGTTAATGTAGGAAATGTAAATGTGTTCAATTCTCCCACTGAAAAAGATGGGAATTCAACATCATCTTTTTTGATCAGCCAAGAAATACATAGGGTCGGTATGAGTCGAAATTGACTCAATGGCAATGGGTTTTATGAAATATAATATTAAGCAAATTAATTGAAGTTATAAAAATTACCACTAAAAGGTCTTAGTAAGATTGGTCTTCTATTCCATGGGAATGAATTATTTCACCTATAATATTTCATTAACAAATGTAAATGGGATAAAATTGCATACTGACAGAAATTGACACTTGCATCAAATACAAATTTCTGATCATGTAATGCATGTTAGCAAAATGACTAAAGATATTGAAAATGAAATTATGACCAAGTCCGTACCTGAGAATTGTGAAAAGGAAATAGTAGAGATAAATAAGCTGTTTAAAACAATGTATTACTCATATATAGCATGTATTAATACTTTTGCCCATATTTCCTTCAGATCAGCTTAAAATATAAACAAAATATAGATACAACCAAAGTCATTTTTCCCCTTTCCTCCTTCTCAGAGTCAATGTCTATTCTTATTTTGGTGTGGATCATTTGCATGTGTTTTAAATACATTTGTTATAAATATTTAATGGCAAATAACATAGATTATTTTACGTAACTTTCGACCTCACATGATGTTTAAATACAAGCCTCTTGTTTTGAGACTTTTTTTTCTTCAGGTAAATTTCATCGCTTCCACCACCATCTCTACCATCACAACCACCCAAAGGACATCAACTAGGAATTTACCCCATCTTCTTTATTTTTTCCAAGACCCAACTTGTACTTTAAAATTTTTGTTGTTGTTTGTAGTGTGTATTTATGTGGTATGATTAATTACTGTTGTGTGTTGCCTTTCTAGCCATAGTCCTGTGACTCGAACCCAGGTAATTGGGTGGGGCTATGCAAATAAGATAATTGTGGCCCACCCCGGGGATTGGTCAGTTTTGCCTTAAAAGAGCCAATTCCAGAGAAGAGCCTACCACCACCAAAGAAGCAGAGACCAGCAGCAGAGACCCACAGCAGAGACTCACAGAAGACGGAGCAGTGGGTTTCCCAGCCTACAGTGCGAGAAAGCTGAGTGCCTTTGGGCAGAGACTGAGGGCCAGGGAGAAGTCAATGCCTCGCCCACAAATCTGGGACTTGCCAGCCTCCACAACTGTGTGAGCCATTTCCTTTATACAGTTCATGAGTTCTGTGAGACATTGCAGTGAATTAGGGAACCCAAAGACAGGAAGGAGAGTACTTAGGCAAGAGGATGTAGTTGATGTTAGAGATGATGGAGTGGTACAGCAGGTTGAAAAAGTTAGTTGGGACATTTTTAACCTCTGCCTCATAGGAACCAGCTTTGTGTTGATCCTTATAAAGGAAATTATTCGTTTAATTAATATTTCCTATTTAAAAATTCCCCTTATAACCTTCACAACTAGGAATATGGAGAGTAACATAGTAGATTATTATAAATATTGTTGAGTGACTGAATTGTACTAATCCCCTTATAAGGGTATCATATTACTTATAAAAGGACTATTTAGGAATTTAACTTTCAGTAGCTGCTTTATTCCTTATGTACCGCCTTTGTATTTGTTAATGCAACAATGGCAGGAGACCCTGCCACTCAAAAAATAAATACAATTATTAGGTAATAAAAGTGATTTTTAACATATTGATCCTCTTTCTAGTAGATTATTTTACGTAGATTTTTACCTCACGTTGTGTTCAAACACAAGCCTCTTGTTTTAGTACTTTTTTTTTCAGATAAATTTGGACTTCGGGCAGATATTTATAGGCCCACTGCTAGCTGACATGCTGACTGACCACAGCTTATAAAAATGTAATTGTTTCCAGGGAGACCTTTGTGGTAAGTATTTCCTGTGCATAAAGGCAACTGACCTATTTTTGTTTGCAGTGGAAAGTTTTGAACCTGGAACATCAACAATTCTTGTGCAGTATCCTTTTATCATCATAATGTTGAAAATGTTCTGAATATTGGTATAATACATTATGGAGCAAGCTATATAATGAGTACATTTACTGTTTGAAAGAGTTTGTATTTTAAGTCTTATATTAATTGGCAGATTCAGTGTGTTTAAAAATCATGAATTTTTGCTGTATGATCTGCTTATATTAATAACCACAAATTCAGTTATAATATCAATCACACACACAAAAATCCTCTTTTACAGCCAGATATAACCCATTAGCCTGGCTTAAATGGGGAAAATTCATAAGAAGGTGTGACATATCTACTCCCCAATGCAAATGTGAAGCGTCAGATAAGCACAATAAGTACATCACAATTCATTTATTCCTTCTATATATTCATTTAATTTTCTAGCATTATAAAAAAAGTCATGCAAGGGAAAGTTTCCAATTAATAGCAAAAGCAGCTATAAATTGATGATACCACATTGCAAGTACATTATAGCTGTAATAGTTTATAGCTATATAGTTTGTGTTCAAAATAACAGGAACGCAGAGGAGGAGGTGATTCGATGTGTCTGTTTTTACAGACCACTGAAATAATGAGACTTAAAAAAAAAATTAGAACTTAGGTGGACACAGCTGGACTCTAGCGAATGAAAAGGCCAAGCAAACAGAACAATGCAAAGCCAAATGATGAGTTTCTCCTAGGGTTAGGAAGTATTTGTCTTACTTCTCTGAAACTTTCAGAGAAAGGTTTAAGAAACAGCTAACCTTCCTAATATTTTAAATTTTCTTAGATGAGGCTAAATGTTTAAAAAATTATTTAAATTTGGCATTTTGTTTAGAAGCCCGTATTTGAATGAGCTAGTCATGGTGCACACAGGCTCACGTGTCAGTGCTAAAACTTACAGAACACTCTTAATCCTTACAGGCTTCTCTTGCTCTTCCATCTCAGTTCTCCCACTGCATTCCTCCAACAATTGGCCATTTTCCAATTCTCTGGGCAGGGAGGGGAGTGAGGGAAGATATTACACTGTAAACGCTGTCCTTATATCTTCAACTTTTTCAGAGAATATGCTCTCCTCTCCTTATTTGCCATCACTGAACTTAAGTTTTTAAAATTAGTGTTTAAAAATGTATGTTTGAAATTCAGTGCAATAGCGAGTACCTGGAAGAAGATGGGGAGTACATAAATAGTATTTCCAGGTATATTACACAAGGTACTCTATAACTTTTTTCAAGGAGCCCTTGTGTCAAAATGGTTAAGTACTTGGCTGCTAACCGAAAGATCAGCAGTTCAAATCCACCAGCCACTGGAGGGAGAAAAGACCCAGTGATCTGCTCCTGTATATAGTTACAGTCTTGGAAACCCTATGGGTAAGTTCTACTCTGTTCCATACGGTCGCTATGAGTCGGAATTGACTTGACAGCACCCAACAACATAGCTCTTTTCGTAAAGAGTGAAAAAGTGGCTTATGTTGGTGTAGGTATGTGGAAATGGAATTTTGGAGTGTTATAGCTACATTAGGAGATAGACCTCAAACAAGGGCCTGCATTTATCCATCAGGCTTCCATGAAATCTGGAAAACAAAGAGAATCAGTCTTTTTACAAAACAGAATATTTTTATCCATTTTTATTTTATTAGAATCCCATGGTATCCTTATTCTGTGGGGGAATTTGATTACAATGTTAAAAATAAAGTTATGTATTCCCCCCTTAAAAATTAAGTTAACCAAAAACTATAAAAATCATAGAAGAAAAACTAGGGTCAACATTAGAGGCCCTAATACATGGCATAAATAGGATACAGACCACAACTAACAATACACAAACACCAGAAGATAAGCTAGATGACTTGGCTCTTCCAAAAATTAAACACTTATGCTCATCAAAAGACTTCACCAAGAGAGTAAAGAGAGAACCTACAGACTGGGAAAAAAATTTGGGGTATGACATATCCGACAAAGGTCTAATCTCTAAAATCCATAAGAAAATACAACACTTCTACAACAAAAAGACAAACAATCCAATTAAAAAATGTGCAAAGGATATGAACAGAGACTTCACCAAAGAAGACATTTAGGTGGCTAACAGATGCATGAGGAAATGCTCCGGATCACTAGCCATTAAAGAAATGCAAATCAAAACCACAATGAGATACCATCTAACCCCGGCATTACTGGCACGAATCAAAAAAACATAAAATAACAAATGTTGGAGAGGCTGCAGGGAGATTGGAACTCTTATGCCTTGCTGGTGGGAATGCAAAATGGTATAACCATTTTGGAAAACAATATGGCACTTCCTTAAAAAGCTAGAAATAGAAATACCATATGATCCAACAATCCCACTCCTAGGAATACATCCTAGAGAAATGAGTCGTCACATAAACAAACATATGCACACCCACGTTCATTGCAGCATTATTCACAATAGCAAAAAGATGGAAACAACCTAAGTACCCATCAACAGATGAATGGATAAACAAACTGTGGTACATACACACAATGGAATACTAATCAACAATAAATAACTGATGAATCTGTGAAACATCTCACAACGCGGATGAATCTGTAAGGCATTATGTTGAGTGAAATAAGTCAATCAAAAAAGGACAAATACTGTATGAGACCACTATTATAAAAACTCATGAAAAGGTTTACACACAGAAAGAAACAATCTTTGATGGTTATGAGGGAGGGGAGGGGGGAGAGGGAAAAGTACTAACTAGACAACAGATAAGCGGTAGATTTGGTGAAGGGTAAGATAGTACAAAATACAGGGGAAACCAGCACAAGTTGACCAAGGCAAAGTCATAGAAGCTTCATAGACAAATCCAAACTCCCATAGGGATTGAGTTACTGGGCTGAGGGCTAGGGAACATGGGCTCGGTGGACATCTAGCTCAATTGGCATAACATACTTTATAAGGAAAATATTCTACATCCTGCTTTGGTGAGTAGCATCTGAGGTCTTAAAAGCTTGTGAGAGGCCATCTAAGATACGTCTACTGGTCCCACCCCATCTGGAGCAAGGGAGAATGAAGAAAACCAAAGACACAAGATTAGTCCAAAGGACTAATGGACCACAGCTACCACAGCCTCCACCAGACTGAGTCCAGCACAACTAGATGATGTCCGACTACCACCACTGACTGCTCCGACAGGAATCACAACAGAGGTTCCTGGACAGAGCTGGAGAAAAATGTAGGACAAAATTCTAACTCACAAAAAAGACTAGATTTCCACTGATCTGATGGCGATTGGAGAAACCCCAAGAATATAGCCCCCGAGCACCCTTTTAACTCAGCACGGAAGTCACTCCTGAGGTTCACCCTACAGTCAAAGATTAGACAGGCCCATCAAACAAACAATAATATACATAGCTCAATCATGTATATGAGACTAAATGGACACACCACTTCAGGGGCAAGGATGAGAAGGCAGGAGGGGACAGGGAAGCTGAACAAATGGAAATGGGGAACCCAAGGTCGAGAAGGGGAGTGTTGACAACAAATGTCACAAAACAATGTGTATATTAATTGTTTAATGAGAAACTAATTTGCTCTGTAAACCTTCACCTAAAGCACAATAAAAAAGTAAAATAAAATTAAATTAAAATAAAACAAACAAAAAAACTAATGGGTGCTTCTTTAAGTGTGGTCTATGCATCACTGGATAACCTGTGGTGCTTTTTAACGCTTTCTCCACTGCAGCTAACTTCATCTTGGGGAGAAAAGCAGCAAATGTGGCAGAAATCTACATTATTAACAAAATTTCAGGCTATAGATATATAGATATATATACATATACATTCATATATATATGTATATACATATACATTCATATATACATATATAAAACCAGAAGTTCTGGTGGTGCAGTGGTTAAGAGCTGTGACTGCTAACCAAAAGGTCAGCAGTTTGAATCCACCAGCCGCTCCCTCTTTGGAAACTCTATGGGGCAATTCTACCCTATCCTATAGGGTTGCTATGCATCGGAATCAACTCAATGGCATTTTTTTTTTTTTTAAATAAAACCAAAACCAAACCAGTTGCCATGGAGTTGATTCTGACTCACAGAGACCCCATGTGTGTCAGCGTACAACTGTGCTTCATAAGGTTTTCAATGGCTGATTTTCCTAAGTAGATTGCCAGGGCTTTCTTCCTTGGTACCTCTGGGTGGACTGATCCTCCAACCTTTCCATTAGCAGCTGAGTGTTTTAACCATTTATACCACCCAGATACGTACACACATGTATGTATATATATAGAGAGAGAGATGGAGAGACAGAGAGAGAGAGAGCTTAACAGCCCCTATTCTAATGCATGACCCAGCACAGCCTTCCCCAAATCTGGCAGATTATCTGTATTCAAAGAAATTAGATGAAGGATGTGGCAGAACCAAATACCCTAGCACCAATAAAACGACTTTCAAGTACAAAATAGTCAGACAGCTGAAGAACATTTTAACTGAATCACTCAAAGAATATCATTAATCTAGGCTAGTTCTAGTAACTGGATATATTGAACTCAAAATTTTGACAATTTCCAGGAGGGTGAAACAGCCATCTTCTAAATACTAGTGGATAATCTTTGGTGCATCACCCTAGGAATTAAACTCTCACAAGAAAATAAAACAAAATAAACAGATATGTCTAGAATCTTTACGTTCAGAGTATTAGTACCAGTAATGGTAGATATGTTTGCATACTAATGGTCTAAAATAAAAGCAGCAACCGCTTTTGTTTTCCTCATCATCATCTGAAAGATGAATGTATTATAAACTTCATATTTATCTTCTTTGGTTGTGCAACTCTCACAAATGCCCACGTCTCACTTCATAGTCATCGCTGGTCTTTAAGGAATTAATGTGTATCCCCTTAACAGGTACAGAACAACAATTTTCTGCTATAAATAGACATTTCTTATTTTCTGGGGTTCAAAGCCAGGGACTGCTTCCACTGTCAAGTAATTTTGAGGACCTTCACTATCCAGCAAGTGGCTTGTGGGAATTCCCGGTTTTCTTCTTTCTCACCTACAGGGTAAGAATGTCAGACTTGGTGTCACCTAAGGTCTACCCTGCTCTAAGGTTCTATGCCTGAAAATCCTTGAAAGAGATAGGATTCTCCATAGACCAAAGTTTTCCACTTTCTGTAATTCTGGCAGATTTCTAATTCGTTTACTTATGTGGAGACTCTAGTATGTGTATGAGTGCCTTGAGAACTAAGCTAAGAGTAATATATTGATCTTTAGCTCTTTGCTTTATCTGTCATATTATTCAGGGCCTTTTCCACATATATGACCTCATTTTCCACATTTTGTCACTTTTTTTGGAGCACGGGTACTTCAGCAGGGTTTAAAGCTTTTGAATGGCATCATGGACATTTTTGCATTATTGTTAAATCTTTTTCCCAAGGGATGCAAATTTATTTTAATATTAATCTAAATAAAATCATTAGGACACAAGTCAAGATTGTTTGGGGAAGGGGGTTGGCTATAGCAGAGGGGGCTGAAAAATGCTGTCTTCGTTATCTGGTGCTGCTACAACAGAAATACCACAGTGTCTTAGTTATCCAGTGCTGTTATAACAGAAATACCACAAGCGGGTGGCTTTAACAAACAGAAATTAATTTTCTCACAGTTTAGCAGGCTAGAAGTCCAAATTCAGGGTATTCTTCTTAATTTTTTTTATAACATTGCATTAAATATTATTTATCTTGATTACTGGGTATTTTGGAACCCCTAAAATTCTGCCCCTGAAGAGAGTGCCTCTTTCACTTGACCCTGGCCCTAAGTGGAGTGCTCGTGGCCCAAAAGTAAGCACTCAGCTGCTAACCACAAGGTTCGCGGTTCAAACCCACCCAGCTACTCAGGGGCAGAAAGACTTGGTGATCTGCTTCTGTAAAGATTACAGCCAAGAAACCCTATGGGACAGTTCTAGTCTGTCATATGGGGTCACTGAGAGTCGGAAACGACTTGACGGCATCTAACAGCAACAACAGAAGGACAACAACAAAGTAGCCTTAGAATATGGTCAAGCAACGCACCAATTAATTAAGCTAAGTGGATATTACATTTCTAAGTATAATGGACACACAGGAAGTGGAATGCCCACAGATAGATGTGTGGGTGGGTGAGGGCATGAAAGACACAGCAAAATATTTCAGACTCGGCACTTCCTTTTGCTGATGTTGTCTCACAGAACTTGGAGTTTGGTTTTATACACAAGCTTAGTGCCAAATTCTTTAATCTGCAATGGACAGGCAAGTGACATATGCTGATTTAAACTTACTCAGGCAGTCAGCCCTTGGAAGTTCATCACCCCCGGCTCTTCCTCAGGGTAAGTG
The DNA here is from genome assembly GCF_000243295.1 of Trichechus manatus latirostris. Lineage (NCBI taxonomy): Eukaryota > Metazoa > Chordata > Mammalia > Sirenia > Trichechidae > Trichechus > Trichechus manatus. The sequence continues at coordinate 4,879,551 of NW_004444118.1, read as the reverse complement.
GAATAATTTCCTTTTGCCATTTGTATATCTCCCAGAATTAGTTTTTCCTCTTAAATTTGCGGTTTTAAATTGTTGAAGTTGGACAGCACTTCTATTTTATTGCTAAGTAGAGTTAACGTAGTTTGAGTTTACATAACAACTATTGTGGAGAAAAACATACCTCATTAGATTTTGTTTTTTTATCTAGAGAATATGAAAAGTAAACACGCCTTCTATTGCTGTTGTTGTTATTGTTAGTTGCCTTCCAGTCAATTCCAATTCATGGCGACCCCATGTGTGAGGAGTAGAACTGTTCCATAGGGTTTTCAAGGCTGTGACCTTACAGAAGCAGATCACCACACCTGTCTTCCAAGGTACCTCTGGGTGGGTTTGAACCATCATTCCTTTGGCTAATAGTCTACTGCTTAACAAAGTCTTGGTCAAAAACCCTAAAGAAACAACGTTTTACATATATGAACAAAGGAATATTTAAGGGACTTATTACTACCTTGCTGTAATAGCAACCTACCTTATTCCAAATCCCTCTACTAAATATTAATTTTGTGATTATATTCTGGTGCATTTACATCCCTAGGATTCCTTTCAGAACGCCAAGTTTATGCATATGATTAACTTCCTCCGTTTTCCAAAGGGATAGAGAAATAACTCCTGAGATAAAATTATAGACAATATCAAACATGTGACTATAATTACAACCTGGTAGGTTCTAATATAAAAGTATCACAGCTTAGAAGGAGATAAACCACAAAACACTGAAGTATATCAATAATGAACTTATCTGACACTGTTGAAATCAGCACTTTTCTGTGTCAGACGAATTAGTATTCTGAGTGAAAGAAATGGAGAAATCTAATGTGAGGTAGTAGATATGGGTGTTATGGTCTGGGGATGGATGCACAAAAAAATGCATAAAATTATCATGACATAGGATTACCTTCTAAAATCTAATTGACTTTACTGACATCAATACTATTGCAATTGTTACCTGATCTGATATTCATTCCATATTGTGCTGAGTATGTGGATTATACGTTTTTAGAACTGTTTGATGTAAGTTTGAAACTATTAAATTAGCAAAGTTCTAAATCAGGAAGAAAGTCTTAGAATCATCAAATAAGTTTCTCTATAATTTTTGTATCAGGGATGGGGAAATTGGAAAATTTTGATAACAGCAGTGAGGGCTTGGTCAAATCTGTTATTTTCTGATGGGAAAGAGCAAGACTTCTTCCTGGCTCCTATCTAATAAATGGGAGAGGGTTGTTGAAAGGGGATGTCAGAAAGCGAATATAAAGAAAGATGTTATGCTACTATGTCTCCGATTCAATTGGTCCAAAAAATTAGTAATTGTCATTACAAAATATCATCCTAAAAGTAAATCTGAAAAAAAAAAAAAAAAGGAGAATAATGTCAGAGCAAAATGTGTGAAGACAGAACACTGGCCCGGCATTAGTGTTATTGCAAAACTCCACTGGACTCTTTGACCAAACTGTTGAGGCTCTGATAACTGGGTAAAATAGTGATTGTATCTAAGGAAGTCAGCAAAAAACCAGAAAGAGAATGTGAACAGTGACCCAGTTTATGGCCAAAAGTTCAAGAGTGTACCTTTTAAAAAAGTGAATAAAGGGTCTACAAAATCCCTTTAAAGTTTATTCATTCATTCAACAATAAGTGCCAACTATATGCCAGACATACTCTAGGTGCTGAGGATATAGCAGTGAACAAAATAGAGAAAAATATTTACCTCCATGAAGTGTATCTTATATTACTGTGGATATAATCAATAAAATAACTGATAATATAAAAACTAGATGGTGTTGATTGCTATTGAGAAAAATTAAAATCCGGAAAAATCAAAATTCGGGAAAATTCCATATAAAATAGGAAAGTCATAGAAAGTCTCTCTGAGAAGACAACGTTTGAGTCAAGACTCAAAAGAAGTGAGAGACAGAGGCCTGCTGTCTCGAAGAGGAGCCTTCTAGAAGTTGGATCAGCAAGTGCAGCAGCTCTGAGATGGGAACATGCCTGTCATTTTTTTAGGAAAAGCAGGCAGGAGTTATCTAAGAAGAGTTGGAGCAGAATAACTGAGGTATTGATTGTTAGCAGGATGATTTTCTGCCAGAGGTCATTTAATTTTGGAAGGTGTAGGATGGCAGAGTGTATGCTTGGAGACCAGAAGGAGATGAAGTCAGAGAAGTAATGGGGAGCCAGGTTAAATAGGGATTTGTAGGGCATTTTATAGATTTGGGTCTGTTTGATGGAAAGCCATTGAAGGTTTAGGGCAGGGAAATGATATGATTTAACATACTGTTTAAACCCAAACAAAGAATAGCCCTAGTGAGTATTGCCAGATAAGTAAAGTTTACCTGGCCTCTTCGATTATCTATTGTAACTCCATTCATTCTAATCTCATGCTGCGCTGTGTAGCAGAAACAGTGCAGGAGAGCATTCCTCCCAGGCACAAGACCTTCCACTCAATTCCTTAAGTATTATCAGGAGTAAATAAAGTCATCCCAAATTGTCTTTTACCTATTTAGAAAAACAATAATATAGTTTTTATCTTTCTCTGTATTTTTAGAAAAACAATCTCTATCTTTCAGAAAAACAATAATAACCAAGATTTATCAAATAGTTACTTTGCACCAGACACTAAGCACAGCATTTCAGAAGCACTGTTTCATATAATCCTCTCCAAAACCTTATGAAGTAGACCCTATTCTACATTTTATGGATGAGGAAGTTTGTGGTTTACGGAAGTTGAATACATTGCCTGAAGTCACAAAGCTGTAACTAGCAGCCATAGACTCAGATCTACTGAATTTGAGAGCCTCTGCTCTTAACTATTGCCATACTTCAGTAATAAATATTAAAATAGTGACTATATGGCATTTGCTCCATTTTGCAAATAAAGTTGGAGCTTCAAGAGAGGAAAGGATGAAGAAGAGAAGAGACCAAAGGGTAAAAGAACATGTATATACATCTCAGGCTGGGTTCTCTAGAGGAGCAAAATCAGTGAAGCGTACATACATAAATTTATATAGAGAGATTTATTTCAAGGAAATGGCTCACGCAGTTGTGGAGGCTGGAGAGTCCCAAATCTGTGAGTTAGGCGTCAGGCTGGAGGCTTCTCCAGACTCACGTGGTTGTGGAAGCTGGTGAATCCCAAAATCTGCAGGTCAGATGGCAGGCTGCTGGCTCATGTTCCAAGAACCAGAGGTCAGAGGATGACGAGTCAGATGCAGGAGCAAAAGAGAGTGAGCTTTGCCAGAACATCCATTTATATCGGATGCAGGCCACACACCCAAGGAAAATCCCCTTTCAACGGATTGGCTACTCACATCAAATCACAAAATGGAGGATAAATACATAAAACCTGCCAAACCACTGAGAATCATGGCCTAGCCAAGTTGACACGTAACCTTAACCACAATAATACATAACTGGAAGGAAAGACATCTTAGTGGTGGTTGCTCATTGAATAGGTTTTTCCAGTCTTGCATCAATCTGGCACTCCTTAGAAGTTCTAGGCCAATATTACCAAGCTTGATTTCCTCATATTCAGATGTATGTCCAGGGTCATGGAATCTCCTTTGGGTATCTACTCCTACCTCCCCACCTCCACTGGCACAACATGTCTTAAACAACACCAGGTGATAATCCAAAATGCTAATTTTCTACAATAGGGCATGCGCCTTATTTTTGTATAGCACTTGGCAATTTTCAAAGTATTTTCACATCTATCTTTTGTTATTTTGATAAATACATGTAACAAAACATCTGTTATTTCAACATTCTTCACATGCACAATTCAGTGACATTAATTATGTTCATCGTGTAGTTCAACCATCACCATTATCCATTTCTAAGTTTTTCCTCACTCTTAACAGCATCTAGCCTATATGACTCTCAGATCCAGCCTTTGTACACAAAACAAGCATAAGTATTCCTATTTTATCAATGAGCATACTTTCAGACGGATCTCATTGAATCCATTTTGTGGATCTCTAAGATGACTGACAAATGTTCTTTCCTGCCCCAGCTCCCGACCAGAGCCTAGCTGTCCATATGTCATCCAAACCACCTTTAATTTTTGTGCCACATGTACTCAACTGAGTTAATTGAGAATATTATCTTAATTTCTCAGATGCCTGTCAGAGTCCACGTTGGAATCAATTTGCTCTGAAACTTGGCTGTGCTGGGATTATTCTCTTTGCCTTGGCTGTGATAGGGCTGAGTGCTTCAGGTAAGTAATGTGAGATCATTCATCTCAGAATATTTACTCTACTTCCTTCATAAATATGGGAGCATCTTAACATAATTTGGCCACCTCAAACTTAGCAAAGGACCAATGAAATAAAAACAGGAACAAAGCAATGCTTCTATGGCTCAGCCCATATCCACTATGGAAACTTCAGCCTTCCACATTTCCCTTCCCAATTGTTCCGAGAGTCACCCTGTGGTATTTTCCGTGTGCTCCAAAAACTTAAAAACAAAAAATTCACGATGGTGATGAAAAAATGATGATAACAATGAAAATAACAATTATCAAGGCTTTGCAGTTTACTAAGTACCTGCTAAATTCCAGCCCTTATGGCGTAGTTAAGAGCTTGGCTGCTAACAAAAAGATCAGCAGTTCAAATTCACGAGCCACTCTTTGGAAACTCTATGGGGTGGTTCTACTCTGTCCTATAAGGTTGCTATGAGTCTGAATCGACTCGATGGCAACAGGTTTTGGGTTTTAAATTCCAGATTGCACTAGGCAGTGTCTCTCTTGTGATAAGCATGATTGTACTCTTTCTGAAGATGAGAAAGTTATGATAAGAGTATAATCATTTTGAGAGTTTAATACCTTAAATTTACTTATCTAGTAGGTAACAGGTAACAGAAGATCTGTATGAGAGTTCACTATTATACATTTTTTCTCGTTTATTTATGTAGGCTGTCTCCTAACTAGACCCATTGTTACCACATTGCTATTGCCTTTACCTTCTATCCATATTCAAGCTGACTGAGATAACTCAGTTTCCTGCTGAAATTGTAAGTGGAACCACAACTTTATTACTGATGCTTGGTCTAGCTTCTAGCTTCAGGAGGATACGTAGAGACAATGTAACTTTTCCATTCAGCCATACATTTCCGCATTTAATCTTCTTAATTGTTTTTCTTTATTTACTAGTGATATTTTTAAGTCAAAAATCATCAATAGAAAAATGTCATGTGGATGCTCATAAAGAGTACAGGAGTACTCAAGAGTACAGGAATGAAACAACAGGTAATTTTGTGGCTTAAATTTCCTAAGAATAACAGCTGGTTTTTAACTAATTTCATGCATTACCTTATTTAAGGCTGACAACAATCCCATATGTTAAGATACAATCATTATCATTCTGGTTTTACATTTCAGAAAACTAAGGCTTCGAAAGGTTAAATAACTTGCTCAAGGTGACATACTAATAAGTGGTGACACCAGAAATTGTACTTAGGTAGTCTGGCTCCGGAGCCTATGGCCTTACGCACCAGAGTATACTGCTTCATGAGAAGCTGCTGCTAGGCTATTCAATAATTAATAGCCAAATATCAAGTTAAAAAGTAAAATATGCATTTAAATTGATATTTGATGATATTAATGAACATATTAAACTGTTAACTTTGGTCTGAAATGAATAAATAGAACCAAAAACATAGAATGAATTTTTTAATATGTTTCATATTTCTTTGACATATAACAACATCATTCTTGGTTCAATGTGTAGTGTGTGTTAATAAAGGCAACTACGTTGTGTGATGGCAGCAAAATATGATCTGTGTGTATTTTAAGACAACTGCAAAATTTTTCTGGAAAATGGAATCCAGTAGATCACATTAAGTAGGCAATAATATTATTCAGCAATTAAATTTTTTCTCATGATTTCCCCATGGTATTTCTCATTAATTTAGTGAAATGAATTATTATATGCTTCACACTTTGCATATTGTTTAAAATTACTATTTGTTAGGTGAGTGTGATACTGTTGTCCATATACTGGAATAAGCACTGTTGACAAACTCAAGGAAACACAGATATAATCTTGACTCTACCACCATCTGATTGTGTTAGTCTGTCTCTCAGTGGCTGAAAATGTAAAATGTGGCTGTTTACATTATTTTGATTGTTTTTCTTCTTTAATATTCTACGATTCAATTTATGCTTGATATAACTGGTCATTGCTTTCCAATTCTTGGTACGAGAATGAACAGTAGGTCTTAAAAACCTCAAAATTATAATGAATTCATTATAGTTGTTTTCATAGTGACAATCGGTGACTTTCAAGCATGTATAATGATGTGTGTGTGTGTGCATGTGTGTGACATCGGTTGTAGTGGAGTGGAGACAGGTTGAAACTATGATGTTTCTTTCACTCTTTCTTTCCTTTATTACTTTAGAGAGATCAGGTCCATTAAAGTGCCCAATACATTGGCATCAACTCCAAGAGAAATGCTTGTTTCTTTCTCACAATTCCAGCTCCTGGAAGGACAGCTCAGCAGATTGTTACACAAAACAGTCCAGTTTGCTACTTATTCAAGATGAGAAAGAATTGGTAAATAATTACTAAAAGACCTTAATAAAATTTAACACTTTCTTTAAACCATGTCAAGGTGCTTGGGCTTTAGCCCAAAGGTTTTATGCAGATGGAAGTAGACACCTTGACTTCAAGACTGAACAGACATGTAAGAAAATAATTGAATATAACATGATGAATGTAATAATAGAAATATATAATTATAGAGAAATATTACAAAAAAAGAATGATTAACTCTGATGTGGAGTCAGGAAAGACTTTATAGAGGGAGTAATGTTTGAATTGGGTCTTAGGGGATGATTAGAACAAGGCAGTTACTGAATAGATAAACCAGTTCAGTATTCAGTCATTCTTTCTGTTCCGTTTATAGAGACTCATAAAAAGCTTGATAAAGACTAAAGGACTTCTGTACTGGATTGGATTAAATTTTACAACACCAGAGAAGAACTGGAAGTGGATAAATGGCTCTTTTTTAAACTCTAACATGTGAGTATCAGATGAGCTATTTTTAATGTTTGATTCACATCAGATTCATACTGCAAGGCAGTAAAATTGTTATTGATGATTGAATTTTATAGTTTCTCTTTAGTTTAGAAATTTTCAATAGATTCAGAAGAAGCAGAGAAGATGGCTGATTATAAAGTTGGTTGAAAATTCCATTTATGAAAAGACATCAGCAGTTCATAAGAATATATTTTCTTGCCTGAAATGGAATTTTAGAAGACAAGAAATAGACTAGCTTCCTTGGAGGGGTATCTCAATAAAAATTCTCTAGCTAGAGTCTGTTGGCACACAGAATTTCCCAAGGATTTTTTTAAAACTGTTGGCCAAAATACCTTAGTGAGTCATGAAACCAATTTGATGTGTCACAACTAACATTAAAATAATGAATATAAAAGGAAAAAACACAGTAAGTCTCATAGTATGTAGCCAGCACATTTAGGAAGAAAAGTGTGTGTTATGACAAATACTGCAGTGGATTTTAACCAATGATGTGAAACAGACAGTTTTAATCGGCTAGCAAAGGGCAGGGTGACTTTTATTGCCCTGCAAGCAAAGTGTGCAAACATTCAACCAAGTTTCTGTAAAGAACTTTCAATGTGTTTTTGGAAGAGATGATACCCAGTGTGACATTTTATGAGTCTATGAAGGATTGCAACATTTAATCAAACTTCTATATAGTGCACTTAAAGTGATATTTTTAATAATTAGAAAAACAAGAAGTTGAAGTTTAAAACATAGAAGCATGTTCAAGTTCATCTAAAATATGGTGATAATTTATTGATTTTTGAAAAATAGTAAGCATTGAATAAAATACTGGCTCAATTAACAAATTTTGACCTTGTTTGAGCTACATTCTAAAATATTTTTTAAAGTGTAATACTATTTAAAGTATGTGTTGTGGACTAGAATGAATTTATGAAAAGGCAAGCACATCAATTCATCAATTCCATCAAATAAAATTGTTCTTCATTTCTTTTCTTATAATGCTTTCTGGGGATTATTTTCTACATATGCTATTTTAATTACATGTAAATTAGACTGTTTTATATGCACTTAGTTTTTTTTAAATATGTAGTAAGGGTTAATATTGGTTTATGAAATTTATTATGTGTGTTTGTGTGTCATTATTGGGCTGTGATATAAATGTGGTTTTTTGGTTATGGTTCATAGTGAAAAAAGAAATTGAAAACCATTGATTTAAATATCTGTGGGCAGAAATATATGTAAAGTGAATATATTAAATTCAACGGAACATCCCATTTTATTCTGAGAATAAAAGTGATGCTTTGTTTAAAACCGTACCTGTTGCTCTCTAAGTCGACTGTAAACCTGGAAGGTATTTTGTTAGAGTAGGAAGAGCATCAGTTAGACTCTGCTTTTATTTTAACTCTCTGAGCCCTGGTTTTTAGGTAAGTGAAAAAAAAAAAAATAGATAACAGTTCTTTCCTAAATTGTTCTGGAGATTAAAGGAGATAATGTCACAGAACTAGGCAGATACCTATCTGGTCATGCAAGGCCTGGGAAGCCATTGATTAATTTTTGAAAAGAAGTTGAGTCATTTGGCCAGATTGGAATTTAAAAAATTACCCTGAAAGTTGAAGGAAGAATTGAAGTGGTGGAAGAGATACAAGTTAGGGGACTTTTGCAGTGGTCCACTTGAGAGAATTTTGTGGTTGAACTAGAAAGGTGGCACTAGAAAAATACCAAACTAGCTGCTCGGGCCCAAGGGGCTGCATGAAGAAACGGAACCAAGGAGCAAAGAAGTCATGAAGAAGCCCTGCCCAATGACACCCCTTCACCCTCTTTTTGAGACAAATAGGTGAGTCCTGAACTCACCCCATGCTTGCAACTCAGCGCTAATACTGCCCATCCCATTGTTAGAATTCCATCGCCATCCCCACCTGCAGTCAACAAGATTCATGCTTATTTGGAACTAATAATATATTGAAGCTGATACCTGTCAACCTGTGTTCAAAATGGGGAAAAAAGGAAATTGACTACATACCACATGAACCTAGTCTCTTTTCCTGCCAAAAAAAAAAAAAAAAAAACGCAAACCCACCACTGTGGAGTGGATTCTGACTCATAGTGACCCTATAGGACAGAATAGAACTGACCCATAGAGTTTCCAAGGCTGTAATCTTTATGGAAACAGAATGCCACATCTTTCTTCTGTGAGCTGCTGGTGGATTGAAACAGCCAACTTTTTGGTTTGCACCCAAGTGCGTTAACCACTGTGCCATCAGGACTCCTACCCTCTTTCCCTTAGCTGCAACAAAATTCTATAGAGCCTGTATGCACACTATGTCCACTACCCTGTATATACTTACTACTTTTACTGAGCACATACTTTCCTTATGTATTGTCACACTTTCTTATCATCACCTCCATGCCACCCCCAACTATTAGGTGGTTATTCCCTTGTATATTTAAGAAAAAAAAATGAGGTTCAGTGAAGTTAAGAATCTGCGCATATGGAATGTTTGTAGGAGAACAGGAGATTCAATTCCCAGTCGCCAAAGCTTTCTCTCTTTTTTTGTGTCATTATGAAGTATCTTGCTAGAAGAATTCTTTTCCGCTGAAGATGAACTTATAAATTCTAGAGGCTTACATTAGCTTTCTCTTCAAAGTTTATACCATTATAATATTTGTGGCTGTGTACTTTGTGTTTCATCATTTAACATTCTAGTGTTTACTGAAAGTCTTAGGAAATACTGAGCTCGATGAGGGGAATTATGTAAGAAAATCCTAAACGCTTAGAGATTTTTTTTTTTTGCTCCACAGATTAAACATTGATGGTCATACTAAAGAAAACAGCTGTGCTTCCTTCTCAAAGGAAAAAATTTTTTCTGAAGACTGTCATTCAGAAAATGGATGGATCTGCCAAAAAGAACTAAAATCTGTCAGAGTGTGCCCTGACACTTGACAACGTTTACAAATCCCATCTGAACTTCTTTACTTTCCATTACAGATCTCTGAACTTTTAACTGATACTGCCTAATATATGTTTAGTGACACGAAACGAACAAATTCTGAGAATTCTAAAACTGTTATGGACCTTACATATGTTCGTATCCAACCTACTCATTCTAAAAAATGAGGACATGGAGACATGGAGAATACATTTGCCATTTTAAGAGACAGTGGTATTTGATGGAAAGAAGTTCAGACCAATTGAAGGGAACTGGATTCTTCTCCTGGCTTATATGTGTGACCTTCAGTGATCCCTTCTATGCCTTAGCTCATCTCGATAAAAGTTGTAGTAAATTATTTCTAAAGTCCTGTGCATCTCTCATAATCTATGAGATCGTCACATAACTGAGTGGTGGCGGAGCCTTGGTTAAAGCCCATTTCTTGACTCTAGACCAGGGGTCTGATAACTAAAGAGTTTGGAAAGGGACCTTAACTCTTCCCACCATACCAAAGCTCTTCGCACTGAATTTTCTCATTACTTCTTTTTCCTCTATGTCTCCTTCTTTCTCTGGCTCACACACAAGTAGTAGGTGATGTGTAATTAAATATTTCATTATCCTAATAGAAAACAAGGGATAGCTTCGAACTGCAGTTGGAGAAACTAAAGTTTTTTTTTTTTTTTTAAAGAAATGTTTGTTCTGAAATAGATTTCTTACAAGTCTACTTTTCAAAAAATGTCATTTTCTAATGGAAGACAAATACATTATAATCTTAGATTTACCCTATAAAGAGACTTAAAACAAAACTTCTGAAAAAAATAGATATTTAGTTACCCTGATAATTCAATGCCAAAGTGAATTATATAAATTTGAGTATTGTACTATAGTGACCAAGGTGCCCTGGTGGTGCAGCGGTAAAGAGCTATGCTGCTAATCAAAAGGTCGGCAGTCCAAATCAACCAGCTGCTCCTTGGAAATACTATGGGGCACTTCTACTCTGTCCTATAGGGTCACTATGAATCGGAATCAACTCAACGGCAACAGGTGTTTTACTATAATGACCAAAACAACTTCCTAATTTCCTGTGCCCCACAAATGAAAATTTATAATACTTTTCACCAATAAAATTTTAATTATATAAAAAAATCCAAAATATAATTAATTTTGTGCCAATTTCTTGGAAATATATTACTTAGAGAAGCATTTTAGACAAAAGCATCAATATAAAATAATATACAATAAAAATGAGATTTTTGAACTGTTTGACACTTTTTGGGAAGAAACCTATAGTGACACTAGTAGAACAGAAGTCTGAAGAAAATATTCCCATGATTAGCAATGTACGTTCCTCCCTCTTTGGAAAGATGTTCATAGCAACCTTCTAAAGCAACTCAGGGTAAATCTCTCTAAGCTCATCTAATTAGTTCAGAATTCATTGCAAACTTTGACGTTTTCCTCCTCTTATACTTGACATATCTGAAATCATGTGCCCTTAAAACATGCATCTATAAGAAACTTTTACAATGAAAGTAACCCAGAGAAGTTAGTTTATCTGTCACTGTCATTTGCAATTGCAATATCAGATAATTTGCTTAGATAACCAGATAATTTGTTTAAGTCTACTTACTGCTGGATATTGTACTGCTGACATCACCTCTGAAACTCAAACTATGAAGGTACGATTACATAAGGAAGGCATGACTGGCTAGATTCTATGCAGGTTAAAAAATACTAGGTTTAAGGAGGAAAAGTTTTAATAGGCTATTTACTAGAGAAATTTTAGATTCAGGAAAAATTGCACAAAAAGTAGAGTCCCTGTATACTCCTCCTCCTCCTTGCATAGTTTCTCCTATTATTAACATATTGTATTAGTGTGGTACTTTTGTTACAATTAATAAATCAATATTGATACATTATTATTAACTGAAGTCTATAGTTTACCTTAGGGTTCACTCTTTGTGTTGTATAACTTCATGAATTTTGGCAAATACATAATCTCACATACCTCCCATTATAGTATTGTGCAGAATAGTTTCATTGCCCTTAAAGTAAGTTTATGTTTAGCTTTGTAAAAAACTGTAAGACTGTCTTCCACAGTGGCTGTACCATTTTACATTCCCACCAGCAATGAAGAAGAGTTCCTTTTGCTCCACATCCTCGCTAGCATTTGGTGTTGTCAGTGTTTTGGATTTTAACCACCCTAAGAAGTCCAAAATGCACTGAAGGCATTGGTGAAAAAGAAAGCTTCAGGAATTGATGGAATATCAGTTGAGATGTTTCAACAAATGGAAGCAATGCTGGAAGCACTCACTTATCTATGCCAAGAAATTTGGAAGAGAGTTACCTGGTCAACCAGCTGGAAGAAATCCATACTTGTGCCCATTTCAAAGAACGGTGATCCAACCGAAAGTGGAAATTATTGAAAAATATTATTAATATCACAAGCAAGTAAAATTTTGCTGAAGATAATTCTAAAACAGTTGCAGCAGTACGTCAACAGGGAACTTCCAGAAATTCAAGCCGGATTCAGAAGAGGATGTAGAACCGGGGATATCATTGCTGATGTCAGATGGAGCCTGGCTGAAGGCAAAGAATACCAGAAAGATGTTATCTTAGTCATCTAGTGCTACTACAACAGAAATACCACAAGTGGATGGCTTTCACAAAGAGAAATTATTTCTTCACAGTAAAGTAGGCTAAAAGTCCAAATTCAGGGCATCAGCTCCAGAGGAAGGCTTTCTCTATCTGTCGGCCTTCTCATCAATGTTCCCCCGGACTAGGAGCTTCTCGGCGCAGGGAGCCTGGTCCAAAGGACATGCTCTACTCCCGGCACTGCTTTCTTGATGGTATGAGGTCCCCAGCTCTCTGCTTGCTTCCCTTTCGTTTTATCTCTTGGGAGATAAAAGGTGGTGCAGGCCACACCCCAAGGAAACGCCCTTTACATTGGATCAGGGATGTGACCTGGGTAAAGGAGGTGTTACCATCCCACCCTAATCCTCTTTAACATAAAATTACAATCACAAAATGGAGGCCAACCACACAATTCTGGGAATCACGGCCCAGCCAAATTGATACACACATTTTTTTGGGGGACATAATTCAAACCATGACAGATGTTTACCTGTGTTTTACTGACTATGCAAAGGCATTTGACTGTGTGGATCATAACAAATTATGGGTAACATTTCAAAGAATAGAAATTCCAGAACACTTAATTGTGCTCATGCAAAACCTGTACATAGACCAAGATGCAGTCCTTTGACAGAACAAGAGGATACTGCATGGATTAAAATCAGGAAATGCATCAGGGTTTTTTCTTTTCACCATACTTATTCAATATGTATGCCGAGCAAATAATTTGAGAAGCTGGACTATATGAAGAACGTGGCATGAGGATTGTAGGAAGACTCATTAATAACCTACGATATGCAGATGACATACCCTTGCTTGCTGAAAGCAAAGAAGACTTGAAGCACTTACTGATGAAGATCAAAGAATACACTGTCAGTATGGGTTACACCTCAAAATAATGAAAACAGAAATCCTCACAATTGGACCAATAAGCGACAACGTGATAAACAGAGAAAATGCTGAAGTTGTCAGGGATTTCATTTTACTTGGATCCACAATCAAAGCCCATGGAAGCAGCAGTCAAGAAATGAAATGATGTATTGCATTGGGCAAATCTGTTGCCAAAGATCTTTTTGAAGTGTTAAAAAGCAAAGATGTCGCTTTGAGGACTAAGGTACACCTGACCCAAGCCACGGTATTTTCAATTGACTCATATGCGTGTGAAAGCTGGACATTGAATAAGAAAGACAGAAGAAGAATCGATGCCTTTGAATTATGGTGTTGGCAAAGAATATGGAATATACCATGAACTGCCATAAGAAAGAACAAATCTGTCTTGGGAGAAGTACTGTGAGAATGCCCATTAGAAGCGAGGATGGTGAGACTTCTGAAGTACTTTGGATATGTTATCAGAAGGGACCAGTCCCTGGAGAAAGACATCATGCTTAGTAAAGTAGAGGGTCAGCGAAAAAGAGGAATACCCTCAATGAGATGGATTTACACAGTAGCTGCAACAATGTGCTCAAACATAGCAACGATTGTGAGGATAGCACAGGGCAGGGCAGTGTTTCCTTCTGTTGTACGTAGGGTCACTATGAGCCGGAACTGACTGGATGGCACCTAACAACAACAGTGTAGTTGCCATGAGTCAGACTTGCCTCCACAGAAACTGGTAATTGGTGTGTAGAATCCCTGTGTGCTGCAAACAGTTAACATGCTCAACTGCTAACGGAAAGGTTGGAGGTTTGAATCCACCCAGAGGTGCCTTGAAAGAAAGGACTGGTGATCTACTTCTGAAAAGTCAGCCACTGAAAACCCTATGGAGTACAATTCTATTCTGACTCACATGGAGTTGCCATGAGTTGGCGTTGACTCAAGGGCAACTGGTTTCATTAATATGTGTGTAGGGGTTTCTCACTGTTGCTGAACTTGCATGTATGATATTGAGCACATTTTAATATGTGCATTTGCCTTTTGTATATCTTCTTTGGTGAGGTGTCTGTTCAGATGTTTTGCCCATTTTGTAATGAGATTTTTTCCCCCTTATTTTGGGGTTTTAAGAGCTCTTTGTATATTTTGGATACAAGTCCTTAATCAGATGCGTTTTGCAAATATTTTCTCCCAGTCTGTGACTTTTCTTTTCATTCTCTTAACAAGGGAAAAATTTTGGTTACAGTATTTGAGTGAATATTTATGGACAATAAACTTCCTACAACTTCAAGCCATGCCAAAAGAGCTTCTTAGTAGGACATTCAAAGTCTGCCACCCACATTATGGGTGTTATCTTACACTCTGTGCTCCTGTGCAGTCCATGCTCCAGGACAATGACTCCTTACCATAGCAAACACATCTTAACCTTTTACGCCTTCATGGTTTAATGCATGTTGTCCCACAAGCCTGAGATTCTCTTATCACCTAATCTTTCATTCTTTACCTAGAAAAATCCTAGTAACTGTAGAAGATTTGATTCAAGTATTAAATTCTTTATGAATATTTCTCCACATTTCTCCTCATAATTTATAATCTATTTCTTTCCACTTTTCTGAAATATAATTTACTTCCTTTTTTGTTATTTTGTGGTTGTTTTTATGTCCACAAGGCTGATTGTGCTTCTCCCCTGGTTGGAGTTGGACAAGCACCAAGATAGGACAGTTAAAGAAAGAAAGGAGACAGTCACCTACTCATTTTAATATAGTAAGGTAAAAAGAAGTTAGTCTTGGCAGAATGATGGTCTGTTTGTTGTAGTAAAAGGACCCTGAGGCTGGATCAGTGAGTTTCCCTCTATTTCATGTCACATGCTTGGCTTTGAAGTCTATTTGCTTTTGTTTTACATTCCACCTACTCATTCCAGAGAATTCTTCAATATGCACGGTGTGGGTTAAAAAGTAGGTATAGTAAGAAAACACTTAGGGTGAAAAAATTATAAAAGAAAATGTTTTTCATGCACTAGCCTAGTTTTTTATTTTTTACAATTCATTGTCTCTAATCCACAAATATCTAAGCAGTCAGCAATCAGATGCTTCCCTCATAATACAGGTATAGGTAAACAAGAGTAGCTTTTGCCTCCTTTATCACACAGCTTAGGGAAAAAATACAAATACAGGGGAAAAAAAGATAATTCTGAAAAACAAAAAAACCACTCATAAAGTCATAAACCAACTAACTTATCCTGGTCTGGTGCGGGGAGCCTTTTGCGTACACCTTAGCAGCAATTCAAGTTTACTTCTGTAACTGTTTCTGATGAACTCTGTTCTGTCACATTTTGACCTTATTTGTTTTTTCTTTTGTGGCTGCTCTTGTTTCTCTCCAAGCAAAACAGGAAAAAAAAAAAATTCCCTATCAATCAGGACAGGTTTATCCAGAACCACCACCCCCATTTTTGCCCTTTGCAACACCTTGTTTATTTCCTTCATAATATATAAAAATAGATAAGCTATTTATTTATTTATTTGCTTATTATTATTATTGATGTTGTTGTTGTTACTTGCCTCTAACTGAGGCAATACGGGAGCCCTGGTGGCGGAGTGGGTAAGAGCTACGACGAGCTACCGCTCCTAACCAAAAGGGTCGGTATTTCCAATCCATCTACCAGCCCCACCTTGGAAACCATATGGGCCAGTTCTGCTCTGTCCTATAGGGTCGCTACGAGTCGGAATCGACTCGACGGCATCAGGTTTGGTTTTTATGGTGGCAATATGAGCTCCTTGAGAAGAAGGACTTTCTTAGTATTTGTTACAAATGCCTAGTTCTGGCACACAAGCAACAGTAACAACCATTGCCATCCAGTAGATGCGTAGTAATTCCTGAACAAATAAATAACTTATTACAAGTAATAAAGCAGGAAGGTAGAGTGATTTGTCCACACTGAGGAGCTGATCCATTAACACAGCTAGGACAGAAGTCTGATGTTCCCGGTATGATGCTAATTGTATTCTCTATCTCAACGCACCAGTCCTGGGTGACACAAATGGTTAACATACGCAGCTTCTTGATGCCTAGGAAGAAGGGCTTGGCAATTTACTTCTAAAAAATCAGCCACTGAAAACCCTATGGGACACACTTCTACTCTGACACACACGAGATCACCGTGAGTCAGAGTCAACTTGGTGGCAACTGATTTAGGTAGTTAATAAACCCATTTTTCAGAAGATGCTACGAGGAGTAAGAATGCATTTGTGAGAATGCATCATTAGGGAATTGCGAGTTGATACAACAATGAGATACTACTACACGCCTATTAACCAAACCAGTTGCCACTGATTCAGCTCTGACTCATGTTGGAGGGTTTTCAGTGGCTGATTTTTCAGAGGTAGATTGCCAGGTCTTTCTTCCCAGGCACCTCTGGGTGAACTACAGTAGCCAGCCTTTCAGTTAGCAGTTGAGCCCGTTAATCGTTTGTACCACCCAGTTATTCCTTATAATACTGTACACAGTGATACCAATGCATATATTCATTTATTCAATACAGATTTATTATGTGCCTGCTATGCATCAGGCACTAAAGAGATGTGAACAAGACAGGAAAAGTTCTTGCTGTCTTACACCTCCCATTCTAGCAAGGATGAAACAAACAATAAATAAATACACAATAAAATGAAAGTAATTGCAGATAGTGTTAAATACTATAAAGGTAGGTGTGATAAAGTAACTGGCAGGCTATATTAGATCCAATAGTCAGGGAAAACCTCCCTGAGAATGTGAAGATGTGAGGCAGGAGCATTCCAAACATAAGGATTCTTTGGAGCAAAGCATCTAAGGTAGGAGGGAGCTGACATGTGCTTGGAACAGAGAGAAATTTTTGTGGATAGAATATAATCAATATGTCAGCAGAGGCAAGGTTCGTGAAGGTTGAGTGATAAAAGATGAGTTTGGGGAGATGTAAAAGAGTCTACTGGACCTTGTAGGACAGTAAAAGGAATTTCAATATATTTTTCTTTAACTGCAATGGGGAGTTATTGGAGGGTGGAGTCCCTGCATAGTATAAATGGTTAATACACTCAGCTGCTAAGCCAAAGGTTGGAGGTTTGAGTCCACTCAGGGGAACCTTGGGAAAAAGGCCTGATAATCTACTTCTAGAAAATCAGCCACTGAAAACCATATGGAGCATAGTTCTACTCCGACACACATGGGGTTGTCATGTATCAGGGTTGAATCTATAGTATCTGGTTCTGGTTAAGCAGAAGAAAGATGAAATCTGGTTCATACTTTAGAAAGATAACTCTAGCTGCCAGGTGGGGATTGTTCACAGAAGGGCAACAGTGGAAGCAGCAGACAATGAGAACCATTGATCTACTGAGAGTGTGTAAATACAGAAGAGAGGAGGGCAAAGAATAAAATTCTAAGGCACTTCAGCGTCTAGAAGAAAGCAGAAGAGTATGGGTCAGGAAACAAGGAAGAAAAGCAGACGAATGTGGTACTTTGGAGAAGACATGATGGAAAGACATTGAGCAGGAGATGCTTTGTTTATAGTATTCCTCTTCAGCAGTATCAAGCATATGGCGGGAAATCAACAAATTCCACAATTACACTTACTATTTTCTGATAATGAGCCATAAAGAATGCCAATGCTATACAAGTAGCTAATAGTGAGTTAATATCATTATTGTATTTTCATCAATGTAGGCCACATACAAGGAGCCCTGGTGGCACAATGGTTAAGTGCTTGGTTAAGACCTGGTGATGTGCTCCTGTAAAGATTACACCTTCTCCTCACTTATCGATTATCTCTTTATCTGACACTTCCAATTTATGACAATAGTAAAAAATCTACTATCCAACTAATTTGTATATTAACGATGTACATCTGGCAGTAACAAATGCTGAGGCGTGAGGCAAGATTAATGCTGCTGTGATGATTAAGGTTATGTGTCAACTTGGCTAGGCTATCATTCTCAGTGGTTTGGTACTTATGTAATGATGTAATTTGGCAGTTCTGTAGTGATGTAGTCATCCTCTACTTTGTGATCTGATGTGGTCATCCTCCATTTTCGCATAATGCCAATTTCACGTAATGGTCTGGTCTTTGGAACTTAACCATGTCGATGAGTGAGGAGAGGGTGTACAGCCTAGAAAACCCTCTGGGGCAGTTCTACTCTATCACATGGGGTTGCTATGAGTCAAAAATCAACTCCATGACACCTAACAACAACAACAGGCCATATACATACATAAATCTTATTCTGATATACCTTATTATTCATTCACCCTCAAAATTTCTAGCAGAAGACCTAATAGAATATTTAAATTTTCAAAGTTTATAAATATGGATTACATTTTGTATTGCAACAGTTAAAAGTCTCTTAGCAAACCAGCCCAGTAAATTTCATTTTGATCCACTCAAATTTAGCCCAACTACTTAACCTGGAGCAGGGCTACATGGTTAAGTACTAGAGCCAGCCTTAGGCAAAATTGCAAGTTGGACAATGTTTTGCTTTAGTTTTTTCTTCAGTGAGAAACCATTTTTAATTCTCCTGAAATCCAAATTTCTATTTAATTGGGGTGACACAACAGGCCATTGCCCTTGAGATCTTCTTTTCAACCTTGAGCCTTGAGCAGACTGGTCTCATAAAACTCAACAAAAACCTTAACAAAAACGTTTTGTTAAGATTTGAAAAAGATTAAAAGTGGTATTTAGAGTACTATGTTGTATTGAGTATATAACATACAAATATATAACAAACAAATCTATCTTGGAAGATGTACAGCCAGAATGCTTTCTAGAAGCGTGAATACAGAGACTTTGTCTCACCTCTTTGAACATGTTATCAGGAGGGACCAGCACCTAGAGAAAGACATCATGCTTGGTAAAGTAGAGGGTCAGCGAAAAAGAGGAACGAGATAGATTGACACAGTCGCTGCAACAATGGGCTCAAACATAGCAAAGATTGTGAAGATAGCGCAGGACTGGGCAGTGTTTCATTCTGTTATGCATAGGATTGCTATGAATTGGAACCAAATTGAGGGCACCTAAAAACAATCAACAGAGTACTATAATCACACAAAAGTCCCTTCAAAGAGATTTAGGTTATTACCCATAATTCTTTCAACCAAACAACAGGCCTTCTAGGACAGTTAAGGACACTGTCCCTCAGTATCTCAGTAGGGGTTTGTTAGAAAAAGCCTTATCTCTCAGAGATTTATAGGTTTTGTTTTGTTTAATGGAGCCTATCCTAAGGAGGGAGTCCCCATGTGTCATAAATGGTTAAGCACTTGACTCATAAATCAAAAGGTTAGTGGTCTGAACCCACCAAGTAGTGACTCTGAAGAAAGACCTGGTGTACTGCTTCCAAAATGTCACAGCTTTGAGAACCTCTATGGGGCGCAGTTCTCGGCAATACATGGGGTTGCTATGAATCAGATGCAACTTGAGCACAACTGTTTTGTTTTTTGTTTGCTTGTTTTGTCAGCCATAAGGAGAGTCACAGGAGGCCACAGAGTTTTTGCGAAAATGGTATCAGCAGAAACATTGTCAGTCTGGGTTGAAAAGATAGAGATAATACAAAATGAAAGAGGCAGTTGACCCACCAAATTCTACTGTCTACAAGTAGACTGAGAAAACTGCTACTTACTACTTTTCATGGAAAGGAATGATGACTCAGCAAGTGGAACCAAGAGTACATAGCATGGAGCTGAGAGCCATGGAGAGGTATTTCTGTGCCTTGAGACATAATCAAAGAACTTCCAATATTTGTCCAGCTGGAGGTTAAAATTGTTAAGAACTGATCACCCCTCTGTGCCTTCCATTTCCCCTCTTTTTGAACAGGAATGTCTACAGTGATTATCCTGTGTCTGTCACTGTATGTTGAGTGTGTGGCGAGCAGATGACTTGTCTCTCTAGTGTCTAAAATTTATACATCTAGAGAACCTACTCAAAGAGCTTACTTAAAGAACTATATACCCTAAAATCTTCATCCACTCATGAACCTGACTTAGATGATGAGATTCTGGACTTTGAGCAGATACTATAATGGGATTAAACTCTGGGGGGACTTGGGAGGAGGTGAATATATTTTTCATGTAGGAGAGATGTGAATCATTGCAGGCGAAAGAGTGAACTGTGATAGGCAGCCTCTAAGACGGCCCCCAATGACCCTCCCTCCTGGTGTTCATTCCCAGTGTATTCCCCACCCCGTTAAGTGTGGGCTGGACCTAGTAATCACCCTCTAATGAATAGAATACAGCAAAATGATGATATATCACTTCTGAGATTAGATTACAAGGAGACTGTGAATTCCATCTTACCCAAACTCTCTTGCTCTCTATTTCCTGAAACCCAATGGAGAGACCCACATGAGAAGAAAGTGATGTCTCCAGCCAACAGTCAGCTGGGAGCTAAGGCCAGTTAACAGCTATGTGAGTGAGTTTGGAAGCAGTGCCTCCCCCAGTTGAACCTTTAAGTGACTTCAGCCCTCTCTAGCACCTTGATTGTATCCTCATGAGAAACCTTCAGTTAGAGATAACAACCAAGCTGCATTCAGATTCCTGACCTGCAGACACTGCAGTATGACATGTTTGTTGTTTTAAGCTGCCCAGTTTTGGAGTAATTACTTACACATCAATAGACAATCAATACAGCCATATAAATGAATCTCCAAACAAAGGGAAAATGTGTAGTATGTTTAGAAGAGAGTTAAAATGCAAACTATAAGGAACTACCAAAAAAAGAAAAACAAACGCATTGTGGTGGAGTCGTTAAAGGGCTGGTCTGTTAAATTTTCTAAATTTGAATTGTATTTTTTGATACTTAAGACATGTTTCTTGTAAGTGACATATTATGTGTTAAAGAATTACCCAGGAAGCTGTTGAATAGATTCCAACTCACGGCAATCCCATGGGTGCAGAGTAGAATTGCTCCATAGGGTTTTCAAGGCTGTGACCTTTCAAAGCAGATCACCAGGCCTTATTTCCAAGGTTCCTCTGGGTGGGTTTGAACCACCAATCTTTTGGTTAATAGTCCAGTGCTTAAACATTTGTGCCATCCAGGGACTTCTAATATAAGTTTAGCCCAGTGGTGAGAATCCAGATCTTTATACTTCAAGCTTTTGTCTTTAACACCTGATCTCAGGAGGAAGGCTTGACCATGGCTTGTGCTCAGCGGACGTCTCTTGTAGCTGGGGTCCAAGGATGGCCATGGTAGGCAGAATCTCTGACAGATAATCGGTCTTTGAATAGAGATGAGTTTTGACAGAGATATTCTGCCTTTGCCTTCTCTCAGTGAGTGGTCTCAAATCCATAGTTTATATGTGATTTTCTTATCTGGTCTTGCACGCTAAGGGCCAGGTGATGTAATGTCTAACAAAGAGTAACTCCTTTTCAAGCTGACATGTATAAAATTGTTATTCCTGAAGATTAAACTAGAATAAAGGATAAGGAAAAAAAACTTAGACCTTGATAGAAGAAAACTTAACTGAAATAGGATAACAACTAAATCTGAGCATTCCAGAAAAAAAAATAAAAAACCAAAGCATGTACTGGTAAAGTTACTTATTTTAAAGTATAAGGAAAAAGTATGTTGTTTACAATAGGAAACATCAGCCTGGACTCAGAATTTGCCACAACCAGATCAATAGCAGAAGATTAAAGATAAAAGAACAATGTCTACCCTATCTGAGGGAAAAAAATGAGTAAATGAGTAAACCATCAAGTTATTCCCATCAAGTTCTCATGCAAATGTAAAAGCAAAACTCAATCTTAGGAACTTATTGAATACAAATATATAGACTCTTTCTGAAAATAAACTACTTGGTAAAGAAATTCAGTGAATCAATGGATAGTTGAAAGTAACTGTTTTAGGAATTGAGAAGATACTGTGTGAAGTGTCTGGAACTACAGATTCTCATTAGGGCTAGTGATTATTCTTGATGTTTATGCTAAAACTAAGTAGCTCGTAATTAACATTACACTGTCTACGATGAAGTACAGAACTAAGGCTGAAATACAATAGAAATTATGACTATAAAAACAAAATGTACATGTAGGAAATGTAAATGTGGCTAAGTTCTATACTGACAAAAATATTCAAATAATAGACTTTATTGATACACCTAGAAAAATTAAGTACATTAGTTGAAGTTATAAAAGTTACCAGTGAAAGATTGGTCTTTTATTCCATTAGAATAAATTATTCTGTACATAGCATTTCACTGACAAATGTAGATGAGATAAAATCATATATTAATAGAAACTGATGTGTGTGTTGTTGTTAGGTGCCCTTGATTTGTTTCCAACTCATAGCCACCCTATGTACAACAGAACAAAACACTACCTGGTCCTGCGCCATCCTCAAAATTGTTATGCTTGAGCCCATTGTTGCAGCCACTGTATCAATCCGTCTTGTTGAAGGTCTTCCTCTTTTTCACTGAACCTCTACTTTACCAAGCATGATGTCCTTCTCCAGGGACTGACCCCTCCTGATAACATGTCCAGTGTATGTGAGATGAGGTTTTGCCATTCTAGCTTATAAGGAGCATTCTGGCTGTACTTCTTCCAAGACAGATTTGTTTGTTCTTCTGGTATATTCAATATTCTTCACAAACACCATAATTCAAAGGAGGCAATTCATCAGTATTCCTTATTCATTGGCCAGCTTTCACATGCATATGAGGCGACTGAAAACACTCATGGCTTGGGTCAGGCAAACCTTAGTCTTCAAGGCGACAGCTTTGCTTTTTAACACCTTACAGAGGTCTTTTGCAGCAGATTTGCCCAATGAAATGTGTCCTTTGATTTCTTGACTGCTGCTTCCATGGGTGTTGATCGTGGATCCAAGTAAAACGAAATCCTTGACAAATTCAATCTTTTCTCCATTTATTATGATGTTACTTATTGACCCAGTTGTGAGGATTTTTGTTTTGAACTTCATAAGTAAGTGCTTCAAGTCCTCTTCGCTTTCAGCAAGCAATGTTGTGTCATCTGCATAATGCAGGTTGTTAATGAGTCTTTCTCCAATCCTGATGCCCCATTCTTCTTCATATGGTCCAGCTTCTGGGATTATTTGCTCTCATACAGACTGAATAAGTATGGTGAAAGGATACAACCCTGATGCATATCTTTGCTAACTGTAAACCACACAGTATCCCCTTGCTCTGTTCTAACAACTGCCTCTTGATCTATGTACAGGTTCCTCGTGAGCACAATTAAGTGTTCTGGAATTCCCATTCTTCTTAACGTTATCCATAATTTGTTATGATCCACACAGTTGAATGCCTTTGCATAGTCAACGAAACCTAGGTAAACATCTTTCTGGTTTTCTCTGCTTTCAGCCAGGATCCATCTGATATCAGCAATGATATCCCTCGTTCCAAGTCCTCTTCTGAATCTGGTTTGAATTTCTGGCAGTTGCTTGTTGATGTACTGCTGCAGCTGCTTTTGAATGATCTTAAGCAAAATTTTACTTGCAGATGATATTAATGATATTGTTTGATAATTTCCACATTCAGTTGGATCACCTTTCTTTGGAACACTACCTGGGCTGAGACAAAAGGGATGGATCACCTTTCTTTGGAATAGGCATAATTATGGATCTCTTCCAGTGGGTTGGCCAGGTAGGTATCTGTCTTCCAAATTTCTTGGCATAGATGAGTGAGCACTTCCAGCACTGCATCCGTTTGTTGAAACGCCTCAGTTGGTGTTCCATCATCCCTGGAGCCTTGTTTTTTGCCAATATCTTCAGTGCAGCTTGGACTTCTTCAGGACCATAGATTCCTAATCATATGCTACCTCCTGAAATGGTTGAACGTCAACCAGTTCTTTTGGTATAGTGACTCTGTGTATTTGTGTATACCTTACATCTTCTTTTGATGTTTTCTGCATCATTTAATATTTTCACCCATGGAATCCTTCAATATTTCAGCTTGAGGCTTGAATTTTTCTTCAGTTCTTTCAGCTTGAGAAATGCTGAGTTTGTTTATCCCTTTTGGTTTTCTAACTGTAGGTCTTTGCACCTATCATTATAATACTTTACTTTGTCTTCTCAAGCTGCCCTTTGAAATCTTCTGTTTAGCTCTTTACTTCATTGTTTCTTCTGTTTGTTTTAGCTACTCGATGTTCAACAGCAAGTTTCAGAGTCTCTGCTGACATCCATTTTGGTCTGTTCTTTCTTTCCTGTCTTTTTAATGACCTCTTGCTTTCTTCATGTATGATGTCCTTGATGTCATTCCACAACTCTTCTAGTCTTCGCTCATTAGTGTTCAAGGAGTCAAATCTGTTCTTGTGATGGTCTCTAAATTCAGGTGAGATATACTCAAGGTTGTACTTTGGCTTTTGTGGACTTGATTTAATTTTCTTCAGCTTCAACTTGAACTTGCTTAGGAGCAGTCAGCCCATGGCCTTGTTCTTGAGCTTTTCCATCATCTCTCTTTCTACAGATGATTCCCATCTGGCGAGGTCCACGTGTGTAGTCACTGTTTATGTTACTGAAAAAAGGTATTTGCAATGAAGAAGTCGTTGGTCTTGCAAAATTCTGTCATGCGATCTCCGGTATCATTTCTATCACCAAGGCCATATTTTCCAACTACTGATCCGTTTTCTTTGTTTCCAACTTTCGCATTCCAATCATCAGTAATTATCAATGCATCCTGGTTGCATGTTTGATCAATTTCAGACTGCAGAAGTTGGTAAAAATCTTCAATTTCTTCATATTTGACCTAGAGTTTGGTGGGTAAATTTGAATAATAGTCGTGTTAAGTGGTCTTCCTTGTAGGTGTATGGATATTATCCTATCATTGACAGCGTTGTACTTCAGGATAGATCTTGAAATGTTTCTTTTGAAGATGAGTGCAACTCCATTTCTCTTCAAGTTGTCATTCCGGGCATAGTAAACCATATGATTGTCCGATTCAAAATGGCCAATACCAGTCCATTTCAGCTTACTGATACCTAGGATATTGATGTTTATGTGTTCCATTTCATTTTTGATGATTTCTAATTTTCCTAGATTCATACTTCATACATTTATTTGATATTTGCTTGTATCAAATAAAAATTGCTGATTATGAAATGCATATAATCAAAATGACTAAAGATATTGAAAATAAAACTATGGCCAAATACATACCTGAGAATTTCAAAAAGGAAAAAATATATAGGTAAATAAGCTATGTAAAAGGATATGGCACCTATATATAACTTGTATTAATACCTTTGCCGTAATTCCTTCAGATCAGATTAAAATATAAATAAAAAAAATTTACAGGTACCAGTAAAGCCAGTTTTCCCCTTTTCTCACTTTCAAAAGTAATGTCTATACTTAGGTTGGTGTGGATCATTTGCATGTATTTTTTATACGTTTACTATAAATATTTATTGATTAATAAGAGAAAATTTTTTCATGTAATTTTTACCTCACATGATGTTCAAACACAGGCCTCTTGGCCTGTTGTTTTAAGACTTCTTTTTCTTCAGACAAATTTCACTGCCTCCACCTCCATTGCCATCACCACAACCAGCCACACATTATCAGCTAAAAATTTATGCCATTTTTTTTATTTTTTGGAAAAACCAATGTTTTTTGTGTTGTTTTTATTGTGTATGTATATTTCACATTTAAATTTTCTTACATAACCCTCACAACAAGGAATATAGAGGGAAACTAACAGATTATTTATAAATATGGATTGAATAACTGAGT
Source organism: Trichechus manatus latirostris (assembly GCF_000243295.1). Taxonomy (NCBI): domain Eukaryota; kingdom Metazoa; phylum Chordata; class Mammalia; order Sirenia; family Trichechidae; genus Trichechus; species Trichechus manatus. The sequence continues at coordinate 4,853,380 of NW_004444118.1, read as the reverse complement.
TGGAGTAATACCATTAGAAGGGTATCATATTACTTATAAAAGGATGACTTTATGAATTTGACTTTCAGTAGCTGCTTTATGTACACCCTCTGTATTTCATAACACAATGAGATACCTGTGCCACTCTGAAAGTAAAAACAACTGTTAGATTATAACAATTATTTTTAACTATATTGATCCTCTTTCTAGTGAATGGACTTCAGGCAGCTGCTAATAGCCCCACTGCTAGCTAACATTCTGACTGACCTTTGCATTTAAAATTGTAATTGTTTCTTTGGAGACCTTTGTGGTAAGTATTTCCTGTACATACAAGCAACTGACCTATTTTTGTTTGCAATGGAAATTTCTGAACCTTAAACATTAAAAATTCTTATGCAGTATCTTTTTATCATCATTATGTTGAAAATGCTCAGAATATTGGTAGAATCTATTTTGGAGCAGGCCCCTGGGTGGCACAAACAGTTTGCACTTGAATGAATACCTGAAAGTTGGAAGTTTGAACCCATCTAATAGTGCCACAGAGACCTGGTGGCACAGTGGTTAAGAGTTACGATTGCTAACCAAAAGGTCAGTGGTTTGAATCCACCAGATGCTCCTTGGAAACCCTATGTAGCAGTTCTACTCTGTCCTATAGGGTCTCTAAGAGTCAGAATTGACTCGATGGCAATAGGTTTGGTTTGGTTTTAATGGTGCCATGGAAGAAAGACCTGGTGATCTGCCTCTGTAAAGATTATAGCCAAGAAAATCCTATGGAGTACAATTCTACTCTAACATGTGGAGTTGCAATGAGTCCCGAATCCACTTGATGGCAACGTGCTTGGTTTTGGTTTTATTACAGACCAAGCTACCAAAAGTACATTTGCTGTTTGAAGGCGTTTGTATTTGAACTCATAATCAGTGGTTGAGTGCTCGACTGGTAACCGAAAGGTCTGTAGTTTGAACCCACCAGTTGCTCTGCAGGATAAAGATGTGGCTCCGTAAAGATCACAGTTTAAAAAACCCTCTGGGGCAGTACTACTCCCTCACGTAGGGTCGATTTGAGTCGGAATTGACTCGATGGCAGTGGATATTAATCAGTAGATTCAGTATGTATTAGAAATTATGAATTTTTGCAGTATGCTTATATTAATACCCACAAATTTGGTAATAATATCCAATCACACACAAAAAATCGTCTTTTACAGCCAATATAATCCTTAGCCTGACTTAAATGTGGAAAATTCACTAGAAGACCTCCTACACCTACTCCCCAATACAAATGTGAAGCACTGGATAAGTACAATAAGTATATCACACATTCTTTTATTCCTTCAATATATATTCATTTAACTCTCTGGCATTCCAAAAAAGTCATAGTTAAAGGGAAAATTTCCATTTTACACCAAAAGCAGATATAAATTGACGATAACACATTGCAAGTACATTATAGCTGTTTTGTGGGCCGAAAGGATAGGAACATGGAATAGGAAGTGATACGATGTATCCATTTTTTGCCAACCACTGAAGTAATGACATATAAAAAAATAATGGGAATGTTGGTGTGTTGCCAGGTGGAAATCCCAAATTCTACACAGTGCAGTTCTTCTCAGCCAATAAATGAGAGACCAAGGTGGGAGAGTAGAAAGATACTTTTATCTCATTGCACAAGGAGAGGAAGAGTTGGGGGTGCTGCCACCAAGACTGCTCAGGAAGGGTGAGGGGGAAGGTTACTTTTAAAGGGTTTACAAGCAGGAAGTTCATACAAGTTACATCAGTGACATTCTTAATCATACTGCACAGGCACGATGGGGTTTACATACAACTTCAAGCACCGCGTTCAGAAAATGGTGGTTAAACTCCACCCAGAGGCAGAGAAGTTACTATGTATGAGATACATTAATGAGCTAAAAGATTATCCTGAATGTCAACATGGCACCTAAACTGGTTTCTGCCAATTTCCTCTAGTTTCGGGCAGCAGTTAAGGGGAGGGGAGCCAGAATTTTAATGTAAAACTATGGGGCGTGCCAAGCAAGCTGCTTGAGGCAGTGGAATTTCCTGCAACCTGGGGAGCTTTGTCTTATTATCTCCTTTTCTTTCTGGATGTTGTTCATTCAGGACCAGTGTCCATTAGGAACCGAAGCCTGGCTCAGATTTGTTTGGCCTGTTCTCAGGGAGGGGGCAAATATTAGACATAGGCTTGAACAGTTGACCTTTCATCGTGGCCACTGATCTACCATTGAGGTATTATGGGTAGGCAGACCTCATAGTGGTGTATTGGATTCTACCTAGGGTTTTGTTTTTTATTTATTAGTTGCACCCCCTCTTCTTTTAGCCAGTAAATTGGATGGACAGGTATAGGGATTATAGGTAATCCTTGCTCTACATACAAAGGGGACTGTGAACAAATCCAGCAATTGTTAGCTCATGCAGTATGGTTTACAACTGCCTGGTACAACCTATTAAGAACTCTGAAATCCTATCCAGCATTTACACATAGGGTGACTCCTAGGAATAACCACGTCACCCAGTTCATGCTTGATTCTGCTCACTCAAAGGTCTACGGCAATCTAACCTGTTCAAGTAGGGTATACAGGTATAGGAAATAGAATAGTAACATCAAGGTTAATTAGAAGTGTTAAGAGTCTTTGGGGGATCTCACCCAAGCAGAAGGACGTTGGGAAAACAAGTACTTAAGGTCCTCAACTGGCTCACAAGTCCAGTTCTCACAGTTCCGAGGAGTTTCTCCCTCAGTGTCTGGTGGGGTGGTGGATCCAAGCTTTGAGTCCACTGAGTTTGACAGCTGTCGGGGTAGCCAAGAGGACTTCAAAGGGGTCGGTCCACTTCTACTGAAAGGGGTTGGCTCTCCACGCCTTAAGAAGGACTCAATCACCAGACTGGAAAGGATGGAGGGGCACTTTTTGCTCAGGCGGGCTCCTCAGGTGACTGTATCTGTGGAGAAAAGACAGAGTCACCCAAAGAGACTCCAAGTATTTAGTAACTTGAACATCTCCAACCTTGTGGAGGAAGGGAGGTTGGTCATACTGGGGTTCTTTAATAAAGGATGCCTGTATAATAGCTCAAACGGGCTAAGTTTTAGTTTGCCTCTAGGGGGCAGATAGAACTCTCAAGTGGGCCATAGGCAGTGCTTTTGTCTATACCAACTTGGTCTCTTGGCACAGCTTTGCTAGGCATCTCTTCAGAGTCTGGTTAACCTGCTCTACTTTACCACCGAACTGGGGTCTCCAGGCTGTGTGTAACTTGCAATTAATGTCTAGGGGGGTTACCACCGATTGCACTATCAAGGCCACAAAATGGGGCCCATTGTCACTGCCAGTGGAGATGAGAAGCCTAAATCAAGGGATGATTTTGTTCAGGATGTGCTTCACAACCTTGGTGGCCTTTTCAGTCCTGCAAGGAAAAGCTTCAACCCAGTTAGTGAAGGTGCTGATAAAGACTATCAGATATTTGTAATTTTCAGAAACTCGAGGCATGTCAGTGAAATCCACCTGCCAGTTGTCTCTAGGCATTGCCCCAGTTTGCTGGACCCATGGGGCACTTCGGCAGTGTTCTTGGGATTATTTTTCACTCAGGCAGGGCAGCCCTTTACCACTGCCGAAATAGTGGCATGGACCTTTGGTCCAGTTAAATGTCTCTAAACACAATCATATGGTCCATCTCGCCCATAACGGGTGGACTGGTGGGCTGTCTGTAGCAAAGGGTGCATGAGTTTTGATGGAATGAAAATCTTTCCATGAGGGATGTACAGCCATCCATCCTTGTTTAGAGTGGCCCCCTCAGGTCTTGGCCAAGTCTCGAGAGTCTGGGTTAGTACCCCGGCCAACACTCCGGTGGACTCATGTACATACGGGTCAAAAGGTTTGCTCATATTGGGGACTCCTAAGGCTGAGGCCTCTATAACTGTCCCTACCAATCCCTGGTAGTGTCCTTCCATGCTATAACTGGTGGGTGACTCAGCGATAAGTGCCATCTGCAGTCGCCATCCATTCGCTGGTGGTACCTACATCTGCATGGTCCCTTGATCAAAATAAATTTGTGCTTGCAGTTTGCACAATAAGTCTCTTCACAGAAAGGGAAGAGACAGTCAGGCATGTAGAGAAAAGAATGTATTAATGACTTCCCTTGTATGGAGCAAGTTAGAGGCTGGAGGAAGGGAAGGTTCTTCTTCTTACCTGAAACTCGCACAACCAACAGAGTTTGTTTCATCGGGGCTGTATTTTTCTGCGTCAGGACAGAGTGAGTTGCTCTGGTATCCGCTAGAAAGTGCACAGGTCCCCCTCCCTCGCCTTCATTATAACCAGCGGCTTAGGTGGAGGACTCACCTCCCATCCTCCTCAACCTTCCCCCATCAGCATCATTGGGCACTGGGCAGCCGCAGGCTCTTTGTTACCTTTGGGTAGGCATTTTGGGCACTCTCTCTTCCAATATCCTCTCTTCTTGCACCAGGTGCATTGATCTCGGCTTAACGGGGGTTGGGACCTCTCACTTCTCTTTCTCCTCATGGGTGCTCCTCTTCTTGGGCCACCAAGAGATGGGTCAATTCCTTTCAAGGCAGCAGCCGGGAATGCAGTCTGTCTCTTCTGACTGGTGACTTTTCTCTTTTCTGGTTCCTGGTCCTGACTGGAATTTACCTGGTAGGCAAGCTCAACAAGCTGTGAGATCCTCAACTCCACACCTCCCTCAAGTTTCTGGAGTTTTCTCCATATGTCCGGGGCACTCTGCCTGATAAAAATCATATTTACCATGTGAGTGTTTTCATGACTCTTAGGGTTTGTGTCTGCAAATTGTCTAAAAGCCTCATAAATTTTTTCCAGAAACTTAGAGGGATCTTTGGTTGGTTCTTGTTTGATCCCATATATTTTGATAAGGTTTTTTTTTTTTCTTTTAAGGCCAGTTTTTAGACCCTTCTAAAAGGCACTCCCTATGATAAGCAAGGTGGGTCTATCCCTTGGCCATATTCTGATCCCAGCCAGGCCCCCCATGGGGAAAATCTCTGCCCCCAGCTGATATACTGCCTGCGCTTCATGGCGCCTGTAGGCCTCCTCCTTAGCCTTTTCTAGAACCATGTGCCTTTCTTCTGGGGTCAGGAGCACATCTAGCAGTGCCTGAAAATCTGCGCAATTAGAGTTATGAGTGCAAAAGATGGAGGCAAAAAGATCCTGCATTCTCTTAGAGTCTTCCTGCTACATGGAGTAATGATTTTTTTCAGTTATAAAGATTACTTTTGAGAAAGGTTGGTGGAACCAGACCATGCCGACATCTGCTGCCAGGACTTGTTGGAGGGGATGCATGTCCCTGGGCTTGGCTGTGCTGTGGCTCTCCCAAGAATTGTTTGCACTCGTGTTACTTTTGTTCTCCCTAGTCACTGAATTGGGGCACCCAAAGGCCGTTCCACTCCACGTATCGTGCAGCGAGCCCAACGCCAGGGCAGAAGGGCTTGGGAGTGGGGATATGGGGCCTAGAGGGTTCAGTGGTGGGAATTACTGCTGGCACTGCCGCTTCTCCTAGCATTCGCGATCCGCTGGTCCCCTTCTGGACTAGAATTTTACGTCTCTTCTGTAATCCCTTGTCCTGATATAGAGTCATGAAATCTTCTATATAATACTTCTCATCCCACTTGCCGTCGCAAGTACAGAAAAGGTCTAACTGAAGGATGGTATTATACTTTAGGAATCCATTCTCTGACCATTCCTCTCCACCTGCCTATTCATATTGAGGCCATGCAGTGTTACAAAAGGAAATCATTTTTTCCTTTTTCATGGGGTCTGACCCAAAATATTCCCAGTTCTTAAGGGTGCATCCTAGAAGGCTGCATTCCAGGATCCATTGAAAGTTTCCCATTCTCTGGACACACACACACTCACACACTCACACAACCTAATTTGGTGCACCAACCTAGTAACAGACACCTAGAGTCTTTTACACCCTCAACAGTCAATTCCTCCCGCTTCTTGGGACTTACCTAAGGCCTTACCTCGGTACTTACCAAATAATTCAGGTGCACTTAATATCTTCCACGGAATCAGCATTGAGTCTGAGGCAGATCGGCTTACAGAGCTGCTCCCAGGTCTCCAGGAGAAATCTCCTGGTGGCGCCAGACATCAGGGCCAGTCTGTTGTCCGATCCACCTATGGAATTGATCAGATGGCTCCCGCCTGGCTCACCAGAAATGTTGCTGGGTGGAACCCCAGATTCTGCTCATCGCAGCTCATCTCAGCCAGTAAGTGACAGACCAAGGTGGGAGAGTAGAAAGGTGCATTTATTTCGTCGCTTAAGGAAGGGAACAGTAGGGGCTGTTGCTGCCAAGACTGCTCAGTGAGGATGAGGGGGAAGGTAACTTCTAAGGGATTTACAAGTAGGAATTTCATAGAAGTTACATCAGCAACATTCTTAATCATACTACACAGGCACAATGGGGTTTACTTATAACTTCATGCATCCGCATGTTCAGAAAATGGTGGTTAAACTCCACCCAGAGGCAGGGAAGTTACTATGTATGAGGTAATCAATAAGCCACAAGGTTATCCTGAATGTCAACATGACACCTAAACTGGTTTCTGCCTATTTCCTCTAGTTTTGGACAGCAGTTAAGGATGAGGGGAGCCCAGGATTTTAATGTAAAGCTACTAGGTGTGACAAGCAAGCTACCTGAGGTAGTGGAATTTTCTGAAGCCTAGGAACCTCTGTCTTAGGGGGTACAGCTGAACTGAAGTGAGGGAAAAGGCTAAGCAAACAGCTACAGTGCAAAGCCAAGTGATGAGCTTTTCTATGGTTAGAAGCTAATTATCTTATTTCTCTGAAACCACAGTTAACCTTCTTAATATTTTAAAATTTTCTCAGTTGAGGGTAAGTATTTTTAAATTGTTTAAATTTGGCAGCACTCGTTTTGCTTATAAGCCCACATTTGAATGACCTAGTTATGGTGCACACAATCTAGTGAGTTAATGTTAAATCAGCTAGAACATAAGCAGTGCACACTAAGAGTCTGTTGATCTTTAGCTCTTTGCTTTTTCCCTCATATTGTTCAGGGGTCTTTCCCACATTTGTGACATCATTTTCACATTTGCCACTTTCTTTGGAGCACAGATATGTCAGAGGGTTTAAAGCTTTTGAATGGCATCAAGGAAAATTTTGCATTATTTTTATTATTGATGACTTAGTATTAAATATTATTTATCATGATTACTAAGTTTTTTTGGGACCCCCTCAAATTTCACACCTGACGTGAGTGGTTCATTCACCTGACGCAGGTCCTGGCCCTGGGACAGAGACTCAAAAAGAGACAGTTAGAAGAACAACAACAAACGAAGCCTTCCTAGAGCTTTTTCAAGCAACAAACCAATTAATTAACCAAGATGGATATTATATTTATAAGTATAATGAACACCAAGGAAGTGGAATGCCTGAAAAATTTGCGAAAAAACTCACTAATAGACGTGTGGGTGGGTGGTGGCACAAGAGAGACAGCAAAGAATTTCAGTCTTGGCACTTCCTTTCACTGATGTTGCTCATAGAAGCTGGAGTTTGCGCCTATACACAAGTTTCATGCCATACTTTTTCTTCTGTCTGCAATGGACAATAAAGTGACACATGGTAATTTAAATATATCCAGGGAGTCAGCCCTTAGAAGTTCATCATCCCCATCTCTTCCTCAGGGTAAGTGGAATAATTTCCTTTTGCCATTTGTATATCTCTCAGTTTTTCATCTTAAATTTATGGCTTAAAGTTGTTGATTTGAAGTTGAGCAGCTGTTCTATTTTATTGACAAATGGAGTTAACATAGCTTGCATTTAGGTCACCTCTACTGTGGAGAAAAATGCACGCCTCATTAGATTTTTTTTTTAATCAAGATTGTCAGTGTAAAAAATAAACACGCCTTTTATTACTGAGCCTTAGTCAAAAAACCCTAAAGAAACAACATTTTACATATATGAACAAAGAAATATTTAAGGAACTAAAAATTGCTACCTTGCTGTAATAGCAACCTACCTTATTCCAAATCCCTCTACAAAATATTAATTTTATGATTACATTCTTGTGCACTTACATCCATAGCATTCCTTTCAGAATACAAAGTATATGCTTATTATTAACACCTTCCATTTTCCAAAGGGATATGGAAATAACTCCTGGAATAAAATTATTTTCAAGATCAAAGACTTAACTATAATTACAACTGGTAGTTTCTGATATAAAAGCATCACGCCTTAGGAGAATATAATCCAAAATACTCTGAGGCATATCACTAACAAACTTATTTGTTACTGTTGAAATCAGTACTTTTCTGTGTCAGGGGAGTTAGCATTCTGAGTGAAAGAAATGGAGAAGTTTAATGTGAGATGATAGATGATGGGTCGCATAGTCTAAGGATGGATGAAAACTGAAACCTAGACAGAAAACACATATGAAATTATCAAGACATAGTACTACCTTCTGAAATCTAGCCAAATTTGCTGACATCAATAATATAACAATTATTATCCAATCTGATAGTCATTCCATATTGTGCTGACCAAGAATACAATCAAGAACTGTTTGATGTAAGTTTGAAACTATTAAATTAGAAATTATTAAATCATCAAGTAATTTTCTCTGTAATCTTCATGCCAGGGACAGGGGAAATTGGAGAATTTTGAATGGCAGTGAGGGTTTGGTAAAGTCTCAGTTTTTTTTAATGAGAAAGAACAAGACTTTCTTCTCCCCTGTTCGTATCTAGTAAATAGGAAGGAGTTTGTTGAATGGGGATGTAAAAAAGTGAATATAGAGAAAGGCATTGAGAGTTCCTCAAAAGCTACTATGGTCCCAATTCAAAGTGTCCAGAAAATCAGTCTACTCTCATTGTAATCATTATTGTATAAAATAACATTCTAAAAGTAAATCTGAAAAAAAAAAAAATGTAGTAGAATAATGTCAGAGCAAAATGTGTGACTACAGAACACTTGCCTGGTATTACAATTATTTTGAAACCACTACTGGGCTCTTCCACCACTCGTCTGTCAGTTTGTTGTACTGTGAGGGCTTTCATGTTGCTGTGTTGCTGGAAGCTATGCCACCAGTATTTCAAATACCAGCTGGATAACCCATGATGGACAGACTGGTCTCAGCGGAACTTCCAGACTAAGACAGACTAGGAAGAAGGACATGGCAGCCTACTTAGGAAAAAGACTAGTGAAAACCTTATGAATAGCAGTGGAACATTGTCTGATATAGTGCCAGAAGATGAGCCCGTCAGGTTGAGAGGCACTCAAAATATGACTGAGAAAGAGCTGCCTCCTTAAAGTAGAGTCGACCTTGATGATGCGGATGGAGTCAGGTTTTCAAGACCTTTATTTGCTGATGTGGTACAACTCAAAATGAGAAGAAACAGCTGCAAACATCCATTAATAATCAGAACATAGAATTGTACTAAGTATGAATCTAGGAAAATTGGAAGTCATCAAAAATGAAATGGAACACATAAACATCGATATCCTAGGCATTAATTAGTAAGCTGAAATGGAGTGGTATTGGCCATTTTGAATCAGATAATCATATATTCTACTTTGCCAGGAAAGACAAATTGAAGAGGGATGGCATCACATTCATCATAAGAAAGAACATTTCAAGTTCTATCTTGAAGTACAATGCTGTCAGTGAAACGATAATATCCATACACCTACATGGAAGACCAGATAATATGACTATAACTCAAATTTATGCACCAACCACAACGCCAAAGATGAAGAAATTGAAAATTTTTAACAACTTCTGCATTCTGAAATTGATCAAACATGCAATCAAGATACATTGATACAAGCAATCAAGATACATTGATAATTACTGGTAACTGGAATGCAGAAGCTGGAAACAAAGAAGGGTCGGGTGTAGGAAAATACAGTCTTGGTGATAGAAACGACACCGGAGATCGCAAGATAGAATTTTGCGAGATCAGTAGCTTATTCATTGGAAATTCCTTTTTTCCACAACATAAATGGCAACTATACAAGTGGACCTTGCCAAATGAAATACATAGGAATCAGATCAACTACATCTGTGGAAAGAGACGGTGGAGAAGCTCAATATCATCATTCAGAACAAGGCCAGGGGCCGATTACAGAACAGACCATCAGTTGCTCATATGCAAGTTCAATTTGAAGCGGAAGAAAAGTAAAACAATTCCATGAAAGCCAAAATACAGCCTTGAGTATATCCACCTGAATTTAAAGACCATCTCAAGAATACATTTGATACATTGAACACTACTGACCAAAGACCAGACGAGTTGTCAGATGACATCAAAGACATCATACATGAAGAAAGCAAAAGGTCCTTAAAAAGACAGGAAAGAAATACCAAAACGAATGTCAGAAGAGATTCTGTAACTTGCTCTAGAATGTAGAGTAGCTAAAGCAAATGGAAGAAATGATGAAGTAAAAAGAGCTAAACAGAAGATTTCGAAGGGCAGCTCGAGAAGACAAAAGTATTATAATGATATGTGCAAAGACCTGGAGTTAGAAAACCAAAAGGGAAGAACACACTCAGCATTTCTGAAGCTGAAAGAACAAATTCAATCCTTGAGTTGCAATTTTGAAGGACTCTACTTTGGACATGTTATCAGGAGGGACCAGTCCCTGGAGAAGGACATAATGCTTGGTAAAGTATAGGGTCAGTGAAAAAAAGGAAGACCCTTAACGAGATGGATTGACACAGTGGCTGCCAACAATGGGCTCGAGCATAACAACAATTGTGAGGATGGCGCAGGACCAGGCAGCGTTTTGTTCTGCTGTACATAGGGTTGCTGTGAGTTGGAACCGACTCCACAGCGCCTAACAACAACAACAAAGATTAGATGGTGTTAGCCACTGTTGAGAAAAATTATAACATAGGATTGGGACTTGGAGTAGGAGTCATAGAAAGTCTCTCTGAGAAGATAACATTTGCATCAAGACTTGAAAAAAGTGAGGGAGAGAGGTGTGCTCTCTGACCTTCTAGGATGTTGTACCAGCAAATACAACAGCCCTGAGACGGGAACATGACTTTCCTTTTTTAGGAGAAGCATGTAGGTTGCTGTCAGATGGCAGAGTGCATGCATGAAGACCAGAAGGAGATGAAGTCAGAGAAGTTATGGAGATCCAGGTTGAATAGCGATTATTAGGCCATTTAATAGACTCAGGTCTGCTTGATGGAAAACCATAGAAGGTTTAGGGCAGTAGCCCAAAGGTTTTATACGGATGGAAGTAGACACCTTGACTTCAAGAAGCTTATAGTCTTATAGACTCAACAGACAAGCAGACAAATAATTTAATGAATATAACAATGAAAATATGTAAATATATAAATACGTAAATGAATGACTAACTCTTATGTGGAGTCAGGAAAGACTTTATAAATGGAGTGATGTTTGAACTGGGTTTTAGTGGATGAGTAGAATAAATAAATAAACAGATTCAGTATTCAGTCATTTCTTCTGTTCCATTTATAGAGACTCATACAGTACCTGATAAAGACTGGAGGAATTCTATATTAGATTGGATTAAAGTATGCATTATCAGAGAAGAACTGGAAGTGGATAAATGGCTCTTCTTAAACTTCCGATGTGTGGGTATTAGATGAGCTAATATTAATGTTCCATTCACATTAAGTTTACATTGCAAGGTATTAACATTGTTATTGAAGATTGAATTTTGTAGTTTTTATTTAGTTTATAAATTCTCAATAGATTCAGAATAAGCAGAGAAATGGATGATTACTAAGTTGGCTGAAAATTCTATTTATAAAAACGCATCAGTCATTTATAAGAATATATATTTTTGCCCACAATGGAATTTTAGAAGACAAGGAATAGATTAGCCTCTTCGGAGGGGTACATCAATAAAAATTCTCTAGCTGAAGACTGTTGGCACACTGGATTTCCCAAGAAGTTTTTTCAAACTGCTTGACAAAATATCTTAGCGAATCATGAATCTAATTTGGCATCAGAGTGTGTAACACACTTAAGAGGAACTATGCATGTTATGATAAATCTTGTTGCTGTCGAGTTGATTCCAACTCATAACGACCCTAAAGGACAGAGTAGAACTGCCCTATAGGGTTTCCAAGGAGTGCTGGTGGATTCAAACTGCCGACCTTTGGGTTAGCAGCCGAGCTCTTAACTGCTGCACCACCAGGGCTCCTTATGATAAATACTGCAGTGTATTTTAACCAGTGGTTTGAAAGAGACAGTTATTTGAGGGGATGTAATGAATACATGCATAACCCACAAAGGAACAATTTGATGTTTTCTCTCTGATATTTCATTTTAATTTCTTGTATAAGATGGTTGTCTTAGGCTGGGTTCTCTAGAGAAGCAAAACCAGTAAAGTGTATAAATATATATCTAGAGAGAGATTGTATCAAGGAAACAGCTCACACGATTGTAGAGGCTAGAAAGTCCCAAGTCCATGGATCAGGGTAGAGGCCTCTCCCAAGTCACACTACTGTAGAAGCTGGCAAGCCCAGGATAGGAAGGTTGGAGAGCAGGGCTCCCACTCACAGGCTGTGCAGATCCACGAGTCCCAGGTTTGGCAGATAAGCTGACAGCTCAATCCCAAGAACGGGAGATGAGATGACAGGAAGCAGCCGCAGGATCCAGAGAGAGCAAAAAGCCAGAAGGTCAGCTTATATACAGATGTGGGCCACACCCCCAAGGAGACTCCCTTTCATCTGATTGGCTACTCACAGTATATTCAATCATAGGAGTGATTACATTAAAACACGGAGAATCATGGCCCAGCCAAGTTGACACACAATCTTAACCATCACAATGGTCATAATAACCATTAATGTAATAGGAAAGATATGCCAGTTAAATGACACATTTTAACAGAATTTATAGTTAATTGTGTAACAAAGGGCAGGGTAAAATTTTTGCCCTGCAAGCAGAAGTGTGCAGGTTTCCAAAAACGTTTCTGTAAAGGACTTTTGGTGAGTTTCTAGAAGAGATGATACTGAGTGTGACATTTTATGAGTCTGTGAATGATTGTAACATTTAACCAGACTTATATAAATTGCATTTAAAGTGATATTTTAATGATTAGAAGACAAGAAGTTGAAATTAAATGCTCAAAAGTGTGTTCAAGTTCATCTAAAATAGTGATAATTTTTTAATTATTGAAATATTAAGCATTGAAATTTACAAACTAAATAGAAATTTTGACTTTGTTTGAGCCACATTCTAAAATATTTTTTAAAGTACAAGACTTTAAAATGAAAATTACTTAAAATAATGTTCTGGACTAGAAAGAATTTATGAAAATACAAGCATACCAATTCCATTAAATAAAATCATTCCTGATTTCTTTGCTTATAATGTGTTCCGGGAATTATTTTCTACGTATATTAGTTTAATTACATATAAATTAAATTCTATTTTGTATTAACTTATTTTTATTTTTTCATATGCAGTAAAGGTTAATTTTAGTTTATGGAATTTATTGTGTGTGTGTGCTTCTTTATTAGGCGGTGATAGAAAATATTTATTTTACAGTGGTTCATAGTAAAAAAAAATTGAAAACCATTGATTTTACATGTCTGTGAGCAGAAATGTATGTAAAGTGGATATGTTAAGTTCAGTGGAACATCCCATTTTATTCGGAGGATTAAAAGTGTGCTTTGTTTAAAACCATACTAATTGCTATTGAGTCGACTCTGTAAACCTGGAAGGTAGCTTATTAGAGTAGAAAGAGCATCACTTAGACTCTACTTTTATTTTAACTCTCTAAGCTCTGGTTTTCAGGTAATTAACAAAAAAAAAAAAAGATATTTCTTTTGCTGGATTGCTTTGGGGATTGAATGAGATAAATGTCACAGAACTAGACAGGTATCTGGTCATGGAAAGCCTGGGAAGCCATTGAGGCATTTTTGAAAACGGAGCTGGGTCACTTGGGCAGAATTGCATTTAACACATTACCCTGAAAATCAGAATGGTTGAAGAAGTACAGGTTAGGGGATTTAGCATAGTCTACTTGAGAGAAATTCGTGGTTTAACTAAAGGGGTAGCACTAGGAAGAGATCAGACTAGCTGCTCAGGCTCCAGGGGCTGCCTGAAGAAATGGAACTAAGGAGCAAAGAAGCTGTGAAGGAGCCCTGCCCAATGCTATCCCCTCACCCTTTTTTTGAGACAAATAGGTGAGTTTGAACCACCCCATCCTCATGACTCAATCCTAATACTGCCTATTCCACTGTCTGAATTCTATCACCATCCCCATCTGCAGTGAGCCACAAGATTCATGCTTGTTTAGAACTAATAATATATTGAAGCTGATACCCTTCAACCTGTGTTTTAAATGGAGAAAAAAGGAAATGACTACAATCCACATGAACCTAGCCTTTTTCCCCAGCTGCAACCAAATTCTGTAGAGCTTGTATGTCCACCACCTTCTATATACTTACTTTTACTGAGCACATACTTTTTTAAAAAGAATTTTCACATGCCTCCCCAAATATTAGGTGGTATTCCTTTTTTATAAAACAAAACAAAAGAAAACAACCGAGGTTCAGTCAAATTAAGAAACTTAGCATATGGAATGTTAGTAGTAGAACAGGAGATTCAATTCCCAGTCTCCAAAGCATTTTCTTTTTTTATATCATTATGAAGCTTTTTGTTAGAAGGATTCTTTTCCAGTTAAGATGAGCCTGCAAATTCTAGAGATTTACATGAGCTTTATCTTCAAAGTTTATACCATTACTTTTGTGACTGTATACTTACTCTGTGCTTCATCATTTAGCATTCCATTGTTTACTGAAAGTCCTAGGAAATCATTGGCTGGATGAGGAGAATTATGTGAGAACATCCTAGACACTTAAAGAAGTGTCTCTTTTGCTCCACAGATTTAAAATTGTTGGTAATACTTATGAAAACAGCTGTGCTTTCTTCTCAAATGAAAATATGATTTCTGAGAATTGTCATTCAGGTAATAAATGGATCTGCCAAAAAGAACTAAAACTTGTCAGAAATAAAGTATGTCCTGACAGTTAACTATGTTTACGAATCCTTTCTGAACTTCTTTACTTTCCATTACAAGCCTCCGAACTTTCAATTGCATAAACCGTGGATACTGCCTAATGTACGTTTAGTGGCACAAAAGGAACAAGTATGGAGAATTCTAAAACTTCTACGAATCTTACAGATGTTCATGTCCACCTCTATAAATCAGGAAATGAATACATAGAGAATACGTGTATCAGTTTAAGAGACAGTGATGTTTGATGAAAAGAAGTGTGGACCAGTTGAGGGGAATTGGATTCTTATCCTGGCTTACTTGTGTGGCCATCATTGATCCACTATATGCTTTAGCTCCTCTCAAGAAAAGTTGTAGTAAATGATTTCTAAAGTCTTGCACATCTCTGATATTCTGATTTTTCTGACCATCACGTGACGGAGTAGTAGCAGAATCTTGATTAAAGCCTGTCTTAGTCATCTAGTGCTGCTATAACAGAAATGCCACAAGTGGGTGGCTTTAACAAAGAGAAGTTTATTCTCTCACAATCCAGTTGGCTGCAAGTTCAAATCCAGGGCGTCAGCTCCAAAGGAACGCTTTCTCTGTCGCCTCTACAGGAAGGTTTGTGTCATCAATCTTCTCTTGGTCTGGGAGCTTCTCTGCACAGGAACTTCAGGTCCAAAGGACGCACTCTGCTCCCAGCACTGCTTTCTTGGTGGTATGAGGTTCCCATGTGTCTCTGCTCACTTCTCTCTTAAGACACTGTCCAATCTTGTATACCTCATCAGTATAACTGCCACTAATCCATCTTATTAGATCATAGTGATTGAATTGAATTTACAGCAAATAATGAAATCACATCAGTTTACGAAATGGTACACAATTATACAATACTGGGAATCATGACTCAGTCAAATCGACAAATATTTTGGGGGGACACAGTTCAATCCATGACAAAGCCCATTCTCTTGACTCTTACCCCAGAGATCTGATAACGAAAGGAGTTTGGAAAGGGACCTTAACTCTTCCCACCATATCACAGCTCATCCTGTTTAATTTTCTCTTTGTTTCTTTTCTCACATGACTCAGCACAAGTAGCAGATAATATGTGTAGGCGGTCCCCGGGTTATAAACGTCCAACTTAAGTACAACCCGTAGTTGTGACCAACCCCCATAAAGCCTATTATACTAAAAATTTGAGGTATATAACAGGAACTACTTTGTGACATATATCAAAACATTATTATTATTACTGTATTATGTTAAAGATATTTTAGTGTCTCTGAAAGTGCTTCTTTAATTTTTTTTATGCATAGTAAGGTACACTATATAGCATATACTAAGACAAACATTTGACTAACTGACATTAGTATCGAACCGTACCTAAATGTTCTGACTTACATACAAATTCGACTTAAAGACAGATTTAGAAACAGAACTTGTTCGTAATCCGGGGACTGCCTGTAATTAAATCTTTCATTATTCTAATGGAACGACAAGTGATATCTTTTCAACTCTGCTATAGGAGAACTAGAGTAAAAAAAGGAAACGTTTATTCTGAAATAGATCTCTTGAATGTCTACTTTTCAAAAAAATCCCAAATTTTGGATGAGAAACAAATGCATTATAATATTGGATTAACACTATAAAGAGACTTATAAATAAAACTTCTGAAAAAATACTTATCTACCTACCCTCATAATTCAATGTCAAAGTGAATTATAAATTCAAGTATATACTATAATGACCAAAATAAGTTCTCAATTTCTTATTCCTTGTGCATGAAAATTTAGAATACTTCTTACTGATATAAAATTTTGAACACATCAAAACTATAATTCATTTTCTGCTAAGTAGGAAATAAATTATTTAGGAAAACATTTTAGACAAAAGCATCAGTGCAGAATGATATATGTTAAAAGTGAGATTTTTGAGCTGTTTGACACTTTTTGGGAAGAAGCCTGTAGTGACACTAGTAGGAGAACAGAATCTGAAGAAAATATTCATCCATGGTTAACAACATACATTCCCACCTCTTTGGAACGATGTTCATAGCAACCTTCTAAAGCAACTCAGGGTCGGTCTAAACCCATCAAGATAGTTCCGAATTCGTTCCAAACTTTGACCTTTTTTTCCCTCCTTTTATACTTGTTAGATGTGACATCAAGTGCCCCTATAGTGTGTATCTGTAAGAAACTTTTACAATGAACCCCAAGAAGTTAGGTTGTCCGTCACTGTCATTTTCTGCTGCGGTATTAGATAATGTGATTAAGTCCACTTACTGCTAGATACGATAGTGCTGAGATCATCTCTGAAACTCAAACTGTGAAGGTGCAATTCTATGAAGAAGTTATGTCTAACTAGATTCTACGCAGGTAGTTCTAAAGGAAAATTTTAATAGAATTTTTTAGAGTGTTTTCAAGTTTACATAAAAATTGCACAAAAGTATGGAGAATCTCCATATAACCCTTCTCCCTGCAGTTTCTACTATCATTCGCATCTTGCATTAGAGTGATACATTTGTTACAATTGATGAACTAATATTGGTACATTATTATTAACTAAAGTGTAAAACTTCCCTTAGGGTTCACTCTTTGTGTGGCACAGTTCTATGAGTGTTGACAAATGCATAAGGTCATGTATTTACTATTATAGTTTTATGCAGAATAGTTTCACTGCTCTTAAGCCTATGTTTAACTTTGTAAAAAAAAAAAAAAAACCTCCCGGACTGTCTTCTAAAGTGGCTGTACCATTTTGCATTCCCAGTAGCAATGAATGAGCATTCCTGTTGCTCTACATCCTCACCAGCCTTTGGTGCTGCCAGCATTTTGGATTTTAGCCATTCTAATAGGTATATGGAGGGCCTGGGTGGTGCAAATTGTTAACGTACTTGGTTGCTAACCGAAAGATTGGAGCTTGGAGTCCACCCAGAGGTGCCTTGGAAGAAAGACCTGGTGATCTAATTCCAAAAAAATCAGCCATTGAAAACCTTTGGAGCACAGTTCTACTGTGACACACAAGTAGTCACTATGAGTTGGAGTTGAGTCGATCATGACTGGTTTGATTAATAGGTATGTAGTGGTATCTCATTGTTTTAACTTGCAATTGCTTAATGATGGACATACTTTTAAGATGCTTATTTTCCATCTGTACGATATGTTTATGCAAATAATGCCTGCCTTCTGCTTTTGTTTGCTGGTCACACCCTCCCCACTGCAAGGCACCCTCGCAAGTGCTGCCATGCCAATCCTCTTCCACTTGTTGCTGTAAAAATATTTAGCGTAATACACTTATGAAAATATCTTCAAGGGCAAACAAACACAGAAGGTGAGCAATATTTGAATAAAAACACATTATATCTTCTTTAAGGGGTGCTGTGGTGCACTGCTTAAGCACTCAGCTGCTAACTGAAAGGTCAGTGGTTTGAACCCACCAGCCGCTTCACTGAAGAAAGAGTGGCAATTTGCTTGCATAAAGATTATGGCCTTGGAAACCCTATTGGGCAGTTCTACTCTGTCCTATAGCGTCACTGTGAGTAGAAACTGACTTGATAGCAACAGGTTTTAACAGGTTATATCTTCTTTGATGAGGTATCTATTTAGATCTTTTGCTGATTTTATAATTTTTTTTTTCTTTCTTATTTTGGAATTTTAAGAGTTTTTGTATATGTTAGTTCCCGGGCAGTGCAAACATGAACACACTTGGCTGCTAACCAAAATGTGGGAAGCTTGAGTTCACCCAGAGGTGTCTCTGAAGAAGGCCTGGCCATCTACTTCTAAAAAAATCAACATTGAAAACTCTACAGGTTACGATTCTACTCTGACACACATGGGTTTGCCATGAGTCAGAATCAACTTGACAGCAACTGGTTTGGTTTTGGTTTTGTATATTTTGGATACCAGTCCTTTGCCAGATATGTGATTGCAAATATTTTCTCCCAGTCTGTAACTTGTATTTTCATTCTCTTCATAAGGGGGAAAATTTTTTTTTTTTTTTTGTACTTTAGATGAAGGTTTATAGAACAAATAGTTTCTCATTAAACAGTACACATAGTGTCTTATGACAATGGTTAAGAACTCCATGACATGTCAACACTGTCCCTTCCCAACTTTGGGTTCCCTATTACCAGCTTTCCTGTCCCCTCCTGCCTTCTAGTCCTTGTCCCTGGACTCTTGTGCCCCATTAGTCTCGTTTTGTTTTATGGCATTGTCTAATATTTGGCTGAACAGTGAACCTCAGAAACGACTTCATTACTGAGCTAAAAGAGTGTCCAGGGGCCATACTCTAGGGGTTTCTCCAGTCTCTGTCAGGCCAGTAAGTCTGGTCTTTTTTTGTGAGTTAGAATTTTGTTCTACATTTTTCTCCAGCTCTGTCCGAGACCCTCTGTTGTGATCCCGGTCAGTGCAGTCAGTGGTGGTAGCCGGGCACCATCTAGCTGTACTGGACTCAGTCTGGTGGAGGCCTTGGTAGCTGTGGTCTATTAGTCCTTTGGACTAATTTTTTCCTTATATCTTGTTTTCTTCATTCTCCCTTGCTCCCGAAGGGGTGAGACCAGTGGAGTATCTTAGATGGCTGCTCACAGGCTTTTAAGACCCCAGAGGCT
>NW_004444118.1:4817215-4833723 GCF_000243295.1 Trichechus manatus latirostris | reverse complement strand
GTATCTTAGATGGCTGCTCACAGGCTTTTAAGACCCCAGAGGCTACTCACCAAGGTAGAATGTAGAACACTTTCTTTATAAACTGTGTTATGCCAAATGAGCTAGATGTTCCCCAAAACCATGGTCCCCATAATCCTCCACCCAACAATTCGGTCCCTCAGGGAGTTTGGATGTGTCTATGGAGCTTCCATGACCTTTCCTTATATAAGTTGTGCTGGCTTCCCCAGTATTGTGTACTGTCTTACATAAGGGGGAGATTTTGAGTCAATATTTATTTATAATAAACATAGTGCAACTCCAAGCCGTGCCAAAAGAACCTCTTAGTAGGACATTCAAGGTCTGCCACCTATGTTACAGGTGTTATCTTCCACTATGTCCCTGTGCAGTCCATGCTCCAGGCACAATGACTCCTAACCATACTCAAACACGTCCTGATCTGTTATAACTTAATAGTTTGTTATGTGTTGTCTCGTAAGCCTGAAATTCTTTTATCACCCAATCCTTTCTTTGCTTAGAAAAATCCTAGTACTTGTAGAAGGCTTGAATCAAGTGTTAATTTCTTTATATTTCCCCACACCTCTCTTCCCTTCTTTCCCTCACAATTTATGATCTATTTCTTCCCACTTTTCTGAAATATAATTTACTTCCTTCTTTATTATATTATAGATTTTTTTTTTCTTTTTTTTTAAATGTCTGCTAGGTTGGTTCTACTTCTCCCCTGGATAGAGTTGGACAAGTACTATGATAGAACAATTAAAGGAAGAAAGAAGGCAGTCACTGTCATAGATTGAATTGTGTCCCCCCAAAATATCTGGCAACTTGGCTGGGTCATGATTCCCAGTATTGTATAATTGTGTACCTTTTGTAATCTGATGTGATTTCCTTATGTGTTGTAAATTCAATCACTATGATCTAATAAGATGGATTAGCGGCAGTTATACTGATGAGGTATAGAAGATTGGATAGTGTCTTAAGCCAATCTCTTTTGAGATATAAAAGAGAGAAGCCAGCAGAGACACATGAGAACCTCATACCACCAAGAGAGCAGTTCCAGGAGCAGATCGCATCCTTTGGACCTGAGGTTCCTGTGCAGAGATGCTCCCAGACCAAGGGAAGATTGATGCACCACAAGGACTTTCCTTCAGAGCTGACAGAGAGAGAAAGGCTTCCCATAGAGCTAATGCCTTGAATTTGGACTTGTAGCCTACTAGACTGTGAGAGAATAAATTTCTCTTTGTTAAAAGCCATCCATTTGTGGCAGCTCTGTTACAGTAGCACTAGATGACTAAGACAGTCACCAACTCATTTTAATACAGTAAGCTAAAAAGAGGTTATTTTTGGCAGACCAATGGTCTGTTTATGTTCTAGTAAAAGGACCCTGAGGCTAGATCAATGAGATTACTTCTGTTTATTTTCCATGTCACTGAGAGGTATGGAATTACCTTGCAAAACGCAATTTGTCCTTTAGGTCTTAGTTCCTGAGAGACCCGAAACAGAGCGCCACTGGGTGGCCCAATACTGACTAAGCCTCAGGAGCATGATGTAATTTATCATGGCCCCATGGTGAGGCCAATAAAAGCTCTGAGCCCTGAGGCTCAGATGGACCTTCCTGCTTGATGACCATACATGGGAAGGTAGTACATCCTCTTTGGGACATGCAAGCTCTGACCTTGTCTTATGCATCTCTTCGTTTGTATCTGTTTTTGTTATATTAAAGCTGTTATTGAATGTATAGTGTTTACCATGAGCTCTGTAAGTTATTGCTGCTAATTACAGGATCCAAGGAGGGAGAGGGGGCAGGCCGGCCAATCTGAAGTGAAGGGAGTCATGTGGATTTCAGGGCTTGTAGCTGGTACCTGGAGGGGGTAGAAGAAAACCCCAAATTTGGGACCAGCTAGTCTGAAGTAGGGGAGTCATATGGACTCCCATGTTAGCAGTTAGTACCTACCAACTCAGCCTTGGGTGGCTAAGGATGAGAGAGTAGGGCTGTGTGGTCAGCTGGGGTCTGAACTAAACAGGGGAGGGAAGCTGAGATTTCCATAGGACGAAGTTGGCATGTGGAGTGGGATTTGTTATCCACCACACAATCTGGTGTCAGAGGTGGGTGATCATAGTTTCTCTGGACTGATTTTCAGCATTTGCATTCAAAGGTGGGATTCTCTAGTGGCCCTGACATCATAGTCACGTGCTTGGACTTGAAGTCTATTTGCTTCTGTTTTACCTGTCTCCCTCACCCATTCCACACAGCTCTTCAATATGCATAGTGTGAGTTAAAAAAGGAAGATAGTAGAAAAGCACTTACAGTTGAAACATAAAAAAAGAAAAGATCTGATGCAGTAGCCTGGTTTGTTGTTTTTTTTTCTTTTTTTGTTTTTACCATTGTTTCCAATCCACAGATTTGTACTCCAGCAACAATCAGATTATTTTCCCATAATACAGGTATGGGTAAACAAGAGTAACTTTTTGCCCCTACCACACAGCTTGGAAAAGAAAAAAAAAAAGAAGTACAAGTAAAAAAATAATTCTAAAAAAAAATAATTTTGCGTTCTAAACACGCATAAATTCTTGAAGCAACTAACTTATTCTTGTCTGGTGAGGAGAGCCTGTAGCCCGCTTCTTGGCAGCAATTCAAGTCTACTTCTGTAACTGTTTCTGATGAACTCTGTTCCGCCACCTTGTGGCCTTATTTATTTTTATGGCTGCTTGTATTTCTCTCCAACCAAAGCAGAAGAAAAAAAAGTTAAGAATCAGTCAAGAAGGTTTATCCGGAGCCACCACCCCCACTTTGGCCCTTTGCAATACCTTCTTTATTTCCTTCATAATACATGAATTTAAATAACTACTTTATTTGTTTATTTGCTTATTATTATTGATGTTGTTTTTATTTTTTATTTTTTTGCCCCTATCTATGATAATGAGTTCCATGAGAGAAAAGATCTTTTTTGTATTTGCTACCAATATTTGCTCCGGGACAGAGTCAAAAAACAACAAAACAAAAAAGCCAAACCCGTTGCCGTCTAGTCGATTCCAACTCAGTGACCCTATAGGACAGAGTAGAACTGCCCCATAAGGTTTCCAAGGAGCGCCTGGTAGATTTGAATTGCCAACCTTTCAATTAGCAGCCAAACCTTAACCGCTGCACCGCTAGGGTTCCAAATATGCTTTTAGTATCTTAAATCCGTTAACTGCCTGCAATTCAAGAGTGAGTCTATCGCCACCGTGTGACCATAATGAACAGCTGCAGTTTTCTTTCATTTGGAAAATATTCACATTTACAAATAGATTCAAGAATAGTTCAATGAACACAAATATTTCCTCTACCTATATCCAATAACGATTACAAATTTTCCACGTTTACTTTACCTCTCTCTTTCTTCCTATTATCTTTTTTTCTGAATGATTTGAAAGTTGGAGACATCAAAATGTATCTAAATCGGAGAAAATTTTAAAAAGATAAAATTAAAAATATATTCTAACATATATTTTATATCCAAGTTTTCCAAAATGTCATTTAGAATCTCTTTTCCTACTCAATCTAAAGTCTAATCAAACTTTGCGCTTTTCATTTGGTTATTGTGTTATCTAAAAGGAGTGCCAGTAAAATATATTAAATGAGAAAATAAATGGGTTCAAGTCTTAATTCAGACACTTGAATTGTGTGATCTTGAATAAGTAACCAAATCTCTTAGAAACTTCATTTACTTATCAATAATGAAAGCATTCAAGACAATGATGTTTTCTCTGAGTAGAATTTTGGCCACATCTCATACATGGCTGTCGTATACAATGCTGTCAGTGTAATTTCTTACAAATATTCTATAATTATTGTTTGAGTTTTTTTTTCAGTTCAAGAACTACTTAGAAGGCTGATTTCCTTTATGCAAAGTGTTAAAATGCTCTTGTAATTTCTAAAATAATGGAAAATTTTAACTCTGTACTATCTTTTGAAAAAGGAGTAGTGTATTCTCTGAGGAGTCATAATTAAAATAACTCATAAATTTGCCCTATTAATTATGTTACAGAGTCCCTGGGTGGCTCAAAGCTTAAGTGCTTGACTTCTAGCTGAACTGTTGGTGGTTCGAACCCACACAGCGGCACCTCAGAAGAAAGTTCTTGTGATCAGCTTCTGAAAGGTCACAGTCCTGAAAACTTTATGGAGCACACATGGGGTCCCCAAGAATGGGAACAGACTCGATGGCAACTAACTAACTAACTAATTAATTGTATTAAAGTCTTTCGCACCCTAATGCTCTTTTTGTCAACTAAATCTGGCAAACGTAAAGTGTGGTATGGCAAAGACTCTCATGATAATTTTGTTTTTCACATATATTTAAAACAACTTTCCTTTAGAGGTTCTTAACTTACATTTTGGTAGATTAAAGTTTGAGACCAATTATTTATTGAGGAAATATTGATTGACCTACAATGCCAGGCAATTTTTTCACATATATTTAAAACAACTTTTCTTTAGATGTTCTTAACTTATATTTTGGTAGATTAAAGTTTGAGACCAACTATTTATTGAGGAAATATTGATTGACCTACAATGCCAGGCAATGTCTTAGTCACTTGTGATAGATCAGTGAACAGAAGGGACAAGGACAAAGCATTCTTTCTCTAGCAGTCAGATTGATCATAAACAGTAAAAATAAGTAAATTGTGTAAAAGGTAGAAAATACTAAAAACCAAACCTGTTGCCATGGAGCCAATTCTGACTCTGTCTGACCTAACAACAACAGATATTTAAAAGTACTCACAGGACCCCACAAACTCATACTCATGTAAAGCTTTTATTTAAAGGCAACAGATATAGTGCAGCAAGAGAGGCAACATTTGGGATCCTGGAGACTTCAGGTGTAAGCTGCCCAGTGTCCTTATTCATACCTAGTCTGCATTCTGTCTCTGGATTAAACTGCCAAGATCTGTGCAAGGAATCCTGGCTTTGGTAGAGCTCAAGATATAGTTCTCATTAGGGGTTTTATGCCCTACTGGTCCCATTTTGGAGCCCTGGTGGTGCAGTGGTGAGGAGCTCAGCTGCTAACCAAATAGGTCAGCAGTTTGAATCTACCAGTCGCTCCTTGGAAGCCCTATGGGGCAGTTCTACTCTGTCTTATAGGGTCACTATGAGTTGGAATCAACTTGACGGCAACAGGTTTGGTTTTTTTTGATTTGGTCCTGTTTTCAAGTCAGGCTGCCTAACTGGTTGTGCCAGTTAAAAACTATCGGTCAACAAACTGGCCCTGGGGGGTCACCATGGGAGTTTCAACTTTTAAACAGTACATTATGAATTCCATTGCCCTCATCTGGCAGAGCCAAGAGTCAAAACTAGGCAACAAAGAGTCCTCAGAGACAAGGCTACGGTTTTTCTGGTTCAATTCAGCTGTAACTCTATCCTACACAGTGGAGCACTTCCGTATGAAGGTGTTAAGAAGGCCTTGTTACAGGATCTGGACTTGTGTTATGTGATTTGAGGAAGGCTTCAGGAAAGTGGAGCTTGTTGTGGATTGGATGCTGTCAGAAACCAGGGGCAATTTTGTGCTTGGGTATTTTATAGGGATAGGGTTAAATTGCAGCTGGTCTGAGGTAGTTCCGTGCTTATCTCCAGCTATGCCTAGCTAATGGTAGGAATAAATGCATGAGTTAATGAACTATAATGTGTCAAGTAATGTGCCAAAACCTACTTCAGTACCATGACGGCCTAAACTATTTATTGAAAGTGCATGGATTGATGATCTGCATGGATTTACCTGGTTACACAGCAAATTTTTGCTATGTGACCAGTAGGGTATAAAAGACCTCTCAATAAACTTATGCCTTGACTTCTCTGAGATTGAGATATCTTGGTGGTTCATGTTACAGAGACAAAGTGTGTTCTGTGTGACTGAAAGAGACCCTGAAGATATGTATGGATGTCTAGGACCCTCCTGATATTTGCCTGTGTTTTCTTTCTTCTGCTGTATCAGATCTTTTGCCTGATCTTGCTATGTTCCTCTTATCTTCTATGTTAGAATTATTTATAGTTTGTGGAGTGCTGTGATGCCTTTCATGTATGTTGTTGTTAGGTGCCATTGAGTCAGTTCTGACTCATAGTGAAAAGTATGTACAACAGAAGGAAACACCACCCTGTCCTGCGCCATCCTCTCAATCGTTGCTATATTTGAACCTATTGTAGCAGCCACTGTATCAATGTGTCTCATTGAGGGTCTTCCTCTCTTTCACTGATCCTTTACTTTACCAAGCATGATGTCCTTCTCCAGGTACTGGTCCCTCCTGATAACATGTCCAAAGTACGTGAAACGAAGCCTCACCATCCTCATTTCTAAGGAGCATTCCGGCTGTAATTCTTCCAAGACAGATTTGTTCATTCTTCTGGTAACCCATGGTATATTCAGTATTCTTCACCAACACCATAATTCAAAGGCATCAATTCTTCTTCAGTCTTCTTTATTCATTGTCCAGCTTTTGCATGCATATGAGGCAACTGAAAACACCATGGCTTGGGTCAGGTGCACCTTAGTCCTCAAAGTGATATCTTTGCTTTTTAACACTTCAAAGAGATCTTTTGAAGCAGATTTGCCCAGTGCAATTCATCATTTGATTTTTTGACTGCTGCTTCTATGGATATTGACTGCAGATCCAAGTAAAACGGAATCCTTGGTAACTTCAATCTTTCCTCCATTTATCATGATGTTGCTTATTGGTCCAGTTGTGAGGATTTTTGTTTTCTTTATGTTGAGCTGTAATCCATACTGAAGGCTGTAGTCTTTGATCTTCTTCAGTAAGATACTTAATAACCTTGTGAAATTGCAAAAGATTTCTTAATAATTCTAATACAGAAGGCAAGAGGAACATAGCTGCAATTGGAAAAGAAGCAGCGGTCACTTATATTAGCTGGGACAGGGAGATATATGGTTATTTTTGTAGTTTTCACAGTGTTCTGATCTTGTCTGTGTGCAGATATGATTAAGGAGTGAGCTTATTTTTGTCTCCCTCCTTCACGGCCCCAGAGTAACATTGTGATGTTTGTATTCTATGAAATTACTATGTTCAGCAGGGAAACACTAGGTAAAGGTTCTCAGGGATGCTATTGTCTACCTCAATCCCCCCCTTTGGTGAAAGGTAGATGAATTCAAGACATAGGACATTAATCTGTGATAACCAGATCTTCACCGTTGCTGAAATTGTGCAAATCAAGAGATTTTCCAGAGAATGTTGTTAGTAGCTGGACTAGAGTTTGTCTTTCATGCTCCTTTAGTCACAGATAAGCTGTTGAATCATGTGATGTGACAATGGCTACACAGTAGCACCTTACACTTTGGCCAAGATGCATCAGCTCACTGCAACACAGACAACTGCCAACATCAAAATTGTTTCTAGTCCTTAGGATGGTCAGTGAAGTCAGGGAACTAGATGACTAAACCTAGGCCATTAAAATACATCCCAACATCCTTTGGAGTCTGTTTCAGGTGACTTTTCCTGTTAGCCCAGTCCTGGGCTGTTCTACTTAACTATATGTATTTATTACGTGCAAGAAAAAGTGTTTTATAGCACAGACACCATCCTGAGAGCTTCTTAAGAGGAAATCAAGGTCTATGACAAGTCTGGCTAATGAATTTAAAATAATTTGTTGGGCGTTCAGGGCAGAAGTGATGTCCATATAAGAAGCAGTTCCCTAGAAGGGCATAGCCCTATTGATAGTCTAAGTATCCTTCATTTCAACAGGAGTGAGTTAACCATTGGTCCCTTAAGGCTGTCAGATTTTCTTAGTAGAGTTATGTAGTTCCTGCAAAGGAGGTTGGAATGTTTCTTAGAGAACAGAAGACAGATTATAGTAGCAGTGACAGTCCTAAAACTAGTACCTGCTTCTCATGGGTTGAGTTCAGCTGATAAGGATGTAATGAATTCAGTAGACACATTTTGTTGAATGGGTCGAGGTCTAATTTTTACAAGATTGAAGTTTAAAATTAAAAATGTAGGGATAATTTAAGTACCAGACAAAAACTGTAAAAGAAAATTTATCTTCTGAAGTGTTTAAAGCAGTATTTCTCAACTTTTAAAATATATTTATTGTCCCCCTAAGGAGCTATTTTAGACATTTTTTCCTAATTATCACTCTCTAAAAACATTAGTACTGTAGATATTCGATATTCTTGTTTATGTACTGTGTATATATATATACACATATACGCATGCTTTATACATAAAAAGAGTAAGACTTTTTTAGCCCACAAGAACTGATTTTAGTCTTTTTTTTAGGATAACATAGCCTCCGTTAAAAATACATGGTTTAATGGAGCATCTATTAAATGTGTGACAGTGGAATCAGATGGGAGAAGGCAGAATCACCAATTAGTTAACTCAAAGCAATTGCTATGGTCTGAATAAAATGCACATTAGAATTTTATTTTTCCTTGAGTGACAGAACACAGGGTGCCAACTGTAAAAAGACAAAGATAAGGGGGAACATGTTGACAAATCTTTCATTCCATCAATATGGGGTGTTAAAGTACAACGGTAGACAATATGAGAGTGGAGCAAACAGAAAGAAATAGTGTGATGGGGAATCAGAAAATTAATTTTGTTCTGTTGTCCTGGATGGAAGTTTACTTCCTACAGCTGTTTTTAGAGGATACTTGAGAATTCTCAATTTAAAGTCTCCCAATGGTATGGACAATTAATGCTCATGAAAAGATGATGTCCAGTGGTCAAGAGAAGATGATGTATGTCTTCCTAATTGGGACACATGAATCCAAAGATCAACACCTTGGAGTTTTATGGCTATGCTAGTACCTGACAAAGTCCTTTCCTTTGAAACATAAGGGTGGATTTTCTATGATGTCTCTTTGAAGAGACTAAATTTCCATGTTGCAAGCAATGCAGGGGTGTCTTGGAGTGATTATTTTAGAAAAACTGCTTGTATCTGTTTCATAATAAGACTAGTTATATTAAATCAAACTGAAAGATCACCCCCCCCCCGTCCCCTGCCACGTGCATGGAGTAGCCTGTTATTAATTCATAAGTGAGAGCCTGGGTCATCAAGATTATCACAATACCTTAGGCCACGGATGTTCTAGAGTCTCTGAGATCTTTGCCAGCTTTTATTTTTGAACTCCATTTGTTCTCTCTATTTTTTACTGAAGATTGAGCACAAGGACAAAGGAGTTTTTGAGTAAAAGGTAAAGCCTTACAAAAGTATTTAATAATATTCTTAGTAAAAGTTAATTCTCAAAATAAACAATGACTAAACATACTAGAATATGCCTATTATTTGTGTAAATACTGCTCTTTGTCTCTTTTTACTTGGCAGACACAGGTAAGAGTAATTAATTCAGTCACAAGGACTGATTTGAATTTGGTTCCAAGACTGAATTTGAATCTGTAATAGTATAGCATGCTTGATAATTTCCAGTTTTTTTTTTTGCTTGTTTTCAAGTGCAGATCATTATAAAATAAAATTAAATCAGGATTATCCAAGGGTATCTACAGAAATCCTTTGTAAAATACAGATAATTTTATAATAGAGGTAAACCATTGAGGGATTTTCTTAAGTAGCAGAAGGAGATTTCTTGGGTTCGGGATATCATAGTGGTGGATAGTGATATATGAAGAAGATAAAACAAGGAGAACTTTAATTTCAAGGTCGTTAATTTATCCCAAAATTTCAGTAACAGTGTCCCCTATTGACAAGAATATTTAAATCCAGACTCCTAGAAACAAAATATTTGTGCTTAAACATGAGTGTGCTTTTTTTTAATCTGAAAATTACAGTCATTGAAATATATTTGCATTATCTTATTTAACGTATATATACTACACTTTTAGATTCATATGCATTTTTCTTTTATCCTAAGCTTGGTAAACAATACTTGTGAAATAATCAAATGTTGAAGAACGACAAACAACTGTGATTGTTTTTATTATTCTATCTCAGTTTCTTTGAATACAATAGAGGATCAAATGTTTTACCTGAGGGCTTTCCAGAAAACCCAAAAGTTGATCACACATAAAAAGACATCTTAATGATTTTATTATTCCTAATTTGGGACCTAAATTTGAAAAAGGCAAAAATCAGTATTGTCATAGGAAACAAGATATACGTACAATATTGTATTTTGCAAATACATCGCAACAAGAAGCAAAGATTAATAGGAACTTCTAACATTAAATTTTTTTGTTGTTAAAATACATCAAGGGCAAAGTTAATAAAATATATTAGTGACAACAAGGAACACGCATTATCTGGACATAGAAAAAAATTACTCATTTTATAGGAAAAAAAGGACACATTCTAATTTTAGCCACTGCATCATTTATGTAAAAAAAAATGCAGTAAAAGATTTATTAACACATTTCCATGTAGGTATTCATGTGTGTGTATATATATATATATATATATGTAAATATACAAATAAATGATAAATCTAGCTAAAGCTTTAAACTATAATTAATTTTTCAGAATTTTTAGTAGAATAATGTCTATACTATATTGAATTTACCATCTAAGTAAAGTGTAAAAATATTCTTAATAAACAGACAAATCATATTAATTATCTTATATAAACACTCGTATTTCTCTATAAGCGTTGAACCAATAATGTTCACTTATTTATATTATTTACCATGATTAACCATGTTAATAATTCTTTATATTAAATTTTTTCTGTTCAAATTTCGGGGGTGGTTTCTCTTTTTTGACTGGACCCTTATTAATACAAGCACCAAACTAGGTCTATTATTAATCCAGTATGCCATCACTTGGCAGTAATAATATATTTCCTCAGGACTTGAATGCAAAATAACACTGTATTACAAACATTGCTGAATATTCAAAAACAATCACAACCTACAAATTCTAAGCCAGTCTGAACAATGACAATTAAATCAGTATACTTTCAAGCTAAATTCTGCACTTCCATTTTAAACAAAATATAAATTGGAGTTAAAGAAAATTAATAGGTAGAGCATCTCCAACATCCCTTTATTTAACTCTTCAGGGGTCATTTAGATAATATTATCAACATCTGTAAAATACAATACTTAAACCCTTACAACAGTCCTCTTACTAGGTTCCAAAAATTTACCTAAATAGATGCTGTTTCCTACCTTTAAATTTCTGATAACATGAAAAAAAAAAAAAAAACTCATTGGCATGGAGTCAATTCCAACTCATAGCAACCCTATAGGACAGAGTAGAACTGCCCCACAGAGTTTCCAAGAAGCGCCTGGTGAATTCGAACTGTCGACATTTTGGTTAGCAGCCTAGCTCTTTACCACTGTGCCGCCAGGGCTCCTCTGATAACATAACAACAGTTTTTATAGGGGGGTGGGTACTGATGTGGGTAGGTCTCTAACATCTTGGCATGAATAGTCCTCATTCTTTACTCTCCCAAAATAGCTTGTTGCTGTAATTACTTGAAGAAGGAGAAATCACAGAATGCATTTTTACTTCTCTTGTCACGTTGATATTAAATGATCTTAGACAAAGCGAATTTTCATTAATTAATTAAATAATCCATCTAACTATTCATTATTAACGAGTAACTATTGAATATTTACAGTCTGGAAGGTGTATCTCAAGTGGTAGGTGGGTTGCAAGATGTGGACAGAGTGGAGTACAGAGATATGTAGTCTCTGCCCACACATAATATATTTTGACACATCCTACCTAAATCTGTGCTGTAGCTTGTGAAGAGGGGGGGGGGGGAGAAGAAAGGTTTAAATTACAAAATTTTTCTTCTATACCCTAAGGATTTCCTTTCTATCTGATATGTGAGTTCACCCATGTGCATAGATTTTAGTTTAATAAAATTCTAAGAAGCTAGACCTGGAGGTGGACTTTGAGACTTGTTTAACCATTAGAGACTAAATGGTTTGGGAGGTAAAGTGACTTGTGTTTGTGTCACAGAGTTATTGAAAATTTCAGGATTAGAATACAGATATTTGAGTGTCAGGCCATGTGACGTACGTAACCTGAGAAACAAACATTACAAAGTAGTTGAGAGGTGTGGCTCCTGGAGCCAGACTGCCTGGGTTCATCCCCTGAATCTGCCACTTATTAGCTGTGTGACCTTGGACAAGTTAATTACCCTCTACGTGCCTCAGTTTTCTCATCTGTAAAATGGGGCTAATAATAGTACTCACCTTATAGGACTGATAAGTGAGGATCCAATGAGGTGCCACTTGTAAAGCACTTAGAACAGTGGTTGGCACATAGTACGTGTTCGCCAAGTGATGGCTTAGTTATTACAGGACCTCTGTATTCGGAAATATCTTAGAGAACATCTTTTCTGACTTTTTCCTCTTTCAGCAATTTTTAAAGATTTCCCTCACAGATAAAATATTCAGCCTCTGTACAGAATACTGGAAACTATGTATAATGAGACAGTTTGATAGCACGATTACTCTGCAATAAATAGGAAGTTTAACACAATAATTGAAAGTAGCTGGTAATTGCAAGCAGGGCTGGTAATTTTATAAAGTTGTATTATTTGCCTCTTATAGACTTAAATAAAAAGATATTATAGATAAGCAACAGGAGTTTTTTATAATGATAGTGTAGTACATATAAGGAGTCCTTGCATGGCACTGTTACGCACTCAACTACTAACCAAAGGGTAGGCAGTTCGAACCCACCCAGAGGATCCATAGAAGAAAAGCCTTGAAAACCTTATGTAGCCCAACACATTGGGGTCAGAAGGGTCAAGTCAATGGCAAGTGGTTTGTTTTTTTTTTTTTGGTAGTAGATGCAGAGATTTTGTTTGGTTCTTCTGGGCTTATCTCACGGAGCCTCTAACCTTCCTACTTTTCAAATAAGAAAGATATAATTGAGTAATTGGAGGCTTTGGTGATTCAGAGGTAGAATTCTCGCCTTCCATGTGGAAGACCAGAGTTTGAGCGCTGGTAAAATATAGCTCCAGTCTGTTGGTGGGAGTTGTGTTTTGCTATGATACCAAACAGGTTTCAGAAGAACTTCCAGAATAAGACGGACAAGGAAGAAAGGCCTGATGACCTACTCCTGAAAATGAGACAAGAAAAATCCTATGGATCACAATTGTCCCATTCACAACCAATCATGGACATGATACAGGACCAGGCAGCGTTCCGTTCTGTTGTGCATGGAGTCGCCATGAGCTGGGGGCAATTCCATGGCAGCTAATAGTGGCAACAACAATTGAGCAATTAGTCATCATGAAACAGAGAGACTTCTCATGGTGTGACTTTTTTATTGATTAATAATTCTTCATCCAATGAATTGTGGTCAGGTTAGAAGTTCTAGTTTCGCTCTGATGAGGATGGCTTTGCAAGTCACAACTCCATACAGAAAGAACCACCTGGAGGTAATTATCTCAAAGAATTATAGTATGAAATACTAGGCAATCGCATCTTTAATTTGCTCAAATATACAAGCACATTTTTGACAACAGCATTCTTCACTATCAAAATACTGAAGCTAAAAGTAGATGTATCTTCCTCTTTCTATAAAAATAACTCATTATGGATCTACCAGGATAAATTAATCCTAAATTTTTGCTAAATTAACTCGTTACTATAATGCATATGCAGAAAAGAATTTGCCTAACATTATTATTTTCATTTTGGTAAAATTTATATTGAACTATTCCTCTTAAACATAGTCTAATAGGATTATTTTCTTCTTTAGATTACTTCTAGAACATGATAGTACAATCACAGTGTAGACTGCCAGTTTTTTTTTTTTAATTGTGCTTTAAGTGAATGTTTACAGTTCAAGTTAGTCTCTCATACAAAAATCCATACACACACTGTTGTATGACCCTAGTTGCTCTCCCTATACTGTGACAACACACCCCTTTCCACCCCAGATTTCCTGTGTCCATTCAGTCAGCTCCTGACCCTCTCCACCTTCTCATTATGCCTCCGGACAAGGGCTGCCTATTTAGTCTCATGTATCTACTTGAGCTAAGAAGCACTCTCCTCATGAGTATCTCTTCATGTCGCATAGACCAGTCTAATCTCTGTCTGAAGAGTTGGCCTCAGGAATGGTCTTAGTTTTAGGCTAACAGAGAGTCTGGGGGCCATGTCTTCTGGGGTCCCTCTAGTCTCAGTCAAACCATTAAGTCTGATCTTTTTACTAGAATTTGAGTTCTGCACCCCACTTTTTTCCTGCTCCATCAGAAACTCTCTGTTGTGTTCCCTGTCAGGGTGTCATTGGTGGTAGCTGGGTACCATCCAGTTCTTCTGGTCTCAGGCTGATGCAGTCTCTGGTTTATGTAGCCTTTTCTGTCTCTTGGGCTAATATTTACCTTGTGTCTTTGGTGTTCTTCATTCTCCTTTACTCCAGGTGGGTTGGGACAGATTGATGCATCTTAGATGGCCGCTTGCTAGCTTTTAACACCCCAGACGCTACTCACCAAAGTGGGATGCAGAACACTTTCTTAATAAGCTTTGTTATGCCAGTTGACCTAGATGTCCGCTGAAACCATGGTCCCCAGACCCCTGCCCCTGCTACTCTGTCCCTTGAAGTGTTTGGTTGTATTCAGGAAACTTCCTAACTTTGGTTTAGTCCAGTTGTGCTGAATTCCTCTGTAGTGTGTGCTGTCCTTCCCTTTACCTAAGATAATTCTTGTCTACTATCTAGTTAGTGAATACCCCTCTCCCTCCCTCCCCACCTTCATAACCATCAAAGAATGTTTTCTTCTATGTTTAAACCTTTTTTTGAGTTCTTATAATATTGATCTCATACAATATCTGTCCTTTTGTGACTGGCTAAATTCACTCAGCATAATGCCTTCCAGATTACTCCATGTTATAAGATGTTTCATGGATTCATCGTTGTTCTTTATCATTGGGTAGTATCCCATTGTGTGAATCTACCATAATTTGTTTATCCATTCATCTGTTGATGGGCACCTAAGTTGTTTCCATCTTTTTGCTATCGTGAACAGTGCTGCAATGAACATGGGTGTGCATATATCTTTCATGTGATGGCTCTTATTTCTCCAGGATATATTCCAAGGAGTGGAATTGCTGGATCATATGGAACTTCTATTTCTAGCTTTTTAAGGAAGCAGAAAATCCGTTTCCAAAGTGATTGTACCATTTTACATTCCCACCAACAGTGTATAAGTGTTCCAGTCTCTCCACAACCTCTCCAAGTTTTATTCTTTTGTGTTTTTTGCATTAATGCTAGCCTTGCTGGGGTGAGATGGTATCTCATTGTAGTTTTGATTTGCATTTCTCTAATGGCGAATGATCATGAGCATTTCCTCTTGTGTCTGTTAGCCACCTGAGTGTCTTCTTTAGTGAAGTTCCTGTTCATATCCTTTGCCTATTTTTAAATTGGGTTGTTTGTCTTTTTGTTGTTGAGGTTTTGCAGTATCTTGTAGATTTTAGAGGTTAGATGCTGGTCGGATTTGTCATAGCCAAAAATTTCTTCCCAGTCTGTAGGTTGTCCTTTGAATCTTTTGGTGAAGTCTTTCGATTAGCTTAAGTGTTTGATTTTTATCTAGTCTCTCTTCCGGTGTTTGTGCATTGCTACTTATGGTTCATACTATGTTTATGCCATGTATTAGGGCTCCTAGCATAGTCCCTATTTTTTCTTCCATGATCCTTATTGTTTTCAATTTTATATTTAGGTCCTTGATCCATTTTGTGTTAGTTTTTGTGCATGGTATGAGGTATGGGTCTTGTTTCAGTTTTTTGCAGATGGATATCCAGTTAAAGAGACTGTCTTTTCCCCAGTTAGTGTACTTTATGCCTTTGTCAAATATCAGCTGCTCATAGGTGGATGGATTTATGTTTGGATTCCCAATTTTGTTCTGTTGGTCTATGTATCTGTTGTTGTACCAGTACCAGGCTGTTTTGACTACCGTGGCAGTATAATAGGTTCTAAAATCAGGTAGTGTGAGGCTTCCCACTTTGTTCTTCTCCTTGAGTAATGCTTTACTTATCCAGGACCTCTTCCCTTTCCATATGAAGTTGGTGATTTGTTTCTTCATCTCATTAAAAAATGCGGTTGGAATTTGGATAGGGATTGCATTGTATCTGTAGATTGCTTGGGGTAGAATTGACATTTTCACACCGTTGAGTCTTCCTATCAATGAGCAAGGTATGTTTTTCCAATTATACAGGTCTTTTTTAGTTTCTTGCAGTAGCGTCTTGTAGTTTTCATTGTAGAGGTCTTTTACATCTCTGGTTAGATTTATTCCTAAGTATTTTATCTTCTTGGGGGCTATTGTAAATGGTATCGATTTGGTGACTTCCTCTTGCAAGTTCTCTTTGTTGGTGTAGAGGAACCCAACTGATTTTTGTAGGTTTATCTTGTATCCTGAAACTTTGCTGAAATCTTATATTAGTTCCAGTAGTTTTCTTGTGGATCCTTTGGGGTTTTCTGTATATAAGATCATATCATCTGCAAATAGAGATACTTTTACTTCTTCCTTACCAGTTTGGGTGCCCTTTATTTCTTTTTCTAGCCTAATTGCTCTGGCTAGGACCTCCAGCACAATGTTGAATAAGAGTGGTGATAA
>NW_004444118.1:4786414-4816456 GCF_000243295.1 Trichechus manatus latirostris | reverse complement strand
CGCTGTTATGCCAATTGAGCTAGATGTTCCCTGAGACCATGGTCCCCACAGCCCTCGGCCCAGCAATTCAGTCCCTCAGGGAGTTTGGATGTGTCAATGGAGCTTCCATGACTTTTCCTTGTACAAGTTGTGCTGGTTTCCCCTGTATTGTGTACTGTCTCACCCTTCACCCAAGATACCACTTATCTATTGCCTATGTAGTATTTCCCCACCCCCACCCCTCCTATCCCTGGTAACCAACAAAGATTGTCACATTTTGTGTGTGAACTTTTTCATGGGTTTTTACAATAGCGGTCTCATACAATATTTGTCCTTTTGTGATTGACTTATTTCACTCGGCATAATGTCCTCCAGTTTCATCCATGTTGTGAGATGCTTCACAGATTCATCATTGTTCTTTCTCGTTGTGTAGTACTCCACTGTGCGAGAATGAACTTTCGACCTTAATACCAATACCTCACGTTTTTCATTTTAACCTTTAGGGTAGGATTTATCACTTCTAGGTGTAATTCCTCCAGGAGTTCATATTTTGTTTACTTGGGCTGGTGAAAAGATAGGTTTGAATATAACAAGGAAATTTTTAGTGAATTTTGTGTAATCTGAAATTCAATTTGATTAGAACAACATTTATTAAGCAGACCCTGTACTTAGATATCTGTACTCTAGTTTTATTACGGAAATTGCAACAGTGATGTGAGGAAATTATGTAACTACAATAACAAAGAACACAGTGGCTCAAATTTTCAAACTACCAAGGGCTGGAATCACATTTTTCTTACTCCTACTTAAGTTTTGACCATGTTGATTAGTCCATAGCATATACCTGGTACTCCACAAATATACTTGAAGTTAATCTGACCAGAATGGGGAACTACAAGTTCTTACTCTATGGCAAAAGCATAATAACAATAATCCTCTGAGAGTTATGGATGTAAGAGTTCTTAAGCTGTCATAACCTCTGCCAAAGTTATTTGTTTCTTTTTTTTTTTAAGTATAAAGAGAATATTGGCTTAACATAATTGGACTTATGTTTTAAATTCAAATATGCAAACCTTTTAAAACTGAAGGGAAATGTATTAGTTTGAACTTTTTAAAAAGTTCTACCTGATCACATATTGAGAATTTTTAAGAGAAATTTCCAGATAATCTGTATACTCTAGAAGTATATTCAAAAAATGAAACCCATAGCTTTCAAGTCGATTCTGACTCATAGCAACCTTATAAGACAGAGTAGAGCTGCCACATAGGGTTTCCAAGGAGAGGCTGGTGGATTCAAACTGCCAACCTTTTCATTAGGAGCCAAGCTCCTAACCACTGCACCACCAAGGCTCCCCTGGAAGTATATAACCACTCATTTTATGCAGCCTTAAGACAAATATAACTGTAGCTATTGGGCTAAAAACCTGACAAGAAATTGACTAGGTCAGCTTGGTCAATATTTGATATGAGTATCAACTACATGCCAGTGAGGACAAAATTTCCCAAATTTGTATCTTTAGCTCCCATCCCTCCCCAGCACCCCAGACTAATTTATTCAACAGCTTACTTACCATCAGTACATGATAGCTGAACAAAAAAAAGTGTTTGTATTTATTTTATACATAACATGTGTAAAGTAGAACTCTTCATCCCATGTTCACTTGCACTGTGTTTCAGAAATTGGTACTAACTATTCATCCAGCAGCAGTAGCCAAATTACATGATTCATTCTTGATGTCTCACTTTCTTTCATCCTTCACAGCAAGCCCTGTCAACTCCACCTTCATAACATATCCCAAATATGTTCACTTTATTCTATCTCCCCAGCTACCATCCCAGTATACAAAGCTACCATCACCTCTCATGTGTATCTCTCCATACTCTCCTTAGTGGTCTCTCTGTTTCCATTTTGGCACCTACACTCCATTCTCATCAAAGAACCTAAAGTAATTATTTAAAAAATTAAATCTCACCACAGTTATCATTGATGGAATGAATAAGTGACATCTGATCATATTCATTACAAAGCATTTATTGAGCAACTACCATATGTGATATATATAGTTGTTGCTAGGTGCCGACAAGTCAATTTTCGACACGTAGCCACTCCATGTGACAGAGTAGAACTCCCTCATAGGATTTTCTAGGCTGTAATCTTTAAGGGAGCAGATTGACAGTTCTTTCTTCCATGGAGCTGCTGGGTGGGTTTGAACCACCTATCTTTCAGTAAGCAGCCAAGCACTTGACTGTTGTGCCACCAAGGCTAGACTCTGAAAAGAAATAACAGTAGAAAAGAAGGCAATCTTTTAGTCTCCGCCCTCATTGAGCTCACATTTAAGTAGGAAAAATAAATATCAAACAGCAATTTAATAGCAAGTGTACTGTGATATGGAGAAGTAATTGCAGGTGATAAAAATGGTGGTGGTGGGAAGGAATTACTCTAGTTTGCAGATTTAGTTTAGCAATAAACTATATAAGACCTTAGGTCAAGTACAGAGGTTTGCTGGGAAATGAAGGATAAAAACATCCTAGTCACAGGGCATAAAAAACCAAAACCAAACCAGTTGCCATCAAGTCAATTCCAACACATGGTGACCTCATGTGTGTCAGAGTAGAACTGTGCTCCATAGGGTTTTCAATGGTTGTGACTTTTCAAAAGTAGATCACCAGACCTTTCTTTCAAGGCATCTCTGGGTAGACTCAAACCACCAACCTTTCAGTTAGTAGCCGAACACTTAACCATTTGTACCACGCAGTCATAGAGGATAGCATGGGCAAATCCTCACCGCAGGAAAACCTTTGTATTCGAGGAGTTGAAAGTTCACTTGCCTGAAGTCAGGAGAGAAGTGCTAGACGAGAATAAAGAGGTAAACAGGGGCCAGACCATTCAGGACCTTACAAGTCACATTAAGGACTTTACTTTTCATTTAAAGGGCAATGGGAAGCCTTGGAACTGTTTAAAAAAGATAGTCACATGATAGTCATATTTACAGGTTATGTATGGGACATGAAAGCAATTCTCTTCCAGGATTTATCTTTACAACTAAAGTAATCTTTGCCTTAGAAAAGAGTTTTAGCCTTTGTGTCTCAAAAGTTAATGTTATTTTGGAGAATTAACACAGATGGTGATGAGACATCTACTATAGAATAGCTGTTGATGGGAGAGCTGGAAGGGCCTCTACTAGTCACAGTGTGTATACTTCCCACAGCTGCCATCCATTTCAGTCATGCCTGAACCAGTAAAGTATTCATTTTAAGGTATATGGAATTTTCACCATCCTGAAAAGCTGGATGAAAAGATACTGCTTAGGGCCACTGAGGCATAGTCTGTGCTTTCTAACTCCGGGATGAACATGTGGCCTTGTGATGCTAAGTTTGGTTTTTGAGTTAGGTAGCTTGATGTTGATAATATATTTTCTCAGAAAAGATCTTCTTACATTGTGATGTGACCCAGAGTATAGGAGGGGAGTGACTTAGCATGGATTTGACCACCTCAAACACTACAGGTCTCTACCTGACTCTAGTAGGTAGTCTGATGTTAAATTCTTATACAAACTTACAATAATTATGAGGTAGATATTGCTGTGTTGAGAAAACCTATATAGATTATATAAGATAGCTCATCTTTTAAACAGTAAAAAGAAGTTCCATACTTTCTCTATAAACTAATTCCCCACTCAGAAACTCAAGATCTGACCCAAACTAGGTGTTGGCTCTAGGAGATGGGCAGATCCTGTTGCACTTGCTTCCTTCATTTGGTCTTTTCATCTTCCCTCATGCATCCACTTTCCCAGGAGACCACAAATTCTAAAACAAATAGATAATTGCAAAATCTATGACAAATACACAGAGAGTTATTGGGGAAAAGGGAGCGATTGTAACTCATTTGTATCATTCTAAAGGATGGAGCATCCATGAATAAAGCACCATTGACGGGCAGAAGCAGAGACTGGAAAATCTCTGGTAGCACTTTATTCTGAGAATTGTAGTTTTTCAGGTGCTATGACAGTTAAGTACAGTGAATTAAAACAGTGTAGATGGAAAATCTGCAGCATCTAAAACTTCATAATAACCAGAAGTGATATAACACAGTGCTTAAAGGCAAAGTCTCTTGAGTCAGACTGTCTAGTTTTATAACCTATTCTGAAATTTAATAGATATGTGACCTTGTACAAATTACTTAGTCTATCTGTGACTTGTTTTTCTCATTTCCAAACTTGGTATAAGTGTAATACTTGTCTACCTCATGGTGTTGTGGATTATATAGAAGAGTGTCTGACATGTAGTAAAAAATGCTAGCTATTGGTAGTAGTTACCAAACCAGAAGAATGCTATTCAATTAAAAATACTCCACTTTGGGTGCAGAAGACCTTTTCAATATTTTTTGGCATCCTCACTAGACTGTAAATACACGAGGCCCACCAGATTTTTGCTGTCTA
Organism: Trichechus manatus latirostris; assembly: GCF_000243295.1. Taxonomy (NCBI): domain Eukaryota; kingdom Metazoa; phylum Chordata; class Mammalia; order Sirenia; family Trichechidae; genus Trichechus; species Trichechus manatus. The sequence goes on along the minus strand of NW_004444118.1, from coordinate 4,812,038 downwards.
CTCTCCTTATTCATATCTCTTAATAACTTTGTTTGAAACTCAATGATATGTTGTTTCAGTTTACTGAGGAAGCAGAAGATATTGATTTGACAGACTAAAAATAATGTGACAGAATAAACTTAAAGTGTAAGTTCAATCATCCTTTTTCTTTTCCTTTGCTTTCATTTTTTTAAAGTCTGTTTGCTCTTATTACAGAATTTTATTAAGTTCAGAACTTGTTACTGTAAATTGGGACTTAAAAATGAAAGAAAGTTCTAAATAGAAAGTTCGTGTTACTCCACAGCCATGTAAAGGAGCCCGGGTGATTCGATAGTTAAAGTGCCTGGCTGCTAACTGAAAGATAGGCGGTTCAAACCCACCAGCGGCTCTACGGGAGAAAGAAGTGGCAATCTGCTTCCACAAAGACTGTTGTTAGGTGCCATACTGTCAGTTCCATAAAGATTGTTGTTGTTATTGTTAGGTGTCGTTGAGTCGGTGCCAACTCATAGCAACAATAGTGCAAAACACTGCCTGGTCCTGCGCCATTCTCACAATCGCTGTTATGCTTGAGCCCATTGTTGCAGCCACTGTGTCAATCCATCTCATTGAGGGTCTTACTCTCTTTCACTGACCCTCTACTTTACCAAACATGATGTCCTTCTCCAGGGACTGATCCCTCCTGATTGCATGTCCAAAGTATGTGAGATGAAGTCTTGTGATCCTTGCTTTTAAGGAGCATTCTGTCTGTATTTTGTCTGACACAAATTTGTTTGTTCTTCTGGCAGTCTATGGTATATTCAATATTATTCACCAACACCATAATTCAAAGGCATTGATTCTTATGTCTTCAATATTCATTGTACAGCTTTCACATGTATATGAGGAGATTGAAAACACCATGGCTTGAGTCAGGCACATCTTAGTCTTCAAGGTGATGTCTTTGCTTTTTAACACTTTAAAGAGATCCTTTGCAGCAGATTTGCCCAGTGCAATGCATCCTTTGATTTCTTGACTGCTGCTTCCATGGGTGTTGATTGTGGATCCAAGTAAAGTGAAATCCTTGACAACTTCAATATTTTCTCCTGTTATCATGATGTTGCTTATCGGTCCAGTTATGAAGATTTTTGTTTTCTTTATGTTGAGGTGTAATCCATACTGAAGACTGTAGTCTTTGACCTTTATCAGTAAGTGCTTCAAGTCCTCTTCACTTGCAGCAAGCAAGGTTGTGTCATCTGCATAATGCAGGTTGTTAATGAGCTTCCTCCAATCCTGATGCCCCGTTCTTCTTCATATACTCCAGTTTCTCAGATTATTTGCTCAGCATATGGATTGAATAAGCTTGGTGAAGGGATACAACACTGATGCACACCTTTTCTGACTTTAAACCACGCACTCTTCCCTTGTTCTGTTCAAATGACTGCCTCTTGATCTGTGTACAGGTTCCTCATGAGCACAATTAAGTGTTGTGGAATTCCCGTTCTTCCCAATATTATCCATAATTTGTTATGATCCACACAGTTGAATGCCTTTACATAGTCAATTAAACACAAGCAAACACCTTTCTGGTATTCTCTGCTTTCAGCCAGGATCCATCTGATATCAGTAATGAAATCCCTTGTTCCACATCCTCTTCTGAATCTGGCTTGGATTTCTGGCAGTTCCCTGTTGATGTACTGCTGCAACCGGTTTTGAATGATCTTCAGCAAAATTTTACTTGCATATGATACTAATGATATTGTTTGATAATTTCCACATTCGGTTCGATCACTTTTCTTTGGAATAGGCGTAAATACTGACCTTCTCCAATTTAGTTGGCCAGATAGCCGTGTTTCAAATTTCTTGGCGTAGATGACTGAGCATCTCCAGCACTGCATTCATTTGTTGAAACATCTCAGTTGGTATTCTGTCAATTCCTGGAGCCTTGTTTTTCGTCAATGCCTCAGTGCAGCTTGGGCCTCCTCCTTTAGTACTATCGATTCCTGATCACATACTACCTCCTGAAATGGTTGGACACCGACTAATTCTTTTTGGTATAGTAAGTGACTCTGTATTCCTTCCGTCTTCTAATGATGCTTCCTGCATCATTTAATATTTTCCCTGTAGAATCCTTCAGTATTGCAACTCGAGGGTTGAAATTTTTCTTCAGTTCTTTAAGCTTGAGAAATGTCGAGTGTGTTCTTCCCTTTTGGTTTTCTGACTCCAGGTCTTTGCACATGTTATTATAATACTTTTCTTTGTCTTCTCGAGCTGCCCTTTGAATCTTCTGTTCAGCTCTTTTACTTCATCATTTATTCCTTTGCTTTAGCTACTCTACATTCAAGAGCAAGTTTCAGAGTCTCTTCTGATATCCATTTTGGTCTTTTTTTTCTTTCCTGTTTTTTTAATAACTCCTTGCTTTCTTCATGTATGATGTCCTTGATGTCATTCCACAACTCGTCTGTTCTTTGGATGGCAGTGTTTAACCTGTCAAATCTATTCTTGAAATGGTCTATAAATTCAGGTGAGTTATACCCAAGATTACATTTTGGCTCTAGTGGAGTTGTTCTAATTTTTTTCAGTTTCAACTTGAACTTGCATATGAGCAATTGATGGTCTGTTCTGCAGTCTTGTTCTAACTGATGATATTGAGCTTTTCCATCATCTCTTTCCACAGATGTAGTCAATTTGATTCCTGCATATTTCATCTGGTGAGGTCAACGTGTATAGTTACAATTTTGTTGTTGAAAACAGGTGTTTGCAATGAAGAAGTCATTGATCTTGCAAAATTCTACAGTGTGATCTTTGGTATCTTTCTATCACCAAGGCCATATTTTCCAACTACTGATCCTTTTTCTCTGTTTCCAACTTTCACATTCCAATCACCAGTAATTATCATTGCATCCTGATGGTGTGTTCGATCAATTTCGTACTGCAGAAGTTGGTAAAAATCTTCAATTTCTTCATCTTTGACCTTCGTGGTTGGTGCGTAAATCTGAGTAATAGTCATATTAACTGATCTTCCTTGTAGGTGTGTGGATATTATCCTATCACTGACAGCATTGTACTTCAGGATAGATCTTGAAATGTTCTTTTTGACGATCAGTGCAATGCCATTCCTCTTCAATTTGTCATTCCAGGCATAGTAGACCATACGACTGTCCAATTCAGAATGGCCAATACCAGTCCATTTCAGCTCACTAATGCCTAGGATATCTATGTTTATGTCTTCCATTTCATTTTTGATGATTTCCAATTTTCCTAGATTCATACTTCATACATTCCACTTTCTGATTATTAATGGATGTTTGCAGCTGTTTCTTCTCATTTTGAGTCGTGCCGCATCAGCAAATGAAGGTCCCAAAAGCTTGACTCCATCCATGTCATTAAGGTTGATTCTTCTTTGAGGAGACAGCTCTTCCTCAGCCGTACTTCGAATGCTTCCAACCTGAGACGCTCATCTTCTGGGACTATATCAGACAATGTTCGGCTGCTAGTCATAAAGTTTTCACTGGTTAATTCTTTTCAGAAATAGGCCACCAGGTCCTTCTTCCTAGTCTGTCTTAGTCTGGAAGCTCAGCTGAAACCTGTTGGCCATGGGTGACCCTGCTGGTTTTGAATACCGGTGGCATAGCTACCAGCATCACAGCAACACAACAAACTGACAGTTGCACAGGGGCTATAAAGATTAGAGTCTTAGAAACCCTTTGAATTGGTTCTACTCATCGGCTTTATGTTAAATCTCATCCATGAAAACATCGCCATAGTTAGGTACTATTATTTTTCTCATTTTTTAAATGAGGAAATTAGTTTCAAGCAGTTTTACCAACTTACCCAATGTTAGTCAGTTTGTAAGTGAAAGAGCTTGGTTCAAATTCTGGCAGTCTGACTCCAGAGCCCACACTTTAAAAATAATATATTCTGCCTCTCTAATATGGTATAACCAGCAATATTGCCTAAACAATTTACTCAGGTGTGTGAAACTGTACACAATATTTGCATTATTATTTTACGTATCTTATCTTCAATGTCAATAGCATATTTTAAACTATTGTATTTATGTAACAGAGTTTACTAAATATTGTGTTTATTAGTTCAAACAATGGTGAATCACTTTCCATTATCATTGATGTATTTATGAAGTATAACCAGCAGTTCAACACTAATCCATTAAATATATTACCCGAGTGTGCTTGTTGAAAAACAGGAAGAACATAATTGAAGTTGCTGAACTGTATATGTAAAAGATGGTTGAAATGACAAATGTTTTGTTACATATATATTTACCACAATAAAAAAATGCTCTCCTACAAATTTTAAACTACAAAGATTTCTTGCCTTTTCTAGTCAGTTAATACCAACACATCATAATTTTCAATCAACAATTTTTCTGAGACACTAACAAAATCCCAGTTCCTTCCTATCCTCTGCTTTCTCTATGAGCCTAACACATAGCAGGCACTCAGTAAATCTGATGATTTAATGAATGATGGAATAGGGCAAACACATGCACATCATTATTTAACCTTAACTTAATAGAGCAAATAAATAAATGCATTGCAGACGAGAGCCAGTCTTCTCTCAATTAAAAAAAACAAATGCTTACAAACATGAAAAAGTGGAAGATCAGAATAGCCCTGAGATATTGGATTGGAATTGGAAATATCAGTGTGAATTCATATTTTTAGATATATGTATATGTTTGTGTATCTATCTGCCTATTTATCTTTCTGGTTGTCTGACCACTTTCCTACATTTCCTAGCTCTCTGTCCACTGAAAGAACCAGAAAACAATGACACTCCAGAAGTAATAAATATATTGAGCATTCAGATCTTGGATTCTAAATACCATCCTCATCTTAAAAAAACAAGGACTCCTTGGAGAAATGGCTGATTTTAAGTACAAGGAAGAGAAAGTACAAAATAAGCCTTTTGATCTATTCATTTCATAAATATTAATTGAGCACATATTGGGTGTTGGGAACACAAAATCCTTCCCTGATTTTAGTGGAAAATCAATCAACAAATATATATATATATATTTGTTGTTGTTGTTGTTGTTGTTGTTGTTGTTAGGTGCCGTCAAGTGGGTTCCAACTCATAGCAACCCTATGTACAACAGAATGAAACACTGTACGGTCCTGCACCATCCTCATAGTCGTTGCTATGCTTGAGGCCATTGTAGCAGCCACTATGTCAATCCATCTTGTTAAGGGTCTTCCTCTTTTTCACTGACCCTCTACTTTACCAAGCATAATGTCCTTCTCCAAGGACTGATTCCTCCTGATAACATGTCCAAAGTACATGAGACAAAGTCTCACCATCCTCTCTTCTAAGGAGGACTATGGCTGTACTTCCTACAAGACAGATTTGTTTGTTCTGGCAGTCCATGGTATATTTGACATTTTTTGCCAACACCATAATTCAAAGGCATCAATTCTTTGTTCTTTCTTATTCATTGTCCAGCTTTCGCATGCATATGAGGCAACTGAAAACACCGTAGCTTGAGTCAGGTGCACCTTAGTCCTCAAGGTGACATCTTTACTTTTAACACTTTAAGGTATTATATATATATATAGTTTGTCGTATGGGGCTAAGTACCTTGTAGGAAGAAATAAAACGAGAAACAGGAATAGGACATGCTCAAGGATGACGCAATTTAAAATATGGTGGTAAGGGAAACCTCGTTGGGTAGTTGACAGTTAAGAAAAGACTTGTAACTAATGAGGATATGGGCCTTAAGGATTTCTCGGTTAAGAGCATTCCAGGCAGAGGAAATGGCAAGTGAAAAAGTATTGAAGCTTGTACCTCATACTATAATTTTTCAAGATTCCCCCTCCCCTCATGTAAGGAAAAGAGGGGATTCTGGCACTCCCAGGCTCTAGGTCTGTGAAGAGGAGATCATTTCTAATATAAGTTGTTAATATTTTACTCCCAGTGTTTGTGGGTGTTTTGGAGTACACATATACTTTATAATAAAAAAACCTAGCACAGTAAGGAAGGATGGGGAATGGGAGGGGTAGAGCATGGCTAATTCTTCATGGCTGAGGTGGCCTGTTGTACCTGAGGATAGCTTTCAATGAATAGTAGTTTTAATTTGTATATTATTTCCATTAACAAATATTTGTTGCAGGTTTACTGTTTCAGACACTGTTCTGTTCCCTGGAATACTCTTATGAAAAACTGAACACAGTTTTTGTCCTTAAAGAAGACATAGCGCAAATCAATATTGACTGAATGTATTCTAATAGAAATGATCATTTCTTCTCTGCTACAAAAATATATATTCTATGGTGTATCAAAAGTAAAATACTTATAATAATTTGAAATGTCCCAGAAACCCTGGTGGCATAGTGGTGAAGACCTATGGCTGCTAACCAAAGGGTTGGCCATTCAAATCCACCAGGTGCTCCTTGGAAACTCTATGGGGCAGTTCTACTCTGTCCTATAGGGTCGCTATGGGTCGGAATCAACTTGAGGGCAACAGGTTTGGTTTCTGGTAATCTAGCTATATCCAAAACCTAGAGATACACAAATTATAGTTTCTCTCATGAAGACCTAGTGCCTTTCTTATCTGAATGTTCTCCAGATATAACATATGCAAGCACCTCTTATATCCTTGAGAGAGAAAAAAAAAATTATCTGAACAATTCAAAGTATATAGTTCCGGAAGAATAAAGGAATGACAAGTATACATATCAAGGTGAGAGGTTAGATAAAATATTTAAATTAAGTATTTGGTGAAGCATGCAATCTAGAAATAATTTCAAATTATTTCAAACAATTTCATTTTTTCAAACATGGCTAAATTATTTCTTAAATTTACTTCTTAAATTTTCAAGAACATGCATTTTAAATACAGTTATCCTTTGAGAAAAATATGTAAATCTGTTGCACATTTGAGTTCTAGCACCTGATGTGAATTTAGAGATTATCATGTTCTATCCTCTTATGTTACGTTTAAAGGGATGGAAGTCTAGAAATTTAATCTACAAGTTTAAAGCAATTTGCTAATCAGTGAAGATGAGGAAAATAGAACTCAACGATTGAATTATCAGTCAGTCTTCTTTTTTTTCACCAGAGCTTCTCAAACTTTACTGTGCAAACAAATCACCTGAGAATTTTGATAAAGTGCAGATCCTGGGGTCCGACCTGAGATCCTGAATTCCTGACAAGTAGCCAATACTGCTGATCTGGGGACTACAATTTTAATAGAAAGGCTTCACATCACCCAGATGTTTTGTTAGTATAAACAACATCATACTAGGAGAACTTCCGGCTTCAAGTAGCTTTGGCCACATGATACATATATATAGATTAAATAATGTTATTGTTGTTAGGTGCCATCGAGCTGGTTCCAACTCATAGTGACCCTATGTACAACAGAACAAAACACTGCCCAGTCCTGCACCATCCTCACAATATTCATTTTGTAATTTGGATCATAAAGAGAAAAACTTTTCTTTCTTATTTTTTTACAATTCTCATGGGAATTTATTTGTTAAAAATCATATTTTTAAAGCACAAATAAATAAAAGATAATCCAAAGAAGCCCATTCAGTTGAGTTTAGAAAGCCCAGTTAAGAAACAGAGCCCCAGTGGCACCAGTGGTTAAGCCTTCAGTTACCAAAAGGTCGGCAGTTCGAATCCACCAGCCACTCCTTGGAAACCCTATGGGGAAGTTCTACTCTGTCCTACACGGTCGCTATGAGTCATAATCTATGACGATGTTTTTTTCCTTTTTTTAAATTAGGAAACACTCAATTAGAAACACTTTGGGACAACATGCCAAGTGTGGGTGATACTCACAGATTGTCCTTGATTTCTAAATGGCCTGGAGGCCATTAGAAAAAAGGAACTAATAACTAATACGGATTGCTTCATGAACATCATGTCCATCCAATCAGAGTCTGAACACATGTTTACACATGGAAAGTAGCTTTTATTAATTACAAAAAGCAGCACACCAAAACAAATATGGATCCTTTACTGAGCATCCCTTCAACTCAATCAAAAAGGCTGCTCAGGCAGAGATGATGACTTTTCATGTGCACCCCAGTTTTTGTCCTTAAAAACCATCCATAAAATTGTTCCCTGAGCTTTGGGCGAGGGACTGAAAAAGAGGGGCACTACCTTCTGCTGGTCTCCCACTAGCCAGGTGGCCTAGTTAGGTAGGCTGAAAACTTACAGTAAGCAAGCTCCACCTAGCACTGTAGCTGAGGAAAACATGAGTCCCTCAGCTGGTCATTTTTATACTAAAAAGGTCATGTGACATGCTACATGAGCAAGCTTCAGGCCTCAGAGGGTAGGGCAAGGGGAAGCCTCATCATGCCCCCTCGATCTCTAAGGCTTGTTACCAAGGTGATGAGTTGGAGACTCCCAACTTATTTACCTTATTTTTTTGCCAATGCCTTCAGTGCAGCTTGGACTTCCTTTAATACCATCAATTCTTGATCATATGCTACCTCGTAAAATGGATGAATGTTGATCAATTTTTTATGGTACAGTGACTGTGTGTATTACTTCCACCTTCTTTTGATGCTTCCTGCACCATTCAATATTTTGCCCATAGAATCCTTCAATACTGCAACTAGAATCTTGAATTTTTTCTTCAGTTCTTTAAGCTTGATAAATGCCAAGAGTGTTCTTCCCTTTTGGTTTTCTAACTCCAGGTGTTTGCACATTTCATTGTAATGCTTTACTTTGTCTTCTGGAGCCGCCCTTTGAAATCTTCTGTTCAGCTCTTTTACTTCATCATTTCTTCCATTCACATTAGCTACTCTATTGTCAAAAGCAAGTTTCAGAGTCTCTTGTGACATCCATTTTGGCTCTTTTCTTTATTTCCTGTCTTTTTAATGACCTTTTGCTTTCTTCATGTATGATGTCCCTGATGTCATTCTACAACTTGTCTGGTCTTCGGTCATTAATGTTCAATGCATCAAATCTATTCTTGAGATGGTCTCTTAATTCAGGTGGGATATACTCAAGGTCATATTTTGGCTCTTGTGGACTTAATTTAATTTTCTTCAGCTTCAACTTGAACTTGCATAAGAGCAATTGGTGGTGTGTTATGCAGTCGATCCCTGGCCTTGTTATGACTGATGATATTGAACTTCTCCATTGTCTCTTTCCACGGATATAGTAACTTTGATTCCTGTGTATTCCATCTGTCAAGGTCCATGTGTATAGTCACCCTTTATGTTGTTTAAAAAAGGTATTTGCAATTAAGAAGTCATTGGTCTAGCAAAATTCTATCATGTGATAGAATTTCATCATGCACTGGAGGTGCTCACTCATCTTTGCCAAGATATTTGGAAGACAGCTACCTGGCCAATCAAACTAGAAGAGATACATATTTGTGCCCATTCCAAAGAAAGGTGATCCAACAGAATGAGGAAATCATTGAACAATGTCATTAATATCACACATAAGTAAAATTTTGCTGAAGATCATTCAAAAATGGTTTCAGCAAGGAACTTTCAGAAATTCAAGCCTGATTCAGAAGAGGATGTGGAATGAGGGATGGCATAGCTGATGTCAGATAGATCTTGGCTGAAAGCAGAGAATACCAGAAAGATGTTTACCTGTGTTTTATGGACTATGCAAAGGCGTTTGACTGTGTGGATCATAACAAATTATGGATAACATTACAAGGAATGGGAATTCCAGAACACTTAATTGTGCTCATGAGGAACCTGTAAATAGACTTTGAGACAGTCATTCAAACAGAACAAGTGGAAACTGCATGGTTTAAAATCTGGAAAGGTGTGTGTCAGGGTTTTTCCTTTCACTATACTTATTCAATCTGTATGCTGAGCAAATAATCCAGAAGCTGTACTATATGAAGAACAACGTGGTATCAGGATTGGAGGAAGACTTATTAACAACCTGTGATATGCAGATGAAACAACCTTGCTTGCTGAAAGTGAAAAGGACTTGAAGCACTTACTGATGAAGATCAAAGACCACAGCCTTCAGTATGGATTACACCTCAAAATAAAGAAAACAAAAATCCTCACAACTGGACAAATAAGCAACATCATGATAAACGGAGAAAAGATTGACGTTGTCAAGGATTTCATTTTACTTGAATCCACAATCAACACCCATGGAAGCAGCAGTCACGAAATCAAATGACTCATTGCACTGGGCAAATTTGCTGCAAAAGATCTCTTTGAAGTGTTAAAAAGCAAAGATGTCACTTTGAGGACTAAGGTGCGCCTGACCCAAGCTATGGTATTTTCAATAGCCTCATATAGATGTGAAAACTGGACAACAAATAAGAAAGACAAAAGAATAATTGATGCCTTTGAATTATGATATTGGTGAAAAATATTGAATATACCTTGGACTGCTAGAAGAATGAACAAATCTGTCTTGGAAGAAGTACAACCAGATTTTTCCTTAGAAGTGAGGATGGTGAGACGTCATTTCACATATTTTGGATATGTTATCAGGAGGATCATTCCCTGGAGAAGGACATCATACTTGGCAAGGTAAAGGGTCAGCAAAAGAGAGGAAGACCTTCAACAAGATGGACTGACACAGTGGCTGTAACGATGGGCTGAAGTATAGTGATGATTGTAAGGATGGTGCAGGACCAGGCACTGTTTCGTTCTGTCGTACATAGGGGTGTTATGAGTTGGAACCAACGCAATGGCATCTAACAACAACAACAACTTATTTACATATATGTTTAAGTATGGCCCTGGTGATGCAATGTTTAAGCTCTCTCCTACTGAAAGGTTGTCAGTTTGAACCCACCTAGTGGTTCGATGGCAGAAAGACATGGCATTCTGATCCCATAAAGATTACAGCCTAGAAAATACTACGGGACAGTGCTCTTCCATCACAAGTTTCACTATGAGTCAAAGTCAACTCAATGGCATCTAACAGCAACAACAGCAAGTTTGGCCTGGCTATTTTAGGAAAACAAAAGATACCTTAATTGCTCAGTCTGTTTTTAGGAACCAGAGAAAAAAGGCCTAACTTAGTTCTTTGTTCCACAAACACCAAACATCAAATTAGAAAACAATTCACTTTCTTCGAAAGAGGTAATCAAAATTTTCATTACAGAAAATATGGAGATGAATGTCAACAGAACACTTAAGCATCATAAGCAAAAGGTTAATGGTATTCAATGTGTCTACTATTAAACAAGCATGATTCAAGTAAATTGACCTGAGGACTAAACACCCAGATTATACTCTGCTGAACAAACAATAAGCTTTGGTGCCTGTCTGTAACTACCTGTAAGACCAGGTTCATTTTCTTCTCACAAAGATGCCAGATAAGCAGGTGGCAGTCCTGACTTTAGGGATCTGAAAGAGTCTCAAGTTAGTTCTTCACTGAGTGTTCTAAAGAAGGCTCCTGTGCTTCTACTAGTCACATTCTGGGCTTCGCTAAGTTATTAGGACCAAGGTTTCCCCTTCACAGTTAAACATAGCATTCTTTGATGTTGGCCCAAATAGTCATGGCAACTTTGAAATGTATTATGACTAAGCTTATTTAAAAAAACTTCAGGTCTACAAGGGGCGAAAAAAGGGGAGATCACATCACAGTGTTATTCTCTCTAATTCATGTATTTGCTGGTGTGTGTATAAGAAGTTTTCCAAGTTTCCTATATGCAATTCATACTGTTGAATCTCAACAATCCTGTTCCTTCCTTAACATATATTATAAGTAATTGGTTTTTCTCTTGAAGTGGATGGTCGAAAAAAATGGCTAATTTATTTTGAAATCTTTATATTCCTCATCATTTCTATTATTGTAATTATAAAATGCTGTTTTGCTTTAGTTCAATGCATTTTAATTGTGAAATGCTGTACTTCAAAACCATTTGATCCCTCACATAAAATCATGCTGGTTTCACAAGCTTTCACCAATGATACTGTTGTCTACTCGCCTCCTTTTTGTCTTCCTGAGTATATTTCATCTTAACCTCTATCGTTCTGTCCTGACTGAAAAATGTTTCTCGAATGCGTCTTGTCAGTTAAGAGGTTCCCCACAAAATCTACTCACCTGAAGATAAGGCCTATTAGCTTGACAAGGTGAAGAAAATAATTTTTATTCAGGAAAACAAAGTTCTTGCAGAAGAAAGATTATTCCATTGTGGGTAATCAAGCCCTAGTGAAGGCTTGATCAACAGGGGAAAATGTTAACGGAAAAGTTTCAAACTAGAGGTACTCATATCAGACTAAGAATGATGGAGCCAACATGCATTCTCAGGAGACAAAAGATCAGGATGTAAACCATTTCAGAAAGAGTGTGTCAAGATGTAAACGATTGCTCTTGGGAAGAAAGAGTTCATAACTAACCAACCAGCTGGCATTTCACACCTAAGCGGTAACTCAGTCCTCCCTAACCAAGTTGTCAGCCTTTATATTTCAAAGGACTTTAAGCTGAAGCTGATCTTGTCTACAACCAATCATTAATCCCCTATCTTTCCTTTGTTCCCTATGTATATAGAACCCTCTTTCCACTTGAACTGCATAACACTTTGTACTTTTACCCAGTGTGGCCCAACTTTAGCTATTACTATTCCTCAATAAAACTCCTTTTCTTTCACTCCTAACAGAGTATAAGATTTACTTCTTAGGCAGATGTCATTTGGATAAAGTAAAAACATGGCTTCATGACTTGGCACCTTGATTTGTTTGCTGCCTCAAATCTTACTATATCTACTCTCTCTTTCTGTATTCCAGCTACTCTGGCCACTCTTGATTCTTGTGCTTGAATGGAGAGAAGTACAAGTACAATGAAATGGAAGGATAAAAAAAAAAATTGGTTAACTAGTCAAATAGAGTTAACTGGGTTTATTAAGCAATAAGCTGTTTGAGAATAGGGATCATCCAAGCTGAAAGTGGCAAGGTACTTGCTCAAGCAGCACAAGTACAGGGTTTTTAAAGGCAGGTAGAGGATTTCCAGTAGGGAAGTTACAATGACCGGATCTTAGGCATGTCCTTAATTGAAGGGAAGGTTTTACCAAATGGGAATCTTTCTGCCATTGGTTTCATAGGTATACTTGCGTGTTGGGGTTTGGGGATTGGTGGGTAGAGTCTGCTGTGGTGAGTCAGAAACATCTTTCAATGTCAAGTTGTTTTTCTGGGAAAGTTTCCACAGTTAGAACATTTGAAAAACACCTTATTGTTTTGTCAAAGTTTGTACCTGGCACAAATGGCCATTTTGATTTGTTGTACTCCTAAATGTCCAGACCTGACAAAAACAGTCGTTTTGTTTTTTCCTTAATACTTCCAAGTTCTGGCACACTTTTTACCTTCATTTAGGACCTACTATCCACCCCACCAACAGACATATGTTTTTATTACAAACTTACCCTTATCTTTCACAGGAGGCATCACACTCTCCAGGAGGTTGCCTTCCCTTCTGCTCGAGTCTGCGGCAGGCACCATTCTTATATGCTCCACTTGCACATTGCACTGCTCCTGTCATTGTTGTTGTTAGTTGCTGTCGAGTCAAATCCAACTTATGGTGACTCCATGTGTTCAGAGTAGAACTGCTCCATAGGGTTTTCAGGGCTGTAACCTTCAGGAAGCAGATTACCAGTCTTGTCTTCGGAAGTGCTTCTGGGTGGGTTCAAGCTGTCAACTTCTCAGCTAATAGTCAAGCGCTTAACCATTTGTGCCATCCAGGGACTCCTCCTACCAAAGTACTTACCACAATGTATTATAAATGCTTTTTTAAAAATGTCTCTCCCATTAAATTGTAAAATCTCTGAGGGTGGGAACCATATCTGTCTTGTGAATTAATTCATGCATACCCATTACCTTTTTAATGCCTGGCAGGCAGTAGATGTCCAATAATTATTTGTTAAATAAATGATAATTTCCTTTAAATAAATTATCTTTCTTTTTATACCCTTGCCTAATTACTTGGAGGCCTTTTCAAGTAACACTTGAGTGATAAGCATTGACAAGAATCCAAAGACAAGAGGAAAATGATGAACTCCCATGTGTTATATGCACAATTAACAACTTGGTAATCATCCCCTGTAGATATCCCTGAAAGTTCATGATCAACTATGAATGGACTGACTGATTGTGAAATGGCAATTGAGGCAAATTATTGCTTTATGTCACATCTTGTACCAAGACTGTCATACTAGCAAATCAGCTTAATGTGCTTAATATTTACTGTCAGAAACAAAAATGTCAGAGTCAGTCAGAACTGGCCGAGGACAAAATAGACTGTGAGAAAGTATTTTTGAAAATATAATTCAGGCCATAGGAACACAATTTATTACCACTAAATGTAATATTACTGAATCACTATGATATTAGGAAATGGTAAAAAGACTGATGTGCAAAATTCTGTGAAATAATGTGGCAAGAGGCATAGATAAACATATTCTTTGAAGCTAGGCCAACCTACCCGAAAGGCTGCTCAGAGTCCAGATATCTACAGCGAAGTAGGTCAGATCCACTCAGCTATGGTTATGTCACTTTATTTTACTATCTTTTCATTTATCAAGCCAAAAGAAAATACACAAGAGAATAAGGATACAACTTCCCAGTATCTCCCTTGTTCTTCAAAGAAGTGCTTCCTTAGTTGGTTTTGTCATATAGGAGTTAATGTTAGAAGGAGGGAGAGTTCCACCAGATCAGAGGAACCCAGAACACTGGGATGGCTAGCTTTTATCCCCTTTTATTCTGTGAAGGAAAGGGAAAATCATTCCTCATTACTCAGACCTAACACCCAGGTTCCAGATTCAAAATTGTTTCCAGCCCTACAGCTTCACAAACTATTTTTTTCCATGTTTTATTTATTGCTGTAGCATCCAGGTTGTTCATGTTAAAGTGCAAAACTGTCTTGGCCATAGAATAAGACATTGAGTCAAGGCCTCTGACTTTTAGATAATAATAAAATTTAAAAACCTGATGATTCTCAAAGTGACACCTCTTTTGTGGAATCCTCTCTGATCCTGCCCTTCTGCAGGTAGAAAAATTTCTTAAAATGTATATTCCTCTATCACAGCATTTATACAGGTCTGGAATTGTTTTGATGTTTATCTTACCAATTACATTACTGTATCTTTGAAGAAAAGGGACCACATATTATTCTTTATTTCTACCTATCTACCTACCCAATCACAACACCAGACACACACATAAAAAACATTTTTTGTGCCAGTGAATAAGTCTGTGTTGAATGGATAATATTAGTTGAAAGCTGAGCATTTTGCTAGGAACATGTGTCTCCAAGACAGGTCACAAAAATTTCCGGAAGTATGGTGGTTTCAGTGATGAATTGCAGAATTATGAATACTACAGTATTTTCTTCACCTTTATTACATGTCCTCCCCCAACCTTAACCACCCACACCTCAAGCTTTTAATATTTTCTCTAGTGGAGAAAGGGGCTGTAGAACTAAAGACGTCTAAGCTACTGTATTGGTGGTAGTCATTGGTAAGATTCAGTCTAATATTTGTCTATTTATTTGTCTGTCTGTCTGTTTGCTTGAGTGCAGTGATATTATTTGGGATTTGTTGGCCCTTAAACAAGTGAAGAGATAAAAACTGACCCTAAATAACCTTGGATAAGATCATATTTTGACACTGTTGAACTTGGTCTGCAGAGTTGAAAGAAACTGGCTCTGCAAACCCAGTCACATCAGAAGTATTCACCCAAGCTTTCATTACCCACCACTTTCTCCCCTGTTACATTTTTTAACCACTGATCCACAGGTGGGCATTGCCATTAGGAATTTCTTGGAAACTCTAACGATCTAGCAGTGCTGCAAGAGATAAACATCTGCGAACAAAAAGGGCAATTTTGCGTGCCAAGCAGGTTGTTCCCTCATGAGGAAACAATTACTTCCCTTTCAATGTTTTGCTGCATCAATCATTTTTTTTAACATAATTAATTGCCAATACATTACTGGTCTTGGGAAATACTTTTGTTTGTAGTGTTGACTTGAACATTCCATAAACGTGATATGGAAGTTCAAGATGTTCTCAGGAACTATGAATTAGTTTTCACTCTTAAAATGGACTATCACAAATCATACAGTTGGGAAAAACAAATTTTCTTACTGTTTAAAAAAAGTCTATAAAATAATGGTTTAAAAAAAAAGCACCTTAGATTCTACTCAAGGGTATTAGGGCAATGAACTAATATAGACCCACTCCAATAAATATCACCCAGCCAGAGTAGAAAAATA
Source organism: Trichechus manatus latirostris (assembly GCF_000243295.1). Classification (NCBI taxonomy): domain Eukaryota; kingdom Metazoa; phylum Chordata; class Mammalia; order Sirenia; family Trichechidae; genus Trichechus; species Trichechus manatus. The sequence continues at coordinate 4,795,904 of NW_004444118.1, read as the reverse complement.
GCCAGATTTTCACCTGTCTTTCTCTTACTATTGGCCATCTTCTTTCCCTTTGTTAATATTTTCCCTGAATAATTTTTATCAATATTCATAGTACTAAAAGCCACTTATAAGGGGTAATAATTCCCAAATCTACATTTACATCTCTTTTTCCGAAGTACTGGAATTATTATTTTATCTAATGGCTATCACCTCTTTATTGTACTGCAGACACCTCAAACTTAATATATTCCAAACGTAAATCGTCAATCCATCTATGTATTTATTTTCTGTTCTTTCTCTTATGTAATTGCAACAGCATTCATCAGTATCAATCTCATCCTCTTCCTTTTCTTCATCCCATATCCAAAACAGTCTCAAGTCTTAACAATTGGAGTTAAAGAATGTCTTGAAGAGATTTTGCTATTGTTCAAGCTTGCATACCACCTGTTACCTAGGATAGTCTTTGAAGAGATTCTGATATGGTTTTCTTACCAGTATTCTCTTTTCTCTTATTTCTAATCTCCATGGAATACCAGAGTTATTATACTCATTATTTTTCAGGATAACATTTAAACTCCTAGCACAGACTAAAAAGTCTTTCATAAACCAGCCACAATCTTTTCAACAGGCTTATTGAATTTTATTTCACCCACACATTTTTCTCCAACAAAATGCAACCTATTATCCCAATCCTATGTATATACCCAAAAGAACTGAAAGCTGGAATGCAAACAGAAAACTTGTACACCAATGTTCATTGCAACACTATTCACAACAGCCAAAAGATAGAAACAACCTAAATGTCCATCAACAGATGAATGGATGAACAATATGTAGTATATACATACATTGGAATATTACTCAGCCATAAAGAGAAATGAAGTCCTGATACATGCCATAGCATAGATGAACCTTGAAAGCATTTCTTTCTTCCTTCCTTCCTTGCTTCCTTCCTCCCTTCCTTCCATCTTTCCTTCGTTTCTCTACTAGAAGGTAAAATCCTTTAGAGAATTGAGTCTTATTCATCTTGTATCTCTAGGACCAGCACTGTTGCTAATACGTAATGAGCACTCAATAAGAATTCAATACATCTGAATTTTCTGGGATACCAAAACCTGATGCTATCAAATCAATTCCAGCCCACTAATATGGAGACTGTGTTAATCAGATAAAATTACTTTAGGGTACTCTATATTTGGCCAGAGAGAGATCATGAAAACATGCTACATCCCAAGATGACATGATCAGTTTTCATGACCATAATTCTGCACTGGCATTCAAAATGTGGTCAACAACAGAACACTGTTCCCACATCTCTTAGATCTCATGGTAGCCTTTCTCTCACTACTTCCATTATAGCTCCCCATCGATAATTATTGGTTTTGTTCTTTCCTTTGTATTTTCTGTTACAGGACCACTTCTAAAAGACTGAAGCCAGTTCCTGCTTTTCCTTACCAAATGGAACATTCTTCAAGCTGTGTGTATTAACTCCATCAATGCTTGAAATAAAAGTGATATTTTTTTAAAAAAGGAAAACAAGACAAATGGGAGAAGTAATACAATGAGAACTCCGACAAGAGTTGGCTAGTTTCTTTGGGTTGGCTCATTTGTCTTGTAGAAATGTTTTGCAGTCAAAATGATGGCAAAGTTTTTTTCCAAGAAGTATCTAGCTTATACATATTTTAACCTTTTATTTCTTTTTTTCTCATTATATTTATGTAGAAAAGAATATTGAACATTGTAAACCAAACCTCACTAAGAGAATGATAGTAAATGTTGAAAGCACATCAACATTTTTAATGTTGTATTCTGTATTATAAAATTATAAGAGAATAAACAATAGTTTCAATTATTTCTAAAATGATCCCATATTGAGAAATCTGTTTGCATTGTGTTTTGGCAACATATGAAACGCTGTTGTGCTCATAAGCCTGAAAAAAGTACTTACAGGAAATTGGAATAATAACAGCTCTTCATAGAAGTATTTTTCTTTCAACTGCTAATTGCTAAGTATTAATTCTTTTGATACTACCTTCAGCCCTGTGAGTCAGTTGATAAATTAAACAGAATAGGTTGGCTAAATGAAATCTTAAGTGTCACGCAACTACTTTCTTTGTTTTTCTCTTTTTTCCTATCCAACCTGTGCAAATGATTCCAAAACACAGCGGCATCCAGTGGACTTAAGTAGGAAATTGTGTATAAAGTGACACTCCCTGCAGAGGTAACGGGGGAGGTGATCTAAATGTGATTGGTGGGTACCATAAGACTTATTCCAAAAAGTAATTGATCCTCCACTGTGTGTGACTGTAAAAACAAGAATATACAGAGAGAGGCAGAGCAGAAGGAAGGAAAGAATATAGAGAGTTGAGACAGCTGACTTCTAATAACACAGAGAGAGAAAGCATATTTATCTTGAAGTCTTCGTTGTTTGGACAGTGGGATAAAATGGTGTTCACCATTTTTCTGAGTACCTTTTTGGTTTATTTCACTGATGCTGTGACTTCAGAACCATAAGGAAATATTATTCTCTTTATTGATATTAAAGTACTAGCAAAGTGACCTAATTTAATATGTTATTTGTTAGAATTTGTTTATATTTTACCATTTCAACTTCTGAGATTGAGTGCTGATTTGCCTTATAACTTTTAAATAAGTGTATGAAGGGAATTGATATCTTTTTCTTAAGCTGCCTCTCTCTGCATACCTAAGTTTCTTATAACCTTGTCTATGAAAAAATGTGTATGTTTCAGAATATTTCAGCAAGCTAAAATATATTTTTCATGAACGTTCTCCATTTGTCCTACACTTGTTTAGGGTGTTGGCTATTTTCTTTGTATAGGCAATATATCCTGTGGATCTCTTCTGTGATACAGAGTTATTCTACCGAAAAGGCTTGTGTCCACCTTTTAAACCTTAATGAATCTGTATCCTTAAGGGTTGTCTTAGAATATGATGGAGTCAACATCACTATTTTTGACTGGTCTGTGGAGGAAAATAATTTCCATGCTTGTGCAAATTTCAAGGTGAGACACTGAATTGGTCATTTCAGAACTTCAGATGGGAAGATAAAATTACTACCTAAAATTTGTTTTTAGAGAGATAATGAATCTTGATTTTTGATGAATTGTGGAAGCTAGGGAGGAAAGTTGGAGAATCCCTGAGAGTCAAGAAATAAATGGAAAATTTACACATGCAACAAAAATTGTAAAATATTGCCATTCTTCCAGAATATGTAATGACAACAAGACATAATTACCACTTTTTAGGTAGTAGAAATGTTTCACACTATGAGGAAAGAGAATCTGAGTAAAGGGGTGAAGGATTCAGTCACAGAGCAACAAAGTAAAAAAATAGAAAGGAAGAGGATATAAAAATAAATTTATTAGGAACTGTTCTCATGCTAAATAAAGTAATTGTAATAAGTGATCATTGTCTCTTAAGAAATAATGGATTTGCAAGGCTCTCTTCAGCTTGAGAAGACAAATTAAGACATTGTTCATCATCTTAACATCTAAAAACGATTTTTCCATTCTCTGCTCTCCTACACTAATAGATCTTTCGAAATCCTCCGAACAATTGGCTTTTGTGACATTGCTGGCTAAGGGAGATACCCTCAAAATCTTTGAGAGGAGATCCGTAGCCATTGCTTCAAAAGAGACTGTAACCTTTGTGCAGACAGATAAACCCATCTATAAATACGGAGAGAAGGGTGAGTCAATATTCATATTACCTTTATAAAGTTGGCTATAGGAACACATTCTCTGAATTGAGAGCAATCCAAACAGATAAATTGTAGCATTAAATTTACCCTTAATATTATGGGATCATGGATTCCCAGAATTGTTAACTGAATGCTACTCAAAGTTTTGCAAGCCACTTTAACTGTTTCCAAATTCTAGCAACAGGTTTACATAATACAGTGGTTGCAAGCATAGGATATGGAGTACAACTGTGCAGTTGGCATCTGGGTTAAGACTGGCTTCATCATTTACCAGTCAGGCAAGTTAGTTAAATCTCTTGCTTAGGTTCAATTTCCTCATCTGTAGAATGGGCATAACAAAAGTGTCTTATTTGTAGGGATATTGCCTGGCACACAGTGAGGACTCCATAATGCTAATAGTTATTATTATTATCAATATTCATACTAGTAGAATTAATCAGAACTCTGAAAACCTAGACAGAGCCCTTCTATTTTGTTTTATATTGTTATAAGTAGAAGGAGCCCTGGTGGCACAGGGGTTAAAAGCTCGGTTGCTAACCAAAATGTTGACAGTTCCAATTCGCCAGCTGCTCCTTGGAAACCCTATGGGGGCAGTTCTACTCTGTCCTATAGGGTCGCCATGAGTCGGAATCGACTCGACGGCAATGGGGAAGTAGAAGGTAGTAGAGAGAACACTAAGCTAGGATTCAGAAGTATTTGGTGCTGGTCTTGGTTCTATTAACAAATTATAGACCTTTGTCAAGTAAATTCTAATCTTTGGGATTGAGTTCCTCATTTGCAAAATTAGAGGGTTAGGTCATTTTATTCTGACTTATATTTTGTATTACGATTTACTGAAAAGAAATAAGACAACAAGAGTAGAATTCTTATATTAAGATCTTTCCCTGCATTATATTCTCTCTTCTGGACTTATTGAAATACTGTGATGACAAGTATGGACACAAAATCTAAAATAGTTTTATGGAATTTTACTCAAATTAGGTTACTGTTTGCTAATACCAATGTATTTTTCTAAGAAAATTATGTTTATCTCCTACCATACATATTTCAATTTGTCCTACTATGACTAACTCTGCCACTAATTCTTAAAATATTCCTCTGGGCTATTAGGGTAAAAGTTTCCAGCATTAGGTGAAGCCAGTGTCAGTTCTGGTAACAACCGAGCATCATCAACAAAGAAATAATAAATGTTCAATAAGAGATCTTTCCAAATGGAACCCAAATCTCAAAGGGTCAAAATCAGAGCTAGAGGAAAAGGGAAGGCAGTATTCTATGATAGCAAGGCAATTAATTTCTATATCTGTTTACAAATAATCGTATCTGAGGGATGGAAATAACAGTGAGAAATATTTCCCCCTCCTCTTCTTTACTTTTTCGTTCAATTTCATATCGTGGCGTTCGATACTAAGTTCAAGCCTGTTGCAGATTTGGTGAGCTCAATGGTTTCTAATGGTACAATGAAATTTAAACAAATTAAGTAACTAAATCCATTGCTATACGAAGTGTCTTCGGGAAGCTTTCCACAAGTATGGAACTAGGTTCTAACAAGGAGTACTACATGGGTATAGCTCAATGCTAAATCTCAAATTTAAAGGCAAAACTCATTTATAGTGAGTTAATTTATACATCTTTAGGTCTTTTCATCGTATGTGGAGAAAGTGGGTTTCAAGGAAACTGCTTTCCACTTCCCAGAAGACATTTGAGATGTCTGTCACATTTTGGGTTTTCTTGGTATCTTTAGACATAGAAACCTCGTCTTCTGAGAAAATGAGAGCTAAGTTTCAACACTTAAGAAGTCATATAATCTTTAAACGCAGTATTTGGCAAAAAAGAATCTACTATTACAGTATTAACCTGTTTTTTTCTCCCTTTTCAGTATTCTTTAATCGCACTTCAGGTAAGAGTTCTGCTTTTTCAAATCCATTATTTTAATTTTGCAGATAAATAATGTGTGTCTAATTTTCATTATGCATAATTAGCAATTAAGATAATTGAAATAAGGGGATAGCTGGATGATATCAATACATTTATTGAACCAGGCTCATGTAAGCTGCAATCCAATTCATTACGCTGAAATTAAAAGAGAAAACACGCCACACCAAACCCATTGCCGTCCAGTCGATTCCAACCCATAGCGACCATAGAGGACAGAGCAGAACTGTCCCATAGGATTTCCAAGGAGTGACTGGTGGATTTGAATTGCCAACCTTTCTGTTGGCACCATATCAATTAACCACCTCACCACCAGGGCTCCAAATAAAAGAGAGGGGATGCTGTTATTAACCCTTTCTTATTGTGGAATTTGCATTCAGCAGCTTTTGCATGCAGTACGTAACTCAAGATCAACTTACGAACGGACCAAGTGAAAACCAGTGTCAATCTGTATAAGTCTTTGTTAGAATATGTATCCCTGTACACCTCTTGGTGTGTGTCCACCCCTCTTTGAAGAGCACTATTCTAGAGCATGCACATGGAGTTTTTAATTCTTTTATTATGCACTCTGGTTCAAAAAGATGAAAATCAAAATATGAGTTACAAATTATTTTTCCTTATCCTTTAGGCTTAAGAAAGATATGCTCTAAAATCAAATTTGCATACCTTGAGAAAGTTATGTTGTTTTTCCAATTTGAGACAAATGGTTCACTAAAATGCTAGGGACTTTTTTACTTCCATTAATTGCACAAAGGACCTACAATAAAGAAGAAAAGGATAATATTCTTCATGCAACTTCTGATTTTTTTTTTATATCTTTATTTTCTAGGATCCTCAAAACAATAGGATTTTTCAATGGCAAAACTTGACTTCTTTCCAAAATATTACCCAGCTTTCATTCCAGTTGACTTCAGAACCAATGTTGGGAGATTACTCAATTGTTGTGAAAAGAAAATCAGGAAAGACAGTGAGACACCAATTTACTGTTAATAGACAGGGTAACCAATTGCTATTTATGCTATTTATGGCTGTTCTATATAAATAAAGAGTTCAAAGGACTGAACAAACAGCTTTTATGCTAGACTTAGGCAAAAGTAGGTGAGACTGGATTTGGTTCTCCATCATCTTCCTTTCTTGACTTTTTATGCTTTATCATCTCTCCTTTTCTTCTCCTGACTCCTAGCAGATACCTTTATTCTGGTCCCTGCCTTTTCTCCCTACGAAATTTCCATTTTCTGGAGTATAGACAATCTTCTAGGAAGGATTTGAGGGATTACAACAAATAAAATGTGAAGTTTTGAGAATAGGAAAGAGAAAGGAAAGGGGGAAAAATTAATCTTTAATGAAAAACCATTAGGTACTGAGGTAGATTGATGTTGCAGAGAATTTTAGGTAATGGAAACTTGGACTATACAGATGTGTATATAGGAAAACATTGTGCATGGAGGTATATCTACCTACATGACTGCAATTAAACTCTTTGTTCACCAGTAATTGTGGGAGCTGAAGTGAGCATATTTTTCTTTGTTTCCAGTTTTGCCCAAGTTTGAAGTTAAGGTCGATGTACCAAAAACAATAACTATTTCAGATGATGAATTCCAAGTGGCTGCATGTGCTAAGTAAGTATTTATTAAGGAGATTTGTCCCACAGGTCAATACAAAGCTCAGAGAAAATGAGAAATGAGATTAATCATGTAACTTTATTTATATACTTACATACACTATATAGGTACATATTACTACAAAGAGAAGTAACGACTGCTCATTGTAGAATATTTGAAAAATATAAAGAAAAACAAAAAATACAATTTTATCCTCTGCCATTAACATTGTGATTTATTTTCCTCTTATCTTTTGATGGCAACAACAATCTTTTATGAATATTTTCCAATTATAGATTATCTATGTTAAAAATCATGGGATGATCAGTATAGGCCTGAAGAAATCCAGGATCCTAGAGTGGTTCCACCAGAAAAACTCTACACAAAGCCAGGAATTTTCACGGCAATTAACTTCTCTGATTAGTTTACCTACCCAATGGCACGTTAGAAAAGTACAATACATCGATCAGGAGAGTCAAAATGTTTATAAATAGGGCTTTTATAAAAGCCTTGCTAAGCTAAATGCTAACATGGAATTTTGTTGTGCCTTAACATCATGTGGGATCAATATCCATTATTTTGACTTCCTGAAACTTTTTTATCATTACATTCAGATAGATTTGACAATAAGTAGTAAGTCAGTATCAGCCATAATAATGTCCCGCAACATGACCAGACAACTAAAATAGGAGCGATCTTTGCAACAAGATTTCTAAGCATGATGAATGAAACCAGTATGTGTCGATGTTAATGTCAATGAATGAGTTGCTTACTTCAAGTTGTGTAATACTGTGCCTGTGCTTTGTATCTTTTGTATTCCTTGGAATTTGGTCTGGAACAGCTTTGGAAAACAACAGCAAATTAGATAATTTTCACAAACAACTTTGGAGATAAATTAGGCTTTTCAGAAGGAAGAAAACTTGTCTACAGGCAAAGAGATTTTAATAAACTGTGTTAGTCTCCACCAATAGTTTTTGAAATCAAAAACAAAGGTCGTTATGATTTGGAATCAACTTGATGACAATGGGTTTGGTTTTTTGGGTATATTCACCCAGTACTTCAAGATTCTGAATTACTCGATTTTGGTTTATATATGTATGTATTTCTGTTAAGAAAAGAAAGTACAGCTACCAGTTTTTGAAAATACTTCTATAAGAAGACTTAAATATAATTTCCAAAGCTCAATTTAATTGTTGTATCTTATTCACTGAGGTCCTAGGTTACTTTAGATTCTACATTAATTTGAATTTCATTAAAAAATATATTAAATGCCCAATTTAACCTAAATTCTGTGGGAAGATAGCACCAATAGGTGAGGGTTTCTAATTAAACTTGGTTAGGTTACAGTACTCATGGCTTAGGGATTTCAAATGCAATTTCTGAGGAAGACTATAAAATGTGATATTGTCCATCTGTAATCACAAGTACTCTCTCTCCTACTAGGTACACCCATGGCCAACCTGTGCAAGGGAAAGCCCAAATCCAGGTGTGCAGAAAATTTTATGCCTCTGGGAACTGTGAGGAAGACAACAATGAAATCTGTGAACAGTTTATTGCACAGGTATAGACCATGGACTTTAAAGAAACCAAACCTGTTGCCACCCGCTCGATTCTGACTCGTAGCAACCTTAGAGAAGTTTTCTCTGTATTTTTCATTCTTCTTCTTCTTTGATTCCATTTATAAAAGAGAATTAGCAATACTAATGTGTTCATTTTGTGAATAATGGAGACTGTAGTTAGCTATGGTGAAGAATGAGGAGGAAGTGCATTGTTTAACACTCATCTCTTTTTCTCAGTCAATTGTTATGCAGCTATAGAGTTGCAGGATGTTTAAAAGTGGAAACATTTTACAGGCCTTCTTATTACTGTACACATGTTGTTTTATGACATTGGTTAACAACCCCACAACATATTAACTCTCTAAATTCTCAATCTTTTTTTTTTTTTTGGTGAAAATCCACATAGCCAAAGATACACCGTTTCAAAAATTTCTACATGCACAGTTCAGTGACATTGACTATGCTCTTCCAATTGTGCTGTTATTCTCACTCAAGATGAAGGCTTACAGAACAAAATAGTTTCTCATTTAATGGTTACTACAAATGTTGCCCTATGACAATGGTTAACAGTCTCACAACACATCAACAATATCCTTCCCCAAGCTTGTGTTCCCTATCACCAGCTTCCTTGTCCCCTTCTGCCTTCTGGCCCTTGTCACTGGACTCCTGTACCTCGTTAGTCTCATTTGGTTTTACGG
>NW_004444118.1:4774711-4775932 GCF_000243295.1 Trichechus manatus latirostris | reverse complement strand
AAAAGAATGCTCGGGGAGCTTGCTGTTGGAATGGAGAGATGAGAGACTATGAAATGGAGAAAAACAGAAAGGGGAAGAGGAAGAAAAGAAAAGAATGAACAAATAAAAATCAGAAAGGTTAAAGAACCGCAAAGTTCCCAGGGATCCCACCGATGCAGCTATGAGGTCTGGGGAAGTCACTCTCATGTGTCGCAGCACAGCCTGGCCAGAAGGCACAGAGGCATACAACACCTGGTATTCAGGGATCAGAAAGAGAAGGAAGATATAGAGAGACGAGAAACTGAGCAATGAAGAAAGACAAAAAGGGAAAAAGAGGGAAAAGAAAACAAAACAAATAAAAAAAAAACGAAAAAAAAGAACAAGAAATGCCCCCCAAAATAACAGGAAAAAAAAGAAACCAACAAAAAAAGAAATGTCCTCAGGGATCCCTCTGCACATCTGTGGAAGCCAAAGGGGAGTTCCTTGCCACGCAGCTCCGCCTGACCAGAAAGGGCTCCCAACTCAAGAAAAGGAAAAGAAAACAAACAAACAATTCAAAAGGAACAAACGAACAAGAGCCCCGGGATCTCAGCAGCACGGTAGCCCAGACCAGGAAGCAGCTCCACACTCGAATGGAGCTCCGCAGCTCGTCAGGAGAAAGTAAAGATGGCGCACGGAGCCAGACACTTGAGTGAAAGGAGGGGGAGGCAGCGAGAGGCAAGCAAGGAATCAAAAGAAGCAGGGGAAAAAAAAAAAAAGCAACACCAGCAGCCAACAAATGGGACTCAGAGAGCCAGCCAGTGCGGGCTGGTGTTTCTGGACAAGAGACTGTGTCCACGGGAAGCAGAGGAGGCCGAGCGTGGGTGAAGAAGTGTGGAGAGTGGGAAAGCGTATATCACAAATTGCCAGCGCTCTGGAGCCCCTCAGGAAGAAGCAAAGATGGCACACGGAGCCAGGCACTAGAGTGAAAGGAGGGGGAGGTGGCGAGAGGCAAGTGAGAAATCAAAAGAAGCAGAAAAAAAAAGCAACACTAGCAGCTAACAAATGGCACCCATAGAGCTGCCCGCTTGGGTGTGTGGAATCCAAGCAGCCAGCACCTCCTGGTCAAGAGACCGTGGCTGCGGGAAGCAAAGGAACAAATGAACAAAAGCCCCGGGATCCCACCAGTGCGGCAACCCAGACCGGGAAGCAGCTGCACACTTGAATGGAGCCCCGCAGCCCCTCAGGAAGAAGCAAAGATGG
>NW_004444118.1:4734222-4774460 GCF_000243295.1 Trichechus manatus latirostris | reverse complement strand
TACCCCCATTTGCTGGTCTCCGATAGGAGTCCAAGATGGTGGATCCGTGCTGCGTTAGCTGGTAGGGGACCTCTGCATGAATCTCTCCTCGCTGTCTGTTCTCTGTCAGTTTTCTCACTCCATTTGGTGGTTGGCTGAGTTCTTTATCTCTTCATTTAATGTTTTAGGGTTTCAGGATTGTTGTATTCTCTGTTTGGCTTAGTTTTTCGGATCTGTGCTGTGGAGGGACGGTGTGGTGCTTCTGCCTAGAGCGTCATTTTGCCGGAACTCAATAGTTGAATTTTTTGAGGGGTTTTTGTATTTTTAAGTGATGAAATATTTTGACTGTGCTGAAAAAATTATGCTATCATTCTGCTCTTTCACAAGGGCTAGTCATGTTTTGCTTATCATGATCCTGAGCCTTTAATCCAAGCCAACTCATCCATGTTTGATGATTTGCTTGGCCCATCAATGGGAGGCTCATGTGTGAGGCCCTAGATACCCTCTGATCTTTGCTAACTTTCTAGTATATATTTTTTCCTGTTTCAGTTGAAACTTTCTTATATAGTAAATATTACTCTCTATTGGAATCTGTGGGTGGTGCAAATCGTTAACGTGCTCAGATGCTAACCAAAAGAACTCTTGGCAATTTGAGTCCACCCAAACTCACCTTGGAAGAAAGGCCTGGTGATCTATTTCCAAAAAATCAGGAATTGAAAACCTTATGGAGCACAGTTCTACTCTGACACACATAGAGTCTCTATGAATCAGAATCAACTCCATGGCAACTGGGTTTTGTTTTGTTTTTTTTTTTTATCCGCTTGGCAAATATTTTAAGTTTGGTATTTAACTTTGTGGTATTTTTGACATCCCAAACTTCCTAATGTTTATGGGTTTCCAGCCTTAGAAAACGATTTTACCTGCCCTGTGTTATACACGTACCCATCTAGGTATATGTTGATTACTTGTTTTTGTAACTTCTCTAAACCACATACAACTTATTTTTAATTATGGTCTAAAACAAGGAATTATCTTGCAGACAGATATTTAGTTGTGTTAGCACCTAAACTTGTACAAGTTTGCTTTCCCTAGTTATTCCAAATCATGTTCATAAAAGATTTAACTGTTTATGGGCCTTTATTCTGTCTTTTGGTTTATATTTTATTTGGTATTTTTTTCTTTCTAAATAATTTATTTTAGCTTTATCTTACTTATCCCTTTTCCAAATATTTTTTGTTTATTTTATTAATGTTTTTAATGTGCTAGATACTTCTTTGGTAATAAACACATTTTGAGTTTTACATTTTCCTTTAAGCATAACTTAACACCATAGATTTTGATGCAAGGCATTTTGTCCTTTATGTTAATACTAGATTGTTATTAATTTTTCTTTGATTTCAGGATTACTAAAAAATGTTTTCTTTAATTAATTCCAAAGTAATTAAGCCCTAGTGGTGAAGTGGTTAAGAGCTCAGGCTGCTAACCAAAAGGTCAGCAGTTCGAATCCACCAGTCACTCCTTGGAAACCCTCTAGGGCAGTTCTACTTTGTCCTGTAGGGTTGCTATGAGTTGGAATCAACTGGACAGCAATGTTTTGTTTTTTTTGTCTAGTCACTTTTTATCATTTGTTTTTAATTTGACTGCATTATAATTAGTACACACTCTGGAGTCAGAATGCCTGCTTTATTTCAGCACCTTTTAATTGTATGACCTTGGGCAGGTTATATAACCTACCTGTGGTCCAGTTTATTCATCCGTATAATGGGGGCAATAATAGTGCCTAGCTCATATAGTAGTCTTGAGGATAAGATGAATGACTATATCATTCTAACATTATAAGTTTCGAGTTAATAATCACTTTTTATTTTAAAATATAACTGAATCTGTATTTCTCTAATTGTTGATGTCACAGATGAAAGATTATCTATAGATTTTTTTCATATTTCAAATGAAAAATTTACCTGAAAAATTCAGTGATACATATTTGAAGAGTGCTTCTGTTCCATCTGTTCGTTTGTCTTTCATGGAAATTAAAAATATACAGAGATATAACTGGAGCCCTGGTGGTGCAGTGGTTAAGAGCTCGGTTGCTAACCAAAAGGTCAGCAGTTTGAATCCACCAGCCACTCCTTGGAAACCCTATGGAGCAGCTCTTCTCCGTCCTATAGGGACACTATGCACATCAGAATCGACTCAATGGCAATGGGTTTTATAACTATCATTTATCTTCCATAAACATTCTCTTGTCTTCTATACTTTTAAGTCTTGGTGCTGTTCCCCTCATTTTTAGTGGGGGATGAAATTCTTGGACTTGTATTCCAAAGGACTGATTTAATTTTCCACAGGGTTGATGTGACTCACTAGTGCCTTTCAAGATGGTTTTAATTTTTTACTCCTTTAAAATATCATTCAGCTCCACTGGCATCCTTTCATCTACTCCCGTATACATTGTTTCCATAGAATTTCCTTGAAATCTTGAAATCTGTGACATACAGATTACTTTCTCACCTTATTTTAAATAGTGATGTAAATAATAATAATTTCTCCTCTTCTCCCTCCTCCCTCTTCTTACTTCCTTCTCGTTCTCTTTCCTCCTCCTTCTCCTCTTTCTCCTGCTTCTTCTTCAATTCTTTAGTCATTTTAACAAGTTTGTGAGGTGGAATCATGAGGCAGGAGGTGGGGAGGAATTGGAGGTGGGGATTATATATCTGTGATAAAGCTCCTATCATTTTTAACGATTCTTGGATCCCTAACTTTTTCATTATACCTTCTGTTTATTTTTCAGTTGAGAAATGGTTGTGTTTCTCAAATTGTAAATACAAAAGTCTTCCAACTCTACCGTTCTGGATTTTTTATGTCATTTGATATCATGACAGTTGTTACAGAAATTGGAACAGGTAATGATCTTATGGGCAATTTGGGGATATATGGCAGTTTACTGTGAAGAAGTTTATTTAGTCAGTAATATGCACCAAATACAGATTAATTTATTGCTCAAAATAGCAAAATTAAATACATGTGCCAATAGGTTAACTTGAGGACTGCTCTTGAATAAAATTTTCCTAATAATATTTAAAATCATTTTGTTATATACATGTTATGTGTTTATATCTGCATCTGTGCCTGTATCAATCAGACAAATGGAGAAACTTCCCTCTGAAGTAGCAGAGCTGAACTGATAAATTAGCTGCATATAGAATATCTCTTTCTTACTTTGTGTTAAATCAGTTAATAAGCAGTTGGTAAGCAAATACCCCATCAGTTTCTGTCGAGTTGACTCCAACTCATGGCGATCCCAAGTCTGTCAGAGAACTGTGCTCCATAGATTTTTTAATGGCTGATTTTTAGAAGTACATTTCCAGGCCTTTCTTCTGAGGAGCCTCTGAGTGGACTTAAGTCCCCAACCTTTCAGTTAGTAGCTGAGCACATTAACAGTTTTACACCACACAGGGATTTCAAGTGTCCATAAACTATAACTTGAGATCCAAATATGACCCCCTGCTTGTATATGTAAATAGGTTTTATTGGAACACAGCCACACTAGTTTGTCTAACTGGCTTTATAGATAAAACAACAATTGGGTAGTTGCAGCAGAGATCATATGGCTCACAAGCCCAGAATATTAACTATTAGACACTTTACAGAAAAAGTTTACCAACCTCTGGTTTAATTCACCTGAGGACCCTTGCAAGTGAAAATGTTATTATTGAGAAATTTACAAAATGGCACATAATAGGTGCTTAATAAATATTTATTAAGAGAATGAAAAAAAAAAAAGGAGTGATTTACTTGGGGTGAGGACACCCGATTCAATTATTAATTATTTCTGGTTACTTAAAAAAGGTTTTGGGGTTATATTTATAAGATGCTTTATGCAAACATTCTTGATCAATATTTTGATGGCATTCCTGATGGTAAGATTGTGGCATTTATATTGTTACTGATAGTAATTTAGCTAGATGTTTGAATATGCTTATTTACTTGCTTTGTTGGTATCAGAAAACATTTCTGCTTACCCTTTGAACAGATATTTTTGAAATCTAGTTATCTTGCAGGCTTGAGAAAGATTCAGAAAGGGAAAGCCTTATATTTGAGATGCCTATGACATTCTCCATCATAAAGAGTCTCACAAGCTAGGCCTGAGTAGAGTAAGCAGAAGCGAGGAAGTTAAGAACTTTTCTCCTGCTTCTAATCTAAATATTTTCATATCGATTGCATTATTTAGTTTTATGTAAACGACTATCACCAGATGTTCCAGAGCGTCCAGGCCTCCCTTTCAATGTAGAACAAGAATATGATTGTGTAGAAGTTTGTGCGTGTATCCTAAGCTATCTCTTCTTTTGAAATCCTTGATCAAACGATTGCATCCCTCCCTGACATTTTTTGCCATTTCTTACAGGTGTGCGGATCAGTGAAAAGACCTCTGTTTCTATCACTCAATTGCTTGGGAGTGTGAACTTTGAGAACATGGACCCTTTCTATAGAAGAGGAATTACTTATTTTGGAACTGTAGGTTTGATTTGAAGAAATATATGTTCCCATTTCATTTTCTTTGATCATGGACTGCCTTTTGAGACTCTCTAGACACATTTTTTTCATATTTTCCTATGTAAAAATAATACATTTTTAGCATTATTTTGTCTGATCTTTTGGAAAAAGACCTAGTATCAGAGAAAGTGATGGATAAAATTGTAGCTGTTTTCATATTATATATTTACTTAATAAAGCATCTCTCCACTGGAATTTAAGAAAACTACAAATAAAGGATCACATTTATGAACAGAAAATTTTTTTTCTCTATAGGAATGTGAAAATTCTGTACTTTAAGAATATTAATGCTTCCTTTTTCATACAGCTTAAATTTTCTGGTCCCAGTGATGTACCTATGGTGAGCAAGTTATTGCAATTGGAGTTCAATGA
The DNA here is from genome assembly GCF_000243295.1 of Trichechus manatus latirostris. Taxonomy (NCBI): domain Eukaryota; kingdom Metazoa; phylum Chordata; class Mammalia; order Sirenia; family Trichechidae; genus Trichechus; species Trichechus manatus. Next base: position 4,769,561 of record NW_004444118.1, on the reverse strand, counting down.
CAAATTTATAGGAAATCATACCACAGATGCGAATGGTGAAGCTCAGTTTTCCCTTGACACTTCAGACATAATTGATCCAGAATTCAGCCTGAAAGTAAGTCATCAAGACAATAAGAAATCCCACAGAGGATCTGAACATTAGGAATTTGTAATACTAGGAATCTCTTAAGAAATAACTTGTATTGGGAATGCATTTTAACAAAGTTTTAAAACTTAGGACATTTTATATCTTTTGCTTGTTCATTAAATATTACATGAGAATGTTTACTTGAGAGGATGAGACGCTAATATTCTATTACAATTGTTATGAATTCTCGAACTACTAATATACTCTTCTGAGAAACTAGAAGTACCTCATAGAGATGTTTTGGCTTTTTTCCTTAGATCATTTTATGCAGAGATAGGAAAGATATGCTTCGTTTATCTGCTGCTTAAACAGAATTTTGCAGTTAAACAATTCGACGGTGTTCAAATGTAGCTGAAAGAAATGATACTTGAATCCAGTTTTCTGACTTTAATTAAAAAATAAAAATAAATAATTCATTGTAGGTCTAGTGAAATATTTATATAATTATGATCATGTTTTATATATATATGTAAAAAAGAGAGTGCTATAACTTCATGAAACACCAAATACAAGCTAAGACTCCTCTCTGAGGAGATAAGAAGCCTTCTGTTCTGTAATAATTACTGTCTTTGAAAGGTCTTTCTGAATCTTAAGATTCTTTGCTTTCCTTTATTGTATCGGGCCAGATATATTCGACGAAAGAGCTGCTACGGGTCCAGCTGGTTGACGCCTGACTATGCAGATGCTCATTTATCAGTCTCACGCTTTTACTCCAGAACCAACAGCTTCCTGAAGATCATTCCAGAACCAAAGCAGCTTAAGTGCAATCAACAGAAGATTATTACTGTACATTATTCCCTAAACAGTGAAGCATATACAGATAATTCAAATGTAAACTTCTTCTATTTGGTAAGGCTCAGTAGGTGGCTTCTTGGAATCTGTCTATTTGGATGTATGCTTAGCGCAGTTCCGTTTACTAAGTGGTGGTACATCAATTATGCCATGTTAATCCGAGTGAGCTCAACCTTCTTACCTTGCTGATGAATACTATTGGGCCCATTAAACATAAAAACACACACATACAAAACTAAGGCAATTTCGGTTTTCCTAAGGCTGAAAAAATTGCTATTCAAAGTCTACTTTTTTAAGCATTCAATAGTAATTCCTATCAAGTATTTACTTTCCTTTGTGGTAATAAAATATTAGACAGATGTCAGAGAATGAAGTGGAAGGTTGATTTTGATAGACAAAAAAAAAAAAAAAAGAATTAGCCCTTTTAATTTTTTCCCCCGTATCTATCTCTTGTGGGTAGACACAGTCTTGGAAATTACGATTCTTCCCTACCGCATTTATCTGGCAAGCTAGTTGATCTTGGGCAAATTGTTTAAACTATCTGAGCTTTAGCTTCCTCAGCTCTATATTTGTAATTGGAAATAATAAGATTTACCTCCTAGCGTAAGTATTATGTGTCAGGTACTGTTATCAGGGTTTTACATGTGTTAGTTTATTTAATTCTCACAACCAAAACTGACTCACAGCGTCCCTGTTGGACAGAGTACAACTGCCCCAAAGGGTTTCCAAGACTGTAATCTTTACAGGAAGCAGACTACCATATCTTTCTTCCCTGGAGTGGCTGGTGGGTTCCAATCACTAAGGTTAGCAACCAAGCTCTTAACCACTGCGCCATCAGGGCTCCTAACAACAGTCCTATGAATATCCCCATTTTACAAATAACTGGAGAGATGCAAAGTGAAACTACGTGTCTGAGGTCACAGAGATAATGAGTAGGTGAAGGCAGGTTTGAAACCAGGCAGTCTGGACAAATCAGTCTTCTGCACCTCCTTACACGATACATTGCACATTGTTCACAAAGTTTCTAGCACTTAATGTTTTCATTGTTAGCTGCTTTTGAGTCAACTCAATCCATGACAACCCCGCACTCAGTGGAAGGAAACACTGCCCAGTCCTGCATTATCCCCATAGTCAGCTGTGGATCAGATAGTGTTTCTTTGTGATCCGTAGAGTTTTCATTGGCTGATTTTTGGAAGTAGATTTCCAGGTCTTTCTTCCTAGTCAGTCTTAGCCTGGAAGCTCCACTGAAACTTGTTCAGAATCATAACAACACACAAGCCACCACTGACAGAAGAGTGGCAGCTGCACATGAGGTGCATTGGCTGAGAATCAAACCCAACTCTCCCGCATGGAAGGCGAGAAGTCTACCACTGACCCATCAATGCCTCATCCTAGCACATAATAGGCTGTCAATAAACTGTAGTCACTTTTTTCTGTTCTCTTTCAGGTTTTGCAAAGTTCATTTTTAATATTTGTTTATGCAAACTCTCTTAGCTTATGGAGTAGAATTATCATTAGAAGTAATATCACTTATTGTGTTTTCTTTGTTCTGCACAGATGATGGTAAGAGGAAGTATCCTCCTCAGAGGACAAAAGGAAGTCAGAAACAATGGTGTGTACAATGCATCCATTTTGTACTGTATCTTCACCTTTTTTTTTTCTTTTTTAGGGAAATATTATAGTGATAGAGTCGAGAGGTTAAAAAGAGTGTTTAACATTTTGATTTGTGGATAGAGGGCAATAGTGAGCATGGCGTAGGATAAATTACTAACTATTTTGATGAAGGAGATTTCCACCTGTTGCTGTTATTTCCAAGTCTTCAAGTACATTATAGAAAAGTGATGGCCAAAAACCAAATATTGTTATTGCTTCGTTATTTGTATACATAGTTCCCATTATTTGATTCGTTTGCCTTTAAATCAATGCCCAATTTCTTCTTTTTATTCATAAGTTATTTTCTCTTATCTAAGTATGCCCAGTGATCCAGAACATTTTTGGTGTCGTTAACAGTTGATGACATTTCTTACTTACACAGCCTGGAATGGAAACTTCTCATTCCCTATAACATCAGTGCTGATCTGGCTCCTGTGGCCATCATGTTTGTCCACACCCTTCACCCCAGTGGGGAAATTGTGACTGACAGTGTCAGATTCCAGGTTGACAAGTGCTTTAAAAACAAGGTGATTCTTCTTCTATTTGTGGCTTGTTCCCAGTGAGAGGGGTGAGCCTTTTGTTTCCTATTGTGTCTGTCTTCGATGACTAGCATATCAACCTTTAAACGGTACTCTCTCATCAATGTTGGCATAGGTAAATAATAAGGGGATGACAGAATCGCCAAGCAGAATGAATAACTTTTGGCAGCCATGTCAATCCTGGGATGATAGGTGGGTTGTGAGGGAGTTGCCTCTGCAAGGAGAGTGAAGACGAGAGCGGGCAGGGGAAATATAGATTTCCTGGAAATTTAGACAGATTTATTTGGAAATGATTGAATATATTCCAGTTATCTTCACATTAAATAATCTCTGCTTCCATTCCTTTTCTTTCTGCTCTTCAGGTTACCATAAAGTTCTCTAAGGAGGAGGGACTACCTGGCTCCAATGTTAATCTCTACCTTCAAGCAGCCACTAATTCATTCTGTGCTCTGAGGGCTATGGATAAAAGCGTTCTTCTACTGAAACCAGAGCAACAGCTATCAGCTGAAAGTGTAAGCTCTCTGATTTCTTCATTTTCCTCATTTTTATCTGGATTCCTACAAGTCTACCTCTTTATATGACGTTTCTATTTGAAATGGAACGTGTTGAAATTATCAAATGTTTTCTTCCTTTGTTTCTTCATGAGTTTTATACTTAATTATATATACTTAATTATTCTTCTGGGCAGACCCAGTGCTTATAACAATATAGAATTCTATGAGTAATTACAATGGGTTAGGAAATAGACAACAATGTGATTTTTTAATCATAGGTATAACCATAGATATGGCAACCTAGGGTTAAAAGAAATCTCTATGTTAAAGAATATGCCTGAATAGTGTCTATAGTTATTATCTATTAATACTCGTTGCCACTGACTGGATTCTGACTCCTAGCAACGCTATAAGACAGAGTAGAACTGCCCCACAGGGCTTCCGAGGAGCAGCTGGTGGATTTGAACTGCTGACTTTTTGGTTAGCTACCATAGTTCTTAACCATTGTGCCACCAGGGCTCCAAATACATAGAAATAACTATTGAAATTTATGACTGTATGTAAATCTAGGTTTAATAATTAGAACATTTTTCTCGTTATTAAAATGATATCTCTGTGTTCTAGAAAATGTGCCAAATACACAGAAGTGTAAAGAAGAAATTTTTTTAAATCGTCTAATCTAAACACTTAGATATCTTTACATTTTTGGTGTAATTCTTTTAAATCTCTTTCCTGAGGACAGATACATTTTGTAAAATTAAGATCTTATCAACAAATTTGGTTTTCTATTCTGCTTTTAAAAGTAACATTCAGTCGTAAACCCAGTTTTAAACGTAGAGCTGGAAAATTTAATTAATTTGATAGTCATGAATCATAATCTTCAGGCTTTTTTTTTTTTTCTTTTATGCTGTCTTAAACCCAGCACCAAAGCTGAAAAATTTTGTGAACATGACATTGAACTGCATAAAACAAAATGGAAGTCTTTCTCTTTTGGAAGAATAAAACGACTCAAAACTTTTAGATCAAATGTTGTGGGCATGCTTGTAAAGAAAAGAACCAGAATAGATGGCTATGGCACAATATTTGTCAATTTATTTATTTTCTTAAAGGAGTGCTTAAAATAATTAGGAACCATGTGATTTTTTCATAGGTGTACAATCTGCTTCCCTGTACAGAACCATATGGTTATTTCTATCATGATTTCAATCTTGATGATGAAAAGCTCAACCCCTGCATTCCTCAGAAGGATATGTTTTACAATGGTTTGTATTATATGCCTGTAAGCAATTATGGGGATGGAGACATCTGTAATATTGTTAGGGTAAGTTCACTAAGATTGTAGAAAATACCTCAAATTTAATTTTAGTGTTTGTACAATGCATGTCTGTTTTATTAATTATGTAGTTTTCTTCTTAATCTTTGAGTTTATGGTCTGTAATTTGCTAATAGAGCACTCAGAAATTATAAATAGAAGATATTATTTTTTCTTGATTTTCTTTTTTCTGTTGAAAATAAATTATGTAGCTGGAATAATAAAATATCATGTTAAAGGTAATGAGATGGTTTCAAATTTATTGTGATATATTTCTGCAGAAATAGTCAAATCAAGAGACCAAAATATGATTTTGGGCTCCATATATACCTAGGCTGTCAGTTATATATGTTGAGACCTTCATGAAAGGATCTTTATCATTACAGGCACAGGCTTAGAAGGGCCATAGAATCAGACCGACTTTAGGTCAGTTCTCAGCTCTCCAGTTTACTAGATGTGCATTGTATATGTGTGCATATGTGTGTGAATGTGTGTGTGTATTTGATGTTGATTAGGGTAATGATAGTGTCTACCTCTACTTATAATGATTTCTACTTGTAATGATTTTTTTTTTCTCTTAGGATTAAATGGGGCATTATGTAAAATACTTAGCAAAATGCTAGCACATACTAAGTGCTAGACAAATTCCAGTAATTATCATTTTTTCTCTAAATTAAGGATTTTTTCCCCCATAAATCAAATAGAGGTGACTCAACTTCTAGGATTCCAGAACTCTTGCTAGCACAGAAGATGTGTGTATTTATGATCTATTTATAGCTGATAAGCCTTTTTTAGCTCTCATGTGAAGGGAAAGTGCAATTTTTTTTTTGTTTGTTTCTTTGAAGGGTATGGGTCTGAAAGTCTTTACCAATCTCCACTACCGGAAACCAGAAGTATGTTCAACGGAGATAATGCTTCCATTCCTTAGGCCGTTACATTATGAATCAGAATATGCAGTTATGCCTAGTGACTCATCTAGATTTGCATGTGGGTAATCTAGAATTTGACAGCAATGGGTTGGGTTGGGTTTGGAATCTAGAATTCTGTGCCTGGGGCATGGGCTAAAGGATTCATGGAATTGGATGCATTTAGGATAAAACTATACAAAATTGGGATTTTATTTGTGAATTATGTGATGTTTTTTACTACACCCAGACATTCTGCAGTTGAATAAAGCAGCATAAGGCAGGCGCAAAATGGTTTTGAGTAAAAGGAAGAGTTAGCTTGATATATGAGCAGAAGTTTATTTTTATTAGCAGAATACTATATCAGAAGTGTGTAAGAGCAGACAATGTGTAGTGATGTGGGAGGACTGACCGTCTGTGTAAATGAATCTGATGCAAGATAATGAGGTGCTCTTATTGGTCCCTTATATCCTTATGGCTATGGGTCAGAATAAACTCCATGGCATCTAACAACAGCAACAACATGTCCTTATTATGTATAAACCATAATAAGCAGATTCCAAGACAGGGGTTACTGTGATGCCTAGATAGCCAGAGAGCTGGCATCATAGAAGTGTGTTCAAATACTAATCCATTCCATATTGGTAGGATTGTAATTATAAAATTTGGCCATAGTCTTAGATGAATAAGGTAAGTAGGCAAATTTATAACACAGACATTCTGTCAGGGAAACAAAACGAACCAAGTCATCAGAATAGAACCAAAATCAAAGCTGGGTTCCAAGTGCATCTGAGAGCACTTGAAGAACATTCTTTAAAACCCTCTGGTCTCGCATTGACATTAGTTCACTGATTGAAGTGGGGTTGGTCTTAGAGATAAGTATCAGAAGTTCCACTTAAGAGAAATGGAAGGCCTGACAACTTTGTGCAAGGATAGACTCAGTGAGTATTCAAGAAGCCCTATAAAATCCAAAGGTTAAAACCTCTTTGAAGTCCTGGTTAAGAGATTGAAGCAACCTATTTTTTTGCTCTTACATTAAACCATATTTAGTGAGTTTTACGAGAAACATTTAAGCTTTCCAGTATTGTTAAATAAAATGTATTGAAAGCCAAAGTAATTCACTTTAAACTCTTCTTTCTTCAATTATTTGTTTATTAGTTTGCTCAACAAATATTTACTGAGGCCAGGAGTTATGTGTTATAAATCCAATGACTTAATCCCTACTGTCCTGGAGATTTTAGTGTAACAGAGAAGCATTACAGTGAAACAGGTAATTCCAACAACCTGTGATAAGTGTATTAAGTGGAAAATAAGAGATATGGGAGCCTCTAGAGGAGGTCTACATTTCTCCAGGGCCTGTATGTCCTCCCAGAGGAAATAACATTTATACTGAGACCTGAAAGATAAGTGATAACATGGAGTTAGAAGGGCATTCCAAGCAGAGAGGGAAACACTATGAAAGATGAGGTAAGAAACTAAAAGCATTTCAGAATGGCAGACGTGTATAGTTCAAGGGCAAGAGTAAAGACAGCTAAAGCAAGAAAGAGACAGACAGATCATGAAAGACCTTGAGGGCATATAAAGAGTTTGGAATTAATCCTAAAGCAATAATGCACTACTGACAAGCTTTTAGCAAACAGTCTAATGTGTTTTTAAAAGATCTTTTCGGTTGCTCTGTGGAAAAAGGGCCTGGGTTTTGGGCTTTTTAAGGCTGTATGTATGAAATGTTAAAAATATTAGTAAACCAGTTGAGAGTGGGCAGTGGCTTGGACTACTAGAAAAAAGGCAATGGAAATGCTGTTTTCAAGTTACTGTTGTTGTTATTAGGTATCATTGAACTTAGGTACAACAGAACGAAACATTGCCCAGTCCTGCACCATTCTCACAATTGTTATACCTGAGCCAATTTTTGCAGTCACTGTGTCAATACATCTTGCTGAGGGTCGTCCTCTTTTTCGCTGACCCTCTACCTTACCAAGCATGATGTCCTTCTCCAGGGACTGGTCCCTCCTGATAATATGTCCAAACTATGTTATAATAAACAATATTTGTTGATTGACTGGTTATAGGAAATGCAGGCATTTCCCTTACTCTTAAGGACAATTCTTAGGTTTCTGACTTGGGTAAGGGAGTGAATTTTGGTACCATTCATGGAGATGAGAGATATTAGAAAGGAGCAAGTGGGAGAGTCTAATGCGTTTACTTTTGGAACAGTTACATTTGAAATGTCTGTAAAGCATCCAAAAACAAGTGTACACAAAGGTGTTGGATGCACAAGTCTGGAGCTCAGGAGAGAGATCCAGATGGAAGACACCAATTTAGGAGACATCAGCATAAGTATTGCAATTGAAGCCATGCGTGAGGATGTCAATGAGGGAAACAGTGTATGGTAAAAAGAAAAGAGGACCCAAATCAGAGATCTTAGGAACAAGTCAAGAATGAGACTCTTGAGTGGCAAAAGAGTGAGAAGAAAACTAGAAGGATATTGTGTCATGGAAGTGAATAAGAGTGACTATTTTGAAAAAGACACAGTGATAGTGCCAAATGCAGCCTAGAAGCCAAGCAAGTGAAAGTGTTTATGAGAATTAGCAACATGAATATCATGGGAAATTTTAGCAAAAGTAATACTGTCATTGTTAGTTGCTGTCAAGTTGGCTCCGACTTATGGTGACCGCATGCACAACAGAACAAAACGCTGCTGGTCCTGCACCATTTTCATGACTGCCAACATGGTTGAGTCCATTGTTGCCTTCCAAACTAGGAGGCTCATCCTCCAGCACTGTACTGGTTGATGTTCTGATCCATAGGTATTTATTGGATAATTTCTGGAAGTAGATCCTAGGTCTTTCTTCCTAGTCTGTTTTACTCTGGAAGTTCCACTGAAACCTATTCACCATGGGTGACCCCACTGATACTTGAAATACCGGTGGCATAGTTTCTAGCATCATGGAAACATGCAAGTTGCCATATATGACAAAGTGACAGGTTATTGAAAGGTAATATTAGCATAGTGAAATGGTAGACACCAGACTGCATTCTGGAAGACACCAGAATGTCAGATGAGGAACTGGATTCAGTAAATAGACATCACTTTGTCTAAATTTAGCTTTGGAGGAACAATGTAGGTTGAATATTTTTGTTTGTTTTGTTTTATAATGGGAGATATTTGAACACTGAAATGCTAATGACTAGGTTGAGATGTGCATTTATTGACAATGAGCCCCAAGGGTAAATCCCTATACTGGTTCACATGAAGGCACACTAAGCATGTGTGATTAAAGACCTAGCATACAGGTGTATATCATTAAGGCACGTATTTCCTCTCTAAATAAACATTTTTTTCTTTTCTTTTAGTTGGTAAGGCCCTAGTGGAGACTTCTGGATATGTAGAATAGGCTATAATGAAAACAGTAAGAACAAACTTCCCAGAGACATGGATATGGGACCTCGTTAGTGTCAAGTGAGCCTTTAACATACTTCTCTCTCCTATGTGTCTTTATTTATGTTTTCTTCTTGTTTTTATTTCCTAACTTTTATTCCTGGGTAAATAAGACAGTACTGAAGTATGTAATACTAATCATTTGTATGTAATGATCACGCTTCGGATTTTATTATATCTCTCTACCTTTTCTACAAGTATTATTCATCTATCAATTTTATGCAAATAGATGTAAGCTGCCTCAATTTTTTAAAAAATAATAGGACGTTCGAAGAAATGTGAAAATTAAATGTGGCCTTTTTAAAGTAAAATTTTATAGAAATCCAACTACCAAGATTTTTATCTAATGCCCTGTCCCCACTGTAACTCATTTTTAACCTGCAGTTAATACTTTGCCTTATTCTTCTTTACCCTGCAGTAAATATAGATTGCTGGTTTAGAGAAGGAATGTGTCTTGCCAGTAATCTTTCCTTGTAGTTCCTCAGGTACCACAAATCTTTCACTCCTCATTCCTGATACTATAACCAAATGGGAGACAAATGGCTTCTGTGTGAATGGTGATGTTGGATTTGGCATTTCATCAACAGTTACTCTGGAAGTCTTCCAACCTTTCTTTGTTGAAACTACTTTACCCTTTTCAGAGGTTCAAAATGAACAATCTGATTTGATTGTCACTGTCTTCAGCTACCTGGATACATGCGCAGAGGTAAACTGTTCCCTTTGATCTGGGGACAAAATCTAACAAAGTCAAAATATTCCTTAATATTTCTTTGCATATTGCTATATTCTCGTTTTCCCAAATGCAAAATGGGACTATAAAGCAATGAGACATGTTTCCATTTTCCTCAAACAAAAACAATTTCTTTAATTCTCTGTGGTGATTTACATACTGCTTTGATTCAGAATACAAAGTTGCTAGATGGTGCAAACAGTTAATGCGCTCACCGCTAAGAATCCACTCAGAGGTGCCTCAGAAAAAAGGCCTAGAGAGCCACTCCAGAAAAGTCCACCATTGAAAACCCTATGGAGCACAGTTCTACTCTGACATACATGGGGTCACCATGAGTCGAAACTGACTCCATGGCAACAATTTGTTTTATTTGTTTGTTTGTTGTTTTGAGAATAGCATTTCATAATGATGTGCATTCTACCATATATGTCTTCTTTCGTGAAGAGTCATGTAAAAATGACATGGGGGCAGCGTCTCACCTTCTCTAATTTCACAAAGGAGAAAGAGAATCAAGATCAACAGCCCAAAGCTGATTCGTATGAGGCAGAGGTCAGACATGCTTCCTCTCTCCTCCATCTTTACCAATTCTGACACCAATAGTCCCTCCCTTGGCACTCTCTAATTCTGTACTGGGTTCAATAATTCATCACAATTGCCACACAGAACTCACAGACAATATTCCCAATCATAGAGTTTGTTAGGGAAGTAACAGGTTACAATTCAGACTCAGAAACACTCAGGATACAGTTCTTCCATCGGGACAGTCTCTTCGCAGCTGTGCCACAGGCACACCTCTCTCTGGCCCCTCATCCTCTGCCCTGCTCAGGCCAATGTTACAAAGCTCTTTTAGCTCTGCCAGTAAGTGCCCAGATCACTCCACCAGTAAGCCTCAGTCCAAAGACATTCAGCTTTCTCACTCCGTGGGCCAGGAAGCCCAATGCACTGTCTCCTGCCAATTTCTCCTGCCACCATTTCTCTGCCACCATTCTCACCATCTTCAGTGTTACCTCTCTCTCTCTCTCTCCCTCCCTCTCTCTCTCTCCTGGTTCCTGGAACTTCTCAGGGCAAGGATCCCGGATCCAAAGGACATGCTCCACTCCTGGCTGTTCTTCCTTGGTGGTGGTGGGATCCTCTCCTTTCTGCCTCTGGGATGGTTCATTTCAAGCCCAGTGGGATGCAAAACTGACTAGTCCCCTTGATGTGCCACAATTACCTATTTGCACAGTCCCACCCAATCACTTGGGTGGGGGTTACAAGACAATGGCAAGAAAAGCCACACAAAAGTGATCCATTGCGCTGCAAGTCATTTGGTATCTTTCAATTTTGCCAATTTAAAATAAAACAGATAAAACAGATTATTCTCAAGAAGGGAGGAATGGTAACAGCAAAATAAAGTGCTATCCACATTGCCTGATTGTTCTTTCAGATTTCTGTTCAACTGGAAGCATCTGAGAATTATGAGGCAAGTAGTAACACCCTGCAAAGCAATGGTAGTGAGATTACCCAAGCCAGAGAGAGGAAAACGTACATGTGGACTATTATACCTAAGAAATTGGGTAAGCAGCTGTGTGTTTACTCCATTCTCATGGAAAACCAGCCCATTTTTTATTGCCTCTATTTTCCTTACATCCTCTATATAAGCCTAATTTTCTCCCTCACATTTTTAGCTCTATTTTTTCTTTATTCTCCATTTTAAAAAATCTTATTTTTATAATCTAATTTCCTGATGCTAATACTGTCATAGAGCAAAACCACCATTCACTGGTATAAAAGCATAGTGTAATCGAAATACAATATACCCTAATCAATTCTTAAGGTCAAATTTTCATTGATGCTGCCTTTGTGGGACAATATTTTAATTCCTCCACTTTTCACTTGATCCCTCTCTTACCATCATGGACCTATGTCATTCATACAAAAATTGCTCCCCATTGTGATCAGGTATGGGAATTTGTAGCATTTGCAAGTTAGTAATATATCATGAGACACCAAAAAATACTGAGTACTTAGATGGAGATCAAACACCAAAGTATTGTCTCAATGCACGTATTATCTGTAATATAGAAAAATAAATTTGAAAATATCTTGTTGAAAATATAAGGAAATGGAAAAGACTCTAGTATGTAAAAGATGCTAAATGATGTAGACGCACAATGCTTATTATCATGAATTTTAAAAAAAGTCATTAAAATTTTCTTTATTTTATTCCTATTTTCATTGTTTTGTTTTAGCAAGAAAATAGTGTATTTATGAGATCATTTTAGTTCACCTGTGACATTGGACTGCCTCAGACTATTTTTCCTATTAGATATTTTTTGTTGTAAAAATATAGGCAACACATTTGCCACCTCATCCTTTTTCACGTGTACAATTCAGTGACACCAATCACATCAATCTTGTTGTGCAACCACCACCAATATCCCTTGTCAAATTTTCCATCACCATAAACAGAAACTCAATGCTTGCTGAACAATTGTTCCTCTTTCCTCCTCCCTCACCCCCTTGGTAACCACTATTAAACTTTGGTCTCTATATGTTTGCCTATTCCAGGTATTTCATGTAAGTGGGATCATAAAATTATTTGTCCCTCCAAGAAAGCCGGTGATAGGGAACCCAAGGTTGAGTAAGGATAGTGTTGATGTGTTGTGAGGTTGTTAACCATTGTCATGTGTACTAACTGTTTAACTAGAAACTATTTTGTTCTGTAAAACTTCATCTAAAGTGAGAATAGCAGCACAATTGGAAGAGCGTAGTCGATGTCACTGAACTGTGCATGTAGACATTTTTGAAATGGTGTATCTTTGGGGCTATGTATATTTTCACCAAAAAAAAAAAAAGGTCGAGAAGGGAGAGGGTTGACATGTCGTGGTGTTGTTAATCAATGTCATAAAACAATATGTGTACTACTGTTTCATGAGAAACTATTTGTTCTGTAAACCTTCACCTGAAGTACAATTAAAAAAAAATGAAAAAAAAATTATTTGTCTCTCTGTGATCTACTTACTTCACACAGCATAATGTTTTCAAGGTTCATCCTATTGAGATTTTAAGTTTCTCAAATTTTCTACTACATGAGGTTTTCAAAAAATATTACCCTGGCAATTGAGAAAAGATACTGTACTGACTGGCATAATTTTCTGCAATTAAGTGGAGGACACAAACAACAAATGAAGCAAAACAAACTAACAAACAAAAAAAACAACAGTAAGTTGGTAATCTGTATTGGTATGTGAGTATGTAAGTACTATTGAACCTAAAGAATTATCTTTGGGATCCTAATTGTCATAAGAAAGGAAACAAAAGATCAGCTTTAATTACATAACTTATGATATCACAGGGAATTAAAAACAAATGAGTTCTTGCTAGCACTTGATTTCAGTCCAGTGTCCTTTCCACTGTATCACATGTTGCTATTTTTGTTTGTTTGAGCTTGAACAAAGTTAGGACTCCTAGTTATCTGATGCTATCTGCATATATTGTCATATGGACCCTATGTAAACAATCAATATCAAGAAATTGCCTTAGTCGGCTTTGCAGAAAGTTATTTTTTCCTTAAGGGTTCTTATATTCTAATTAAATAAATTAATCACTTATTTAATATAAGAAATCTTGAAATAGGTAAAACAGAACATACCAAATTATCTTTAGGCAAGAGAAGGAACAATAGGATACAGTTCAACAAATCCAAGAAATGGCTCACAGATTCTAATAATTTCTTGTTACAGAAAAGGCAAAGGTCAATTTAACCTATATTTGGGGACTTTTTCAGGTAAAGTGAATATCACTGTAGTTGGTGAATCTAAACAAAGTAGTGCTTGCCCAAATCAAGCAACTGAGCGGCAAAATCTAAGATGGAAAGACACTGTGGTCAGAAGTTTGTTGGTAGAGGTATGTATGTGCAAAGCTATTAAGCTCTTCCTGATAAGAAACAGACAGTATATAAGAGGTTAAACACTGGAAGACATTCTTGTTGAGAAGAATTAATTAATTGGGCATGATTACTTTTAACACGAGACAAGCCATTTTAAATGAATTAAAACAGTAATTAAATCCATCCTTTCTTAAATTAGTAACTGACCCAAGATAATGAAAATAATACTTCAAACAAGACGTGACAGTTTTTCATTTGCAGCTGGCTCATGATATTTCCTGTACACTTATCCTCCCCCCACCCCACTCCTTTATTTAACTGATTCTCAAATCCAAGAGATAATGACTCCTGTGCTCTCTCCATCATCCTCAAAAAGTATAAATGATTATCAAAGAAACATTCTCCTCTGGCCTCTTGCACGTTCTTAAACTATACAAAACACTTTTGTCAACTGAGGTGCTACAAAGGATCAGAGGAGTTGAGAGTGTCCCACAATAACACAGATGTCATCCTTGTCCTATCCCTAAAGTGGGTGCTGATAATGTATGGTGACATGGAGATATAAACGGAAGGGATCAATGAATAGATCTTCTCCCAGGCACAAACATGTACCAACTATGCCTATGTGAGCTGATGCTCCATTACCTTCCTTTCCTTTATGGAATCATGATCTGTTGTCATTATTTTATGTTTGTTTTGTTTCTCGTTGACAGCCTGAAGGTATTGAAAGAGAAATGACTCAAAGTTTCCTTATCTGTACAAAAGGTAAGGAAAAACAAAAAAACAAAAAAACCCATTGCCGTCTAGTCGACTCTGACTCATAGCAACCCTAAAGGATTTGAACCCTGGTGGATTTGAACTGCTGACCTTTTGGTTAGCAGCTGTAGCTCTTAACTGCTACGCCACCAGACTTTCTACAAAAGGTAAGAGGATCATTAAGTGGTCAAATTAGTTCTAACAAAAATATATCAACAGAGTCAGTTTATTCCCTCTTCTTCCGTATTAGTCCACTTGGTAGTGCAGTGGTTAAGAGCTTGGCTGCTAACCAGAAGGTCAGCATTTTGAATCCACCAGCTGCTCCTTGGAAACCCTATAAGGCAGTTCTACTCCGTCCCACAGGGTCGCTAAGAGTCAGAATTGACTCCACAGCAGTGGGTTTGGATTTTTGGGGTTAGCATACCGTCTACCTCAGTGATTTTATTGTGTATTCCTCATGGAGGATTACTTTATTTCATGCACTATTTTCATTGTATAATTTTAGCAAACAAAAAGTATATTTATGAGATCTTTTCAATTCACCTGTGACTTTGGTCTGTTTCAGCCTATTCTTCCCATTTGTATATTTTTGGCTTCTCTCCTCACACAGTGTTGGATAGTGAGAAATCAGGATTATGCCCAATAACACATAATATGACTTTTGTTTCTGTACTTTTAAGATCCCCGGGTGGCACAGTTTGTGCTCGACTGCTAACCTAAATGTTATCAGTTCACACCCGTCCGCAACACTGAGGCAGAAAAACCTGGGGATCTGCTTCCATAAAGATTACCAAACAACCAAACCAAACCCGTTGTCATCAAGCCAATTCTGACTCATAGAAACCCTACAGGACAGAGAAGAACTGCCCCATAGCGTTTCCAAGGAGTGGCTGATGGATCGGAACTGCTGACCTTTTGGTTAGCAGCAGAGCTTTTAACCACTGCACCAGCAGGAGTCCTCCATAAAGACTGCAGCCAAGGAAACCCTAAGGAGCAGTTCTATTCTGTAACACATGGGCTGCCATGAGTCAGAATTAACTTGATGGCAAGGGGTTTATTTAATTAATTAATAAATTTGTTTGTTTGTTTATTTACTTTTTATACTCTGAGTGTGAGACAGCCCATAGATAAATCGCTGTCTCTCAATCACCTGCTTTACGACCATCAAGAGTATTGTCGTGAGGGTGATCTGATTTTCATGCTTAATAGGAGACTTCAAAATTTATTTTTTGTGTGCGCTATTTTATATGTTATAGTCAGTAGTTTTTACACTTTATTTCCTACATGAAATAGTTTTAAAAAACCAGTTGCCATCGAGCTGATTTCCACTTATGGTGACCCCATGTGTATCAGAATAGAACTCTGCTCCATAGGGTTTTCTATGGTTGACGTTTTTGGAAGTAGATCACTAGGCCTTGCTTCTGAGGTACTTCTGGATGAACTCAAACCTCCAACCTTTTGGTTACCAGCTGAGCCATTAACCATTTATTTACACCATGAATTAATTGAGAATAAGGCCATTATCTAACATATCATTTATATATTACTTTCTTAATGTATTGTTATTCTGAACTAGCTCAAAACCTCAATTTTGTATCTTCTAACAAGCAACTTGTAAAATAAAAATAAATAATGGAATCTGAATCCTAATATGTTTGTCTCACAAATCTGCTGCTGTTGTTTATAGAAGGAAGTTGTCACATTATTTTTGGTCTATATTTTCCTTCCAGGTACCAAAGCCACCAAACAGGCAGTTTTGGACTTGCCTAATAATGTAGTAGAAGGATTAGCCAGGGCCTTTTTCACTGTTGGGGCTAAGTTGGTTAAATTTTATATTTCAAAATGATTTAAAAATCTTGGTGAAAGTCTCAAAAAAAAAAAAAAAAAACCCTTAAAATAACAGGATGGAGAGATTCTCTTCAGCTGCCATCTGGAGGAACTTATTGTTCAGGATCAGCCTTTATGTTTGTTTCCATACAGGATCTAAAGGGATTTTAATACCGTTTCCAAACCGACGTCCCTATGAAACATTAGTCCTGGTGGGTGATAAATGGTATTCAGAAACAGAGGGTTCTGTTATAGACCAATAACCTGAACTATTGAATTTCTCCCTTGGAGACTCAGAATAAACTTTGCCTTGATGGGAATTTCCTCAGTAAAAGGAGAAAAGGCAAAAGACAAACTTCATCTTTGTCTATCATTAACATTAACACCTTTTGCAAAGGAATGGATTAGAATTTACAAGGAACCCATTCATAAGGTTTCTGAAAAACAAGCAAGCAAGCAAGCAAACAAGCAAATGCACACTTTCCTAACTATCCCCTCACCCTAGTAATGAGAATTTAAGCTTTTCAGAAATATTTTTCATATCAGAAACCTGTTTAGTTCATCCTTTATGGTTATCTTCTCTTTAAAATTTAAATTACTTCATGAAAACTTTTTGGACTCAGTTTTAAATGTTTTTTTACTCCCATTATGCCTTTTTATCTGTGATTATAAATGCTGAGATGGCAAATATAAGCAATTCTGATTTTTATGTTTCTTCTAATTCCAGGGGATAGTCTCGGACTTGCGATGCAGAATCTGGAGAATCTTCTCCAAATGCCCTATGGATGTGGAGAGCAGAATATAGCCCTACGAGCGTCTGACACCTATGTCCTTGACTACCTGAAATCCACTGAACAGTTGACAGAGGAAGGTAAATCTAAAGCTGCCTTTTTCTTATCTAGTGGTGAGAAGATTTAAGTAGTTTCTACACGAATAGATGCAAATCAGTTTTTGTTATCACAAACATGTAACTGTAAGGTAATCTGATAAGGAAAAAGTGGATTTTAACAGAGGTACTCTGAGTCCTAGCTAAATTTTCTTTTTGACTTAAATGTTTTCAAAATTTGTGTGGTCATTGTCCAAATAGTTAGCTTCATTACTTAGAACTATGAAGCTTCAAATTATGAACTTGATTATTTCTTTAAGCACCTAATATTTTGCCAGAATACCTTGTTCGTTATTGTGGTTGTTAGTAGTAGTTGTAAATGGCTTGTTTATTAAGTTCTATATTTTTCTGCTCAGTTATGTTCCATTGAAGTGGATGATTTGATTTGTATGTAGAAAGAGAACATATAAACCTTGTAAAATGTGATCTTAAGGTCAAAGTTTAGAGAGATAATTTTGTTGGGATTTCTTTTCAGAAAGGTAACAATAAAGTAAAATAACCTTAAGGGAAAGGATATTAAGCAATTAGCAATTGCCATTTATAAGCCAGCTATTGAGCTGGGTATATTCACATGTAATATCTTATTTGGCCTCAAAAACCCATAATGCTCGACTTATTTTTTCACATTTATTGATAGAAAACCTGAGTTTTAAAGAAATTTAAATGATTATCTTGGTAATTTATGCCTAGGTCATTCATTACACCATTCTTTTTCTTCTAACTTTCCTGGGTTAAAAAGTAATTTACTTCAATATTGTATTTTAGGTTATCAAAAGCAATTGCTTTTCAAGAACTCTGATGGCTCATATACTGTGTTTTGGCAGAGGAATCAGCAAGGAAACATATGGTGAGAGATGAAAATTTTAGTTTAAATAATGATAGGAATTCCCTGGGTAAGACTTGGCAGGAAGTGAGAAAGATTAAATTCAATGGGGATTTGGAAGCAAAGTGAGTTTTAAAGTAAATTTACAGAGAAGAATCAGATAAAACTAAAAGATTTAATTATTCTAATACAAATGCAACAATATACCTAGAGTCTCATGGCAATTTACTTAGCAATCTGATCATTTAATGACAACTTCCTGTACTTGTGCAACTGATTAACGCCATAGAAAATGGCACATATTAATTTGCACTTCTTGGGTCCCACATGGGCCCTGGTGGCACAGTGCTTAAGAGATATGGCAGCTAACCAAAAGGTTGGCAGTTCAAATTCACCAGCCACTCTTTGGAAACCAAATAGGGCAGTTCTGTTCTGTCCTATAGAGTTGCTATGAATCAGAATCGACTCGACAGCAATGGGTTTTGTTTTTGTTTTTGTTTTGGTCCCATGTAGATTCAAGATAGTGAGACTAGAAGGCCCCAAAGCACCTAATTACATTCATCTATCTCCATGCATGGATAATCTAATGGGCTATATGGCAAAAAGTTTGGGTGTAAACACACTGACTACTATCTACTCTAACTCTCACTATTCATAACATTTTATTGACCCACAGGAAAGAAATACTATCAATAAAGACTGGTTCCAGTCAATATTAAACAAATTGGATTCATCCATTACCCAAAGGGAACAATGACGGTGAACTCGTTGTATAGCTTTCTTTTTGTTTTTCACCTACCTTTCGTTCTGGTGATTTGCATTACAGGCTCACTACCCTTACGTTTAAGACATTTGAGGGAATGAAGAAATATGTTTACATTGATGAACAAGTTCAAAAACAAACCTTGATCTGGCTTTCAAGCAGACAGAAAGGTAACAGCTGCGTTAAAAGTGATGGCAAGCTTTTCAACAACGGCTGGGAGGTCAGAGACTAACAGATGTCTGTGCTTTCCCTGCTCTTTTGCATTGCCTACCTTCCCTATCTCTGGTTTTTATAAACTAGAACATGAATATTTTCGTTGTGAATTTCACCCCTTCTGAGTTTTCTTTAGCGTAGCCCTGTGGTGTATTAGACAATATTGTCGTTCCTGCTACATACATGTTTAACCACAGCCAAGATATAACTCCTCACGGGTCTTCTATTTATTCACCTTAGTCTTGAGTTCTTCCGTAGACCCAGTCCCTCGAAGTAGATAAGCTGGAAATAGGAAAAAGGAGAGAGAAAGTAAACCTAGAGAGAAAACGTAACTTTGGAATCACACAATACATTAAGAGAGGGGAACTTGAGAAGGTAATTCGTTCCTCTTCTTGGATGACAGGAAAGTTTGGGAGGAGTATTTAGTAACTGCTGTTTCAATGAAGCAAGCTCTTCCAATACCCTCTCAAAGAAGCGCATAAGGGCCAAGCCTGCCCTAAGCCAAAATACAAACTAGGTGAAATGTGTCCTTGGCTGTCCCCTCCCTCTTTCCTTTCCCTGTCCATATTTATATAAATCACTGGGCATTCTCCTTTTCTTCTGACTTCCTCTCTTCGCAGATAGGAAGTGGTCTTCAAAGTAAATTTACAGCGGAAAATCAGATATAACTAAAAGATGCAGATAGGCTGTCCACTTCCAACCCATCTTTTGTGTACTTTATTTCCTTAACCTTTGTGTTTCCTTCCGGATGTTCAAAACCCCCTACCATATTTTAGTATGTCCTGGTACACCCTGAAATATCCTGGGCTTGTCAAATCCTCTGTGTTCATCTTCATAATCACCACTCCTATTCTTGGATTTTGGAATATAAAACTGGTGAAACTTATCCACTTCAAATATGACACCTCCTTATGGTATCTAATTTAATGAAAATTGTTTCAAATTGCTTTACCCTTATGTGGTGAGGGGAAATGTCTTTAAATTATTCCAAACCTTTCCTTCACAATGGGAGGACCCTGATGGAAAAAAGCCCTGGTGCCTACCTAGGAGAATCACAGACTTTTCCATGTTCTCTTCTAAAAGACCTTCTACATTTTTTTTCTCTTATTGGATTCATTACTAATCACTGTTTTGGTTTGTTAAGCTTATCCAATCCTTTTTCCATA
Organism: Trichechus manatus latirostris; assembly: GCF_000243295.1. Classification (NCBI taxonomy): domain Eukaryota; kingdom Metazoa; phylum Chordata; class Mammalia; order Sirenia; family Trichechidae; genus Trichechus; species Trichechus manatus. Next base: position 4,749,265 of record NW_004444118.1, on the reverse strand, counting down.
CTGAAATGTGTGTGTGTGTGTGTGTGTGTATGTTGTATTGTGCTGTGTTGTGTTGTGTTATGAGGGAAAAAGAAGCAAGGAACAAATGAAAACTTACAGTGCAAAGGAATGGTGATACAACTTGCTATAATTTAAGTGTGCTTTGGGCCCCATATCTTATTTTAGGTTCTACCATCTGTAGTTATTTGCACCTTAAAAACTGAGCTTCTCAGAAATATTTGTTTTCTGAGGAAGAAAGAAGCTGCCTTTTGATTAAATAGAGAAAATTAGAGATTTGGACTAGAATCGGTGGATTCCAAATGCCAATATGCATGCTATTTGCATTAAAATTACTAGAATATCGACTAAAATTCATTTCCTTGTATCTTATTCCTGACTTTCTGAATCAGAATCTCCTGTGTGGATTCTGGTGTTTAATTTTTAAATTCCTTGGGGAATTTTGACACACGGTCAGTTGACAAACCACATGATTTATACATATCTTTCTAATTTTACACTGTACGAACTCATTAGACTTGACTTGTAACCTTCCAGGATACCTTTCTGGGGATGTTCAGGAAGCTTCACATCAACTTCCTGTCTCACCTCCATCAGAAATTCTTTGTTTGCTTTTTTTAAGTCTATGTCAAATAGAGTCAAATACTGTCATATGAATAGCCTGGAATGCATGCTTAATACTGGGTCATGTAAATACGATTATATATATCATTAAGTATACTTGGGATTAATTTTATTATGTTTTATTTCATTATAGCATTGGATCTTGATGAATTACTGCTAAGTATCAAAGCTATTAATCATCTAACTTAAAAATTACTTGTTCTTTAGTGTCTTATGAGTAATGCTTTTCTTTCCAGTATTTCTTGTATACTTAGTTTCACTTAAGAGCAACAGCTATTATTTTGTACTCTATTGTCTTGTATGACTCATTAAGCCTTTGTTTTTAGGGTGGAGATGAAGAGGACGTTTTACTCACTGCCTACATTGTTGGAGCATTTCTTGAAGCTGGGCTCAATTTTACTGTACGGATTCCCATCATCTTTTGGTTTCAGTCAGCTAAATGCACATTCAACAGACTATGAGTTCAAAGTCATTTGAAATTCTTAGACTGGGTGAAGCATCAAGATTACATTTTGCTCATTACCACCCTTTGAATTTATGCAATTCAAACTTTTTGTTTGGTAGATACCTATGAGGAATACTATTAGCCTTTCCCTAGGGATAATACACATGTGCACACATAAACATGTTTTTCATACAATTAAGTTATTTATGTATCTTGTGAAGTTCAGCCATAAATTCAAATTAAGAACGCCTGCTCCAAACATGGCCATAACCAAGTATTCTGTGTCTCATATAAATTCAGTGTGTAAACATTTTCCACTTGAGTGTGGTTCATCCTAGCTACCTCCCAATACATAGGTCAGATAATCTGATTCTAAAATCTACTCCTAAACTAAGATACTAGGAATTTTCAGGATTATTAGTATACCTCAAAAATCTTCTTTAAGAATGTAAACCTCTATTTTAGGTATTAGAATAAAATGTCTTAGGTCTAATAAGAAACATGTATGCTTTGCCACATAGAAGAAATTTGTATTATGAACTAAAATATTACTAATCAAATGTAGAATCCTTCATTTTATTACTACTTAAATTTTATTTCTAGCATACTAATAATGCCATTTCAAATTTATTTTAACAATATTTCTGAACTTTAATATGTGTGTGTGTATGAACAGGCTTGTGTGTGAAAATAAACATCAAGGATATATTACTATATACATTACAGAGAATGAATATTTTAGATATTCAGCAAATTTATAAAGTGTTCAAGTATTATTTTAAAATATATGATTCTTCTCCTGACTAGTTTCCTTTTCTATGAAACAGGCTTTCTTGCCTAGAGGAGGCGTTGGAAAATGGTGTCACTAATGGCTAGAATCATGCAATTCTAGCTTATGCTTTTGCATTAGCTGGAAAAGAGGAGCAAGTGGAATCTTTACTCCAGATCCTGGATCAATCTGCAACAAAAAAATAAGTAATTACTGTTATCTACTTTTGCTGAAGAGAACAAAGTGATGAAACTTACTTAGCAATCATATAGGAACCCGCTCTTCACCAGTCTGTTTCTATTTATCTTATGGAATTTCCCAGTGGCCCTTGTCTTGTTACCTAGTGCTGCCATTCCAAAAAAATACGCAAGTGGGTGGCTTTAGAGAACAAGTGTTCATTGTCTCACAGTTTTCTAGGCTAGAAATGCAAATCAGGGCATCAGCTCTAGGGAAGGTTTTGATCTTCATGGCAGTCCCGGGTGTTCCTTGCTATTCCTGGACTGCTTATAGATTTATCTTCACATGCCATGTATCTTCCTCCTGTGTGTGTATCTCTCTGTGTCTGTTTTCCCTTTTTATAAGACTTCACTTAGAAGGGATTAGGTTTAGGACTCACCCTACTCCAGTATAACCTCATTAACATAACAAAAGACAACTTTATTTCCAAACAGGTCCTATTTATAGGTACAGAGGTTAGGACTTCCATATTTCATTTTGGTGGACACAATTTAATCCATAAAAGCCTTTATCTTTAAAGATCATTATATATTTTCTATTTTCCTGTTTCTGTTTTCTGCTAGTTTCTTCTCAAATGAGTGAGGTAAGGGAAATCAAGTATGGTGACTATGCCATAGACAATAATAATGCTTGCAAAACTCAATCACATAACATTTGTAACCCTAGGAAGTTGCTATTTGAGGCCAAGAATGGAATTTGCCTCCTTCTTATTTGTAATCAGTACTCTTTATAGAGACTGTGTGAAAATTCTCCCTTTTTCTCAGACACTGTGATATATTGGGAGAGAGCAAAGAAGCCCAAGACAGAAGAATCCCCCTCTTTCCTTCCTCGGGCACTTTCTGCTGAGACTGAGAAGACCTGCTATGTGCTGCTGGCTGTCATTTCCCAGAAAACTCCTGACCTCACCTATGCTAGTAACATTGTGCAGTGGCTTGCGCAGCAGATGAATTCCCATGGAGGCTTCTGCTCCACCCAGGTGATTGATGTGGGCTTAATCATAACAATATGTGTAATGCAGAAAAAGCTACTCTATAATAATCTATATGATCACTGTGAGGTAGAATATTTGATATTATAAATCCTGCTTTATTTAGTCATCAATTATTTATTGGGGGCTTATTGCCTATCAGACACTCTACTAGAAAGTCTCTGTATGCAAATAAATAAAATAAGGCCCCTGTTTCAAGGAGTTTATGCCCTCTTTCTATTTCTGCATTTACCCAGTAAAAATAGAATGTAGGTCTAGAGAGATTGTAGTCATAAGTACCAGAGTTGATGGTACATTAGCTGTCTGAAGACACTAGGGTCAAACTGCATGTCAACCAAGAATTCATTTTTTGCAAATGACATGTTCTTCAAAACTGAAAGATTTTTCTCTATTTTTGTGGTCTATACATTGGGAAGTAAACCCTGGTGGCATAGTGGTTAAGAGCTACAGCTGCTAACCAAAAGGTCGGCAGTTCGAATCCATCAGGCACTCCTTGGAAACAATGCGGTAGTTCTACCCTGTCCTGTAGGGTAGCTCTGAGTTGGAATTGACTTGACGGCAACACGATACATTGGCAAAAGCAGATGAATGGAATGTGTAGCAGGAAAAATGAGTATAATTTATGTCTTTCCTTATAGGAAAAAAATAAAAATGCAAGAAAATGGAGTTTCGTTCCCAGGAAGAGAGTCATCACTTCCTTCTCTTTTTTCAGGCTTAGTTTCTGAGTACAATCATCTCAGTAAATCTCCCCAGCATCCTTTCCTTCTTCTGACTTCCCTTCTTTGAAGATGATTGGGTATGAGCATTATCCAAGGAAGCTCTGAGGTCACTGAATTATATAACACCTTAACTTTTAGAAAAGATTTGACACTATTTCCAACGGCAGAGATTATACTTTATAAAATCCTTTAGAAAACTAAAAGCTAGTTAAGACTTGTTGAATTAAAATTAATTTAAAAAGAAATCACTTTCAAGCATATGCAAATGTATTTTTCTGTTGTCCAGGATATTGCTTGTTGGTGTTGTGTTGATTTGTCTTGAGAATATTTCTGTGGATTGACTTAAAGTTGATGCTCAAATGATGACTAATAAAAAAGAGCTTGGATCATTGCTTGTACTGTTTTGTGCAGGACACCACAGTCTGTCTTCTTGCCATAACCCGCTACATGAAGCTCACCTTCTCGGATGATCAAAACACTGTCACCTTTAGAAGTGAAGAATCCAATGAGATTTTCCAGGTTACCGGTGACAACCGCTTGCTCGTCCAATGTTCAGAACTAGCAAAAGCGTATGGACAATACACAGTAGATGTGGAAGGACAAGGTTGTACATTTACCCGGGTAATCTAAATCTATGTGAGAGGGAAATGAATGTCTATCCTGTAAGAGTAAGGCTATCTGTTAAGTTATTTATGAAGTGTTATCTTGCCACTTTTCATATTTTCCATGAATATCTCTCCTCTTTTCCTCATTGATAATTTCTAATCAATAGCTGAAAAGGCTAATTATTTTATGAAGAGGTACTCCGTAAATTATAGCTGAGTAATTAGGCAGTTTCTTGAGGAATACTACTGCTAGAAAGCATTCTGATATCTTCATTAAATTATGTTGTTAAAGATTCTTGTGTCTTCTGAAAACTAAGCAAATTCATTTTGCCTTATTCCCTTATGGTAAAGATGGGAACTAAAGTGCATTAATAATAAGTCCTTAAGTTTTTACTGTAGGATTCATGGATACGTTTTCTTATTATTTTCTATCCATTCTAGGCTACCCTTGGATATAATGTGCTAGTATCTAAGAAGGTATCTGGATTTTCCCTTTCCTTGCAAATAGTAAAGAAAAACTCCTCAGATACGTTCCAGGCTAATTATGACCTAACAGTGACTTTCAAGTAAGTGTCACGTTTTGATATCAGCTCCCAGGTTAGAGAGATGGTAATACAGCAAAAAAAAGAAAAAAAAGATTTTAAACAGTAGTAAAATAACAATTATGAATACTGGTAAGTATAACAGGATCCCTGGTGGTACAGTGGATAAAATGATCGACTGCTAACCAAAAGGTTGGTTGTTCGAAATCACCAGTTGCTCCGTTGGAGAAAGATGTGGCAGTCTGCTTCCGTAAAGATTTACAGCCTTGGAAACCCTATGGGGTCGCTGTGAGTCGGAATCGACTTGACGGCAGTATTTTTTTGGGTTTGGTAACTATGACAGTGAACACCGCCACTTAGTACGTCTTAAGCTAAGTCAGAGCTAGACTTATGTAAGTATAACTTGAAAGATTCTGCCCCACCAACATTCCAGCAATATTTAGACTTTGTTGAACAGAAGCACTGGCAGTTTTGGACAATGGAGAGGATAGTTTTATTCCTACAGACAAGCACAGATGGGTCTGTGGTATAAAGCTCACAAATATTTATTTTATAACTCTACAGAACAAAAAATTTAGATTTTTCTTCTTCAGAGTAGATAAACAAAATAATCCCCTTGAACTGAAATTTATTTCTAGATTCCAAAGGGTTTTAGCCTTAGTCAATACATGGAGAAACTTTGAGTAAAAGTAGTTTGGGAAATTTGAGGTAAGATAGCAACTAAATACATTGTGGAATTCTTAACTTCTTGTCCCAACAACCCTACCCAGAGGCAGGGGCATAACCTAGAAGATCTCTTGGGAACATGCCTACTCCGTGATTCTTTCAACTTTCTGCTTTTTAAACAAAGATCTCCTTTAAGTGTTGTGTAAATCTAGAACTAACATAAGCTTATGTAATAAAAATTTGTAAACTTTGTTTATAAGTTCTGACTTTGAGGCCTTAGATAAGCTTAAGAGCTGGGGTTTGGGGAGATAGATTCTAGTTCCAGATAATTATTATTTGCTCCATCTACGTTACTTTGTATCATTTCATCCATTGTCACTCTGGATGCAACTATATTCAGTTGCTTGAGAATGGCTTTCTTTGGCTCCTTCCTCTTTAACTTTTGCCTTTCCTCTGGACTTCTAGCCAATTGGTATCTACCGACATACCATCTCCATCAAGAAAACTAATGGGTTTTTTGTTTCGTTTTGTTTAATTTCAGCTACACTGGAATTCGCAATAGCTCCAATATGGTCATTGTTGATGTAAAAATGCTGTCAGGATTTACTCCAGTCATGTCATCCCTTGAGGAGGTAAATAATAGCTCAATCTTTCGGGACAGAAAAAGAATATAATGTATAAATAAAATAATTGGTTAGCAAAACTGAACCACGGCACTCTTCTTTTAAAAAAAAACTTACTCAGGGTTCACATTTATATTGTCGCTGTAATCCTTCAGGGATGGTGTTCTTAATTTGTAGCAAGTAACATTCATTTTTCATAGTGCATAATTTATTCCTTTATTTAGTTTCTACTTGTGCTTATGAAAATATCATGACACTATAGGATCATTCCATAAAATATATTCCTGAAAATTGGTTAAAAAAAAAAGTATGAATCATTCAGTTCTGGAATAGTATTATCATTAGTTCTAATGTCTATCCCCATCACCCCCTGCCAATTTCTTCAAAGCTTGAAAACAATGGCCAAGTGATGAAGACTGAAGTCAAGAGTGACCATGTTCTTTTCCACTTGGATAATGTAAGTTCCAAAATAATTTTTGCTTTTGTGTTTTTTTTTTTTTTCCTCTGAGAGTAATTGGGTGCTTCTATTTGTTATAGATATACCTGATAGGATTTGTCAAAAATTAAGTGACATTAACCCAATCATAAAATGAGCAAAGGACTTGACTAGACGTTTCACCAAAGAGGTCATTCAAATGGCCACCAAACACGTGAAAATATGTTCAGCATGATTAGCCATTGGAGAGATGCAAATCAAAACCACAATGACATACCATTTCATTCCCGTTAGGATGGCTGGTGGTGCAGTGGTTAAGCATTCAGCTGCTAACCAAAAGACTGGCAGTTTGAATCCACCAGCTGCTCCTTGAAAACCCTATGGGTCAGTTCTGCCCTGTCCCATAGGGTCACTATGGGTTGAAATCTTCTCAACAGCAATGCGTAAGGTGGCTAAGATTTAAAAACAAAAACAGAAAATAACAAATGTTGGCGAGGATGTGGGGAAATTGCAACCCTTATCCATTGCTGATGGGAATTCAAAATGGTACAGCCTTTGTGGAAAACTGTGGTGGTTCCTCCAAAAACTAAAAATAGAACTACCCATATGACCCGGCAATTCCACTGCTACTATATACCCAAAAGACTTGAAAGCAGAGACTCAAAAAGAGACTTGTACACCAATGTTGTAGCACTATTCACATTAGCAAAAAGGTGGAACCAACTTAAATGTCCATCAACAGATGAATGGATAAACAAAATGTGGTACATACATACAATGGAATCTTACTCAGCCACTAGGGAAAATAAAGTCTTGATGCATGTTACAATATGGATGGAGCTAGAAAACATTACACTGAGTGAAATCAGTCAATCACAAAAAGACACATATTGCATGACTTCACTTATATAAGAAAACAAGAAAAGGCAAATCTATGGAGACCAAAGTTTATTAGTGGTTACCAGGGGCAGGAGAGAGGGGGAAACAGGGGGTTAATAGTGATGGAAATATTGCATTGATTAAGGATAGGGTTGCACAACAGATTATTGTAATTGCTGTCAATAAGTTGTACACCTGTAAAAAGTTGAATTGGCAAAAGTTGTGTGATAGATATATTTTTACAACAATGACAAAAAGAAAGGTTCTGCTGAGACTGCTTATGTACAACCAAAAACCTCATGTGATTTGGTTTCTTGGTTTGGAGGTTTAGGGTCATGGTTTCACAGGATATCCCAGTTAAGTGGCCTAATAACATGTTTTTAGTGCTTCTGTTCTACCTCCTAATTCATTGTGTAGTGTTTGGGGTCTTAAAAGCTTACAGGTGACCATCCAAGACACAATTGGTCTTTATTCACCTGGAGCAACAGAGAAAGAAGCAGAGTCAGGAATAGAAGGAAGATATGGAATCTGTGGCTAATTGCCTCCATGAACAACTACCTCTTTTGCCATGAGAACAGAACTGGATGGTGCCTGGCTACCATTACTGAACATTTTGATCAAAGAGTCTATATAAGAATCCTGATCAAAAGGGAGAAAATGAACAGAATTTCAAATTCTCATGGACTCCAGAATTTCTGGAGCCATAAAGGTTGGATGAACCCCTGAAACTCTTGCCCTGAGATAATCTCTAAACATGAAATCAAAAATATCCCCTGAAGTCATCTTAAAACCAAACAATAGTTTAGCTTAACTAGTAAAAAAAGTCTGCCTTGAGCATTATGCTCTTTTAAGAACTATTTATATGGGATCAAACTGACAACAGCAACTCAGAAGATTAGATAGGAACCTTAGGGCACAGTGAGTTTATGTTAATGGAGGGGGAGAACTCAGAAAAGGAGGGTAAGAGTAGTTGCACAGCTCAAAGAATGCAATCAATGTAGTTAATCGGTACATGCAGAAACTGTTGAATTGGTGTATGTTTTGCTGTGTATATCCTCAATAACAAAATAAATACAATTTTTTAAAAATAAAGGAATATTAAAAATTGACCATGCTCTGTCCCATTAATCATCTTCTCCCTATTAACTCTGAAGTTATTTCATATATGCCTTGGCTCCCTGACTGGATGCTTCCTAAGTTTAGGAACATCATCTCTTTGTTTTTCATTTCTCATAGGATTGAACATAGTCAGGTTACAGATTAGATGTATAATTCTCTTATAGTTTGACCTGAACTCCAATGAAGGGTGGGTGACATGAGTTTTAGAACCATCCTTTCTATGTGTGCATCATTATCACTCCCATAAATGCCTACATTTTACTCTACCGCTTATAACTAAATGCCTTGTACCTCAATGTATGCACTATAACAACACTGTATACAATTTAGTGCTAACTAATTATTTTGCCATTATGTAAAATTACGGTACCCTGGATTCATTTACTGGGTAGATCATGATTCTTTTGGAAATAATTTGTTCAGTGAATTTCTTTTTGCAGACCTGCTCTGATGTATTTATAATTCATGTCTTTACAGGTTTTTGGTACAGCAAAGAGTTTCACTTTCTCTGTTGAGCAAGGCAAACGTGTGTCCAACATTCAGCCCGCCTTAGTCATGGTCTATGATTATTACAAAAAAGGTAGGCAAGCAGCAACCATATTCTGAGGCTATTGATCATGATGACCACATCTGAGAGCCCCTGAGCCATTAAATTTTCCAGAACCATCCTCAGTCTACAAAGACTAAACAATATATGTTTTTATTTTGTATATTGAATTTTTCCCCTCCATAATATATCTTTGATTGGGCTATTTTCTAGTTACTAGAATTTTTCAATACTTAAAATCCTTTTCATATAATGTGGAAGGGCTTCCTTTCAACTTAAAATATAAACCATGCTAAGCTGCCAGGTCATTTTGTTATTCTTTTTATTAATGCCAAGATTTACATTTTCATGCCACTTCTGTGGAATTTGATTTAAGAAGGAGAGTAGTCTATATTTGGGAATGTTATGGAAAATTTTGATTTCTTATATCTTAGATTCCAAAGCAACTACTAAAATTTTACAGAGACCATGGTGTCCCTGGGTGGTGCAAACAGTTAACACTCTTGGCTGCTAACCAAAAAGTTAGAGCTTTGAGTCCACCCATAGGTGCCTTGGAAGAAAGATCTGGTGATCTGCTTCTGAAAAATTAGTCATTGAAAATGCTATGGAGCACAATTCTACTCTGACACACATGGGGTTTCCATGAGTAGGCATCAACTTGATGACAACTGGTTTTGGTAGAAATCATAAAAAATTTTCTCTGGAGGGTAAATGCTATTAATTCCTTATTGTTAAAACTTGCCGAGGAATATTTGAATTCTGAATCTATTGTTTATTATTTGAACTTATTTCATCAAGTGCCTTAAACTTTAAGGGTATATATCTGGATTAGTAAAATAGGAGGAATGAGTGACTACCGCAAAATTATTGGGAAGATTAGACCTAATGTGTGTATATTGTCTGACATAACCTTAGTGTAGAAAATTGGAGCCTTAATAAGGATGCACTTCCTCTTTATTTTCCAGAAGAATATGCTCTTGTTTCTTACAACATCAGTACTATTTCGGTTTCCCAGTGAAACAAAACAACGCACAGGAAAAGTTAAGACAATTACATATTATAGACCTTTGAAAACACACCTAGCAAGAAAAAGAAAACCTAAAGCAGACAGAACAATGGATAAAACAAAGAGAAATCCAGTAATTCACATGGTTCATATAGCTGTGTGCACTATATGAGTATTTTGATTAATCATTATGATTTTGTAAATTTCTTTAAACTAGCTTTAAAGAATGTACAGCTATATATGTATCTTTTATCACTTTCTCACTTTGTTTTATAAGCTGATAGGTCATTATATATATATGTACATGTATTTATACCTATGAGCTCAAATATAGCAAAGATTATGAGGATGATGCAGGACTGGCAATGTTTCATTCTATTATACATAAGGTTGCACCTAATCACACAAATTTATACCTATACATCTATATGTTATATGTGTACGTGTGTGTATATATGCATGTTTGTACATCTATATTTATATCTATACATACACACAATTTATTTATTGTTTATGTTACTTTTTAAATCCCATCCCAGTGAAAAGCTATTCACTTTGAGCAAACTCATTCTTCTATATCAAATCTGGGAGAGAACCATGAACCACATCACATCTGGAACAATCTGCAATCTGCTATAACTTCTTGTCAGATTTTATTTCTTTATTATTCCATTAAATGCTGTGACTTTTCATCTGAGTCTATGATTTTCTTTTCTTCCAGTACTTCACTAGTAGTTTTTTATTTTAGAAAACTCAGGGCTTCATTTTATAACAACTTACTTTACTTTATTATTGTTAACTTTGAATTCAAGTTGTAAGACAATATGGCATACAGAATTTGGAATCTTCCAATATTCAGAGAGAGTGAGAGAGAGATAGGTTAAGTGTAAGTTGAGAGGAAGGAAACAAGAACAATAACAATAACAACAACAACCAAAAAAAACAAAACAGACCCTTCTCAGTGACAGCTCATCAAAGGGTAGGACAGAAAAAATACACAGCATCATTAGATAACTGCTTATGCACAAGATCAAAAGGATAATAGATTTTTTAAAATTATTTTATTGCTATGAACATATCACTTACTACTGATAAATAATACTCAGTGTCTCTCATTTGCCTAATTTAGAGCTACTGTTACAACAAGAAATTAATATTGACAGGAAGGAGGAAGGAAGTGGGGAAAATGGGGTTGGAAATAAAAAAATCTCTTCACTGACTTTAATCCAGATTTCTGACTCAGGCCTCTTTTGAGATAGGGCTACAGACAAGAAAAATCTATGAATAAATACTCCAGTTGTAGAGTTTAAAATTTGGAGACAGGGTCTTCTAGACTCAGTATGCAACAAATTAAAAATGTAAAGTATTTAATCACAGATATTTAGACTTATTTATTCTTGTAGTCTCCCTGCCCAAAGTGTGCTGCATGTAACACCTAAATTATAAGTGGGCTGTTAATAAATAAACTATCCTTGGATGGTGTAAGCAGTTAAGTGACTGGCTGCTAACCAAAAGGTTGGAAGTTCAAGTCATCCCAAAGTTGCCGCAGAAGAAAGTTCTGGTGATCTACTTCCAAAAAATCAGCCACTGACAACCTTATGGAGCACAGTTCTATTCTACACACATGGGGTCGCCATGAGTCAGAATCAACTTGATGGCCACCAATGACAATGTCAACAATTAATAAATGTTTATTAATTAATTACAGGTGAACAGCTGGTGTTAGTCCATATATGGTGTATTAAGAATTGCTTTAAAACCTCTTATTTCTCCTATTTTACTGTTGTAAAGAAAATCTGAATACTGTTTCATAGTAAAACAGAGAGGTTTATTAAGGGTTTCAAGAATGATTCAGATTGGGAACTGTGTGGCTCATTGAAATGAAACCAAAAAGTCCAAGGCACAATAATTACACAAACGTTTTTACAGGGTTTAGACAAAGAACATAATTTACAATATTCAGAAGTTAGAAGTTCACTTTCTCACAGCAGGGCTCAGTGATTGGATTAAAGGATATACATGCTGACAGCTGGGTCAGAAGACCGGTGACAGGACAGTATCAGCATAGAGCTTGTTCCCGTAGTCAGATAGCAAACAGGTTTTGCTAGGTATTGATTCATTCTCTTAAGACATAAGTTTCCTGAGATCGTATAGGGCAAGCGTTTCTTAAAGACATCACACACAAATCAAATTGCATTGTTTTAACACAGTAAGCAAGATAAGTTGAAAATAACTTGCTTGTGACAACATAATTTCTGAGAACATCCTTCACAAGGGGTTTTCAGATAAGTATTTGTGTCCTGATCCCCAATGGGAACAAGATGTGACTTCCTGCATCTGCGTGACTATAGGCTTTTAAGGTACATTTCTTCCACATCCCTACATGACAACAGAGGAAGAGGGTTTTCCTGACTGCTTATGGTGGCTTAGCAAGATAAGAAGCCCAAAAAGTTAGGCATTGTTTAGTAGTCAATTTTGATTTTTCTTAATTTAGCAGGGGTCCAGGTTAGTTCATGTTTTTTTAACTTTGGTCAAAGATTTCAATAAAAGTTTCTTTGACAATTCCCACCTTTTGATCAGGGATTCATTGAAGATCCCCTGATAAACTTAAAAGTCAATTTCTTTTCCATGGTCTTGACTTTTTAGTGACTGCCTGAAACAGTAAGCATTTAAGACCCCAGATGTCATGTGATAGAGATGGCAGAGCACCAGTAAAATTTTTTTCTTGCTATAGGGAGTTCTCATCTTCAGGGTGAGTTGGTCGCATGTCACTCACAAAAGAGCGACTCATCTTCTGCAAGGTTTTCTTGGCTGTTTGGGCAACTCCTGCTTTCTTCACCACGCTACAATAATTGTCTTTGAGGATGAAAGGGAGAATAGCTCGTTCCAGGAAGTGAAAAAACTAAACCCTGGGGAATACTGGAGAATACTAATAATTTCTACGTACATTAGCTTATGCATGAGCATTAATTAGGTTGTTTCTCTGGGAAAAAGCGTTAGTGGTAACTTTCACACTACATTTAACAGTGTCAATTATAATTACTATTAACATTAAAATCATGACACTAGAGAACAGAATTGACTTAATCCAGGCACCCACTCCACTGGGTAGCCAGCTAAAAATATCAGAAAAGGAAAAACTGAATTTGGTTTGTTCAGGTATGTGTAGCCAGGTGGCTTTTCATGGGAGACAGATGGTTTGATTTATTTGTTCAAGCCAACTTTCTGTCAAGGAGTTAGTAAAAATAGGTAATCATCCTAATCTTAGCCAATTCCATGTTTGAACACAAAAAGACTTTTTTCCTTGCAGGCATACTGTTAGATCACCTGTAAAAAATGTGTTCCAAAATCTAGGGTGGGGGTATTATATGAAGTTAAGCACTCATTTTTACACCTGTCTGGAGAGATCCAGGGTACTTTAGAATAATCTTTAGCTCTAATCTGAGTTTAGATTGAAACATGGGACCTGGGGTTAAGTCAACATCCCAGGAGGATGACATAGTCTTACATGGATGTTTTGTTTAAAGGTGAGGTTAAAATTAATGGTAGTAGGGGGAACAAAACTATAATTCAATATGGGAGTATATAATGGATCTGAGTTCTCATGTATATTTTTAGGTAAAGGATGGCAGATCCAGCACTCACTAAGATTTATGGATTGTGCAACTAGCTGAGCTAGTTTGACAAAGGTATTTTCATGCCAGGCTTCCAAGGTAACGGTGAGTTGTAGTAGAACGATACTTAAGATAAATTCCATAGTAAAGAAAAACTGCCCAGAAATAATACACTAGGGCAAAAAGACAGCAAATTGCAGCTTAAACAAAATAAACACTTTCAGTTATAGGACAGATGAAATATAAAGGGTATAATATTACTATCACTAAGAGTATTACCAATAGGCTAAGTACAGAAAGATAAAGTACTGACCCAATTTCTAAATACAACATGTAAGACTTCTATGGCCAATTAAGAAAAAATAAATAGTTAAGAATTGACAGTATAAATGGGGTACAAAGCCAAAACCCTCAAAAGATTATGACCAAAGTTATGAAGCAGAATATAAAAAGTTCGACAGTTCTTATCTCTCTATCTATCTATTAAAAAAGTGTAGTTTCCTGAACTATAATGATTAATTAAAATACAATAATAGTAAGAGATGATATCAATAAGCTCATGGAATTAACATACAAGGGGCATTAAAGGCAAGGAGTTTGGTCCTCCAGGAAAAGAACAATATATCAAAACAAGGAATGACTCCAAAAAATCATAAGCCAAAAATTAAAAAGAGTAGGAGAAAAGTACACAAAAACAAAACTCCTAGAATTTTCAGCTCTGATGTCTTTCATCAACCTAATAATTAGAAAAAAAATTAATGTGGATTTCAGTTTGAAACAGGTTGTAAGGAGTATAGCTATTCTATAAAAGTGGTGTTAATAGAAAGAGGTCTGGGTTCACAAGGGAAAAACTAAAATGTCAAATCAGGGGATTATATGCCAAAATTGCAATTTGATAGTGGTGAAAAGGAAGATTTGATAACAAAAAGGAAACCTTAAGAACTTCAATGGTATGTATCTGAAACATCTAATTAGTCTAGAAATTCCCAGCTATAGGTATAACTGACATCATGGAACATAAGACAAATAAGGTAGTTGGTCTTTTCAATCAACAATAAGCAAATGCATTAGGCAGCATTAACTTCCATCATTTACACAGGAAAAACATTATATCAAAACATGGAGGGACTTCTAGCAAAATGGCTCTCTAGGCAGAAGCACCATGCCATCCCTCCACAGCAAAGATCCAAAAAACTAAGCCAAACAGAGAAAACAGCAATCCTGAAA
>NW_004444118.1:4730630-4733960 GCF_000243295.1 Trichechus manatus latirostris | reverse complement strand
CTCTGCCTCCTCTGCTTCCCGCGGCCACGGTCTCTTGTCTGGGAAGCACCGGCTGCTTGGATTCCACCCGCCCACACTGGCCGGCTCTCTGAGTGCCATTTGTTGGCTGCTGGTGTTGCTTTTTTTCTGCTTCTTTTGATTTCTTCCTTACCTCTCACCACCTCCCCCTCCTTTTGCTCAAATACCTGGCTCTGTGCCCCATCTTTGCTTCTTCCTGAGGGGCTGCGGAGCTCAGGTAATTTGCGATATATGCTTCCCCACTCCCCATTCTTTTTCACCCCCACTCAGCCTCCTCTGCTTCCTGCGGCCACAGTCTCTTGTCCGGGAAGCACCGGCCGCTTGGATTCCATCCGCACGCACTGGCTGGCTCTCTGAGTGCCATTTGTTGTTGCTTTTTATCCACTTCTTTTGATTTCTTCCTTACCTCTCACCACCTCCCCATCCTTTTGCTCAAATACCTGGCTCTGTGTCCCATCTTTGCTTCTTCCTGTGGGGTTGTGGAGCTCCGTTTGAGTGTGGAGCTGCTTCCCAGTCTGGGCTGCTGTGTTGTTGGGATCCCTGGGCTTTTGTTTGTTTGTTTTGAATTGTTTGTGTGTTTTCTTTTCCTTTTCTTGAGTCGGGAGCACGTTCTGGCCAGGTGGTGGTGTGCGGCTCGGAGCCTACCCCCTTGGCTTGCGCAGACGTCCAAAGGGATCCCTGAGGGCATTTCTTTTCTCGTGGGTATTTTTTTTAATGTTTTTTTGGGGGGCTTTCTTGTTCTTTCTTCTTTTTTAAATTTGTTTTGTTTTCTTTTCCCTCTTTTTCCCTTTTTCTCTTTCTTCATTACTCAATTTCTCGTCTCTCTATACCTTCCTTCTCTTTCTGTTCCCTGAATACCTGGCTCTGAATACCTCTATGCCTTCTACCAGGCTGTACTGCAACACCTGAGAACAACTTCCCCAGACCTCATAGCTGCACCGGTGGGATCCCTGGGAGCTTTGCTGTTCTTTTTCCTTTCTGATTTTTATTTATTCATTCTTTTCTTTTCTTTCTTCTTCTTCTCCTTTTGGTTTGTCTCCATTTCATAGTTTCTCATCTCTCCACTCTGACAGAAAGCTCCCCCAGCACTCTTTTGTTTGTTTGTATGTTTATGGCTCCTGTTCCTCTCTCCTCTATCCCATATCCAACTTAGCTCCACACATAACAATCTCCCCCCTACATCATGCCTACCTGTACCATGCGCTTAACATCACACCACCAAGCAGCACAGGCACGGCCTACTGGAACCTGCCCTGCACTGATTAACAACCCACCTTGGTGTGTACTAAGTGCCACAAACAACGCATCCCCGGAACTCCTCTTCAGTTAGACCTGCCTTGCTGTACCATATCTGAGTGACTGACCATGCCAATTGGAGAAGGAGGCTAAAAGTATTGTACCCACAGACAAGCAAACAACAAAGAACACACAGACTGCCTGCTCAGACAAAGCCAAATAAAAAAAAAAGTACGAAACAAATAAATCTACAATCAACAAACAAGAAAAATGACTACTGAATGCTTGAAAGACAGCAGACAATATCAAAACATTTACAAAAACAGGACAGAATGGTTCCAGTAGGCATCCAAAATAAAACACCAGATGACTTTCCAGAGGAAGAAAAGGCACTAGAACCTGATAGGGAATTCAAATCTCTAATACTCAGAATTCTCCAAGAGTTGAAGCAAAAGTCAGACAAAAATTAGGAAAAAATAGAAAAATTCATGGAAAATACAGACAAAAATTGGAAGAATTCAGGAAAATAAAGCAGGAACAAAATTCCAAAATAATTTCACAACTAGAAATTATACAAAAACAACAATTAGAAATCCAAAAGATAAACAACAAGATTTCAGAAACGGACGGTATCATAGAAGGTCTGAGGAGCAGATTTGAAATGGTGGAAGACAGAATCAGTGGAATTGAAGACAAACACTTGGATACAACTCTGTTTGAGGAAAACTCAGAAAAAAAGAAAAAAGAAAAATGAAGAGACCCTGAGAGTTACGTGGGATACTATCAACAGCAAAAATTGGCGAGTGATTGGAGTTCCAAAAAAGGGGGAGAAAACAGAAAACACAGAGAGGATCATTGAAGAACTGCCGACAGAAAACTTCCCCAGTATCACGAAAGATGAAAAGTTGGCCATCCAAGAAGCTCAACGAACCCCAAATAGGATACACCCCCAAAAGATAATCACCAAGGCATATCATAATCACACTCGCCAAAACCAAAGACAAACAAATAATTCTGAGAGCAGCTGGTGAAAAACAAGAAGTCACATACAGAGGAGAAACAATAAGACTAAGCTCAGATTATCTGGCAGAAACCATGCAGGCAAGAAGGCAATGCAATGAAATATATAAAACCTTGAAAGAATAATATATCCTGCAAAACTCTCATTCAAATACAATGGTGAAATTAGGACATTTCCAGATAAACAGAAATTCAGGGACTATGTAAAAACCATAACCAAACTTACAAGAATTATTAAAAGGAGTTCTTCGATCTGAGAACAAACAACTTCAGCTCACAGACAGAATCTAGGCTGTAGGATCGTACCAGTCAGAAACTAATATAGGAAATGAGCTCTCAAGGACTATCCAAAACCAAAAGAAATACAACAGGGAATCAGAGCAGTTAATCAGTAAATGACAACAACATCAGAACAATAAAAGAGGGAATAAACAGTGTAGGTATAGATCTTCTAATGGAGAGGAAGGCAAGGTGATACCAAGTAATACTAGACTGCTTCAAACTTAAAAAGATAACGGTAAATTTCATGGTAACCAAAAAGAAAGTTAATAAACATACTCATAAAAATAAAGAGGAAAGGAGAGTCCGGCAAGATGGCACTCTAGGCAGAAGCACCACGCCGTCCCTCCACTGCAAAGATCCGAAAAACTAAGCCAAACAGAGAATCAACAATCCTGAAACCGTAGAACATCAAATGAAGAGATAAAGAACTCAGCTGAGGACCAAATAGAGTGAGAATACTGAAAGAGAATGGAAAGCGAGGAGAGATTCATGCAGAGGTCCCTACCAGCTAACACAGCGCGGATCCACCATCTTGGACTCCTATCGGGTACCAGAAAGCAGGCTCATGGAGCGTCCAGTGGGAGACAAAACAGCTGCTTAGCTTCACACATAACCATCTCCCCACTGCATCCTGCCTACCTGCAACAAGCACTTGACATCACACCACCAAGCTGTGCAGGCACGGCCTATTGGAACCTGCCAAGCACTGATTACCGACCGCCCTGGTGGCTGTGGTGAGTGCCACAAACAACACGTCCCAGTGGCTCCTCTTCA
>NW_004444118.1:4720938-4722658 GCF_000243295.1 Trichechus manatus latirostris | reverse complement strand
TTATATATATATATATATATATATACATATATATATATATAGTCCTCTGGAACAATTTCAGGCAGATTTGAGAATTTTGGCTTTTGTTCATAAAAGATTTCTTTTAACCTGTGAAAATATTCCTTAGAGTATTGAGTTAAAGATCGACAAAATTTAGTTTGTATTTTCAGTGTAATGGAGGGCTATTTGACTTTGAAGAACTATTTTTCTTTTCATAGTCATTTCAGTACTCATTTCTTGGAGTCCACAGGTGAAATCATTTAAAACATTCTGAATATACTTAGTCATGACTTTAACATGTGCTATAACACATGGTGATGTAGTAGTGAAGAGTCATGACTGCTAACCAAAAGGTCTGCAGTTCAAAACCACCAGGAGCTCCTCAGAAACCTTATGGGCAGTTCTATTCTGTCTGATAGGGTTGCTATGAGTCGAAACTGACTCAACAGCAACAGGTTTGTTTGTTTGTTTTTAAATAACATCTTTAATCGATAGGGCATTCCACACCAACATAATGTTATTAGTTTCTGTAATAACTGATTCTTATATTAACAGAGGGAAGGAAAATAAAAAGTTTTTCTATATCTAGAAATTGGAACATTGAACATTAGTAATATTCTTATAAAAACCTTACATTAATTCTTTTAGTTTACTCAGTCCTACGTAGCTAATTTTGGTTTCATGTTATTTCGGATCAGAAGCAACTCGAAAACTTTCATTAGTCTTTAGATAAGAGTTCTAGAAGTCCTGATTCAGTCCAATTGCATTTATGTTCAAAATATTACAGTCTTCTTTATGAGTTTGATATAGTCAATGTTTGTAGTGTTTTCATTGAATTAGCAAGCTAAAATTTATCTGTGAATGACAGACTTAAAAATAGCTATGATTAGCTTACAATAATTATTCTCAAAAGTGAAAAGATCTGAAGGGAATTAACTACAAAAATAATGCAAACCTAATAAAGTCAAATAAAAATTCTAGATAAAAATATTTTTAGCTAGAATGATTAACTTCTTTTTCAAAGAGCTTCTGATATAACTTAAAATGATTTTGAGACACAGCACTATATGTCAGGTGGCATCGAGTAAGTTCTGACTCATAGCGACCCTCTGTATAACAGAATGAAACGCTGCCCAGTCCTGCATCATTCTCACCATCGTTGTTATGCTTGAGCCCATTGTTGCAGCCACTGTGTCAATCCGTCTCATTGAGGGTCTTCCTCTTTTTTGCTGACCCTCTACTTTACCAAGCATAATGTCCTGCTCCAGGGACTGGTCCCTCCTGATAACATATCCAAAGTATGTGAGATGAAGTCATGTCATCCTTGCTTCTAAACAGCATTCTGGCTGTATTTCTTCCAAGACAAATTTGTTTGTTCTTTTGGCAGTCCATGGTATACTCAATATTCTTTGCCAACACCACAATTCAAAGATGTCATTTCTTCTTCAGTCTTTGTCTTAGTCATCTAGTGCTGCTTTAACAGAAATACCACAAGTGGATGGCTTTAACCAAGAGAAATTTATTTTCTCACAGTCTAGTAGGCTAGAAGTCCAAATTCAGGGTGTCAGCTCCAGGGGTAGGCTTTCTCTCTCTGTCGGCTCTGGAGGAAGGTCCTCATTGTCATCAGTCTTCCCCTGGACTAGGAGCGTCTCTGCACAGGAACCTCAGGTCCAAAGGATGCACTCTGCTCCTGGTGCCTCTTTCTTGGTGGTATGAGGTC
>NW_004444118.1:4639803-4719758 GCF_000243295.1 Trichechus manatus latirostris | reverse complement strand
AACATCATAGAGGCAGGTTTACAACATACAGGAAAATCACACAGTACCAGGAATCATGGCCTAGCCAAACTGATACGCACATTTTTGAAGGGACATAATTCGAACCATGACAGGATACAACCCTGATGCACACCTTTCCTGACCTTAAAACACACAGTATCCTCTTGCTCTACTCAAACAACTGCCTCTTGGTCTATGTACAGGTTCCTCATGAGCACAATTAAGTGTTCTGGAATTTCCATTCTTCACAGTACTATCCATAATTTGTTATGATCCACACAGTCGAATGCCTTCACATAGTCAATAAAGCACAGATAAACATCGTTCTGATAGTCTCTGCTTTCAACCAGGATCCTATCTGACATCAGCAATGATATCCCTTGTTCCACGTCCTCTTCTGACTGTGCCTTGAATTTCTGGAAGTTCCTGTTGATATACTACTGCAGCCACTTTTGAATGATCTTCAGCAAGATTTTACTTGCATGTGATATTAATGATATCATTCAATAATGTCTGCATTTGAGTGGATCACCTGTCTTTGGAATAGGCATAAATATGTATCTCTTCCAGTCAGTTGGCCAGGTAGCTGTCTTCAAATTTCTTGGCATAGGTGAGTGAGCACTTCTAGCGCTGCATCCATTTGTTGAAACATCTCAATGGATATTCCATCAATTCATGTAGACTTATTTTTCACCAGTGCCTCCAGTGCAGCTTAGACCTCTTCCTTCAGTACCATCAGTTCCTGATCATATGCTACCTCCTGAAATGAATGAACTTCGACCAATTCTTTTTGGTACAATGACTCTGTGTATTCCTTCCACCTTATTTCGGTGCTCCTTCCATCATTTATTTTCCACCTAGAATCCTTCAATATTGCAACTCTAGGCTTGAATTTTTTCTTCAGTTCTTTCAACTTGAGAAATGTCAAGTATGTTCTTTCCTTTTGGTTTTCTAACTCCAGGTCTTTGCACATGTTATTATAATACTTTACTTAGTCTTCTTAAGCCACCCTTTGAAATCTTCAGTTCAGTTCTTTTACTTCATCATTTCTTCCTTTTGCTAGAATTACTTGACTTTCAAGAGCAAGTTTCAGAGTCTCTTCTGACATCCATTTTGGTCTTTTCTTTCTTTCCTGTCTTTTTTTTTTCATGTATGATGTCCTTGATGTCATTCCACAACTCGTCTGGCTTTCTTTCGTTAGTGTTAATGTGTCAAATCTATTATTGAGTTGGTCTCTAAATTCAGGTGGGATATACTCCAGGTCATACTTTGGCTTTTGTGGACTTGTTCTAATTTTCTTCAGCTTCAACTTGAACTTGCATATGAGCAATTGATGATCTGTTCTGCAGTCAATCCCTGGTCTTGTTCTGACTGATGATGTTGAGCTTTTCCATTGTCTCTTTCCACAGATGTAGTCAATTTGATTCCTGTGTGTTCCATCCTGAGAGGTCCACGTGTATAGTCACCGTTTATGTTATTGAAAAAAGGTATTTGCAGTGAAGAAGTCATTGGTCTCGCAAAATTCTATCATGCAATCTCCGGCAAAGTTTCTATCACCAAGGCCATATTTTCCTACTACCAATCCTTCTTCTTTGTTTCCAGTTTTCACATTCCAAACATCAGTAATTATCAATGCATCCTGATTGCACGTTCAGTCAATTTCAGACTGCAGAAATTGGTAAAAATCTTCAATTTCTTCAACTTTGGCCTTAGCGGGTGGTGGGTAAATTTGATTAATAGTCGTATTAACTGTTCTTCCTTGTAGGCTTAGGACAGCATTGTACTTCAGGATAGATCTTGAAATGTTCTTTTTGATGATGAGTGCAACACCATTCCTATTCAAGTGGCCATTCCCAGCGTAATAGATCATATGATTGATTCAAAATGGCCAATACCAGTCCATTTCAGCTCACTAACCACTAGATACTGATGTTTATGCATTCCATTTCATTGTTTGCAGATTTCCAATTTTCCTAGATTCATACTTAGTATATTCCATGTTCTAGTTATTAATGGGTGTTTGCAGCTGTTTTTTCTCATTTTGAGTCATGCCACATCAGCAAATGAAGGTCCCTAAAGCTTGACTCCATCCACATCATTAAGGCCGACTCTACTTTGAAGAGGCAGCTCTTCCCCAGTTGTCTTTTGAGTGCCTTCCAACCTGAGGGTCTCATCTTCTGGTACTATATCAGACAATGTTCCACTGCTATTCATAAGGTTTTCACTGGCTAATTCCTTTCGGAAATAGAACACCAGGCCCTTCTTCCTAGTCTGTCTTAGTCTGGAAGCTCCACTTAAACCTGTCTGGCATGAGTGACCCTGCTGATACTTGAATACTGGTGGCATAGCTTCCAGCATCACAGCAACACACAAGCCCCCACAGTACTACAAACAGATTCTTGGGGAACAGTATTATATATTCAGAATATATGAAGAACATTTTAAGATTATTAAGTTTTTAAACATTTGAATAGTAATAAAAACTTCATGGGTACACAATGTGAACTCCTTAGCTTTGGCTTTAATGATGCTATTTTTAAAGGAGACAAATTTGCAACCAAATAGCAATTGAAATAATAAAATTATGACACAATATTATGTGTTTGTTGTCTAGTATCAGGCATATTTATGTTACTAACATACACTTTAACTCAAAGCAAATTGGACACTTTCTTGATTTGACAACATGTTTCATATAATTAAATAAATCCTTTTTTTTACGTTTTTCTTTTTATGAAATAGAAATAGATCCTTTGGGCTTTTCATGAATTTCAAGTTGTCAGGAGTTTGTTGCAGAGTACTGAGAAACAATACCAAGTTATTTAAAGCAAAGGTTTTAAAGGTAAAAAACTTTAGTTAAACTGTGAGACTATTTCTACCTAGGAACATTAATTTAATGAGGTTGTATCCTTGTCTTTGAGGTTGTTTGCATAAAGAATAAAATAAATTTTCAACCTTGTAACTAAAGAAAATTTTGTTATCTTAATCATGAGAAATCCAATACTTCATTTTATATGCTGTTTGGCATTGACAGCTTTTAAAAATGTTTTATGAATTAATCCATTAAACTTTTAGCTGCAATAAACATGAATTTGAATATATCAAACAAAATCCTTAATAAACTTAAATTTCTTGTCTTTGTTCTATATTTCTTATAGCATAATCCTTAAGTGGTAAATCATTCATTATTAGACTTAATTCTACATACATATATATTTTTACGTGACATAAGTTTAGTCTTCCTTCTTTAGTATCTTTAAGCATCTTTTTACCATTCTCCTGAACTTCAATCATTTACTGCATCCATTAAAATTTTTCTTTTCTCTTTCTCGTCTTGGAACAGCCAGTCTCTTTCATTTTAGGACGAAATCACTATCTTTTAACAAAATATATAGTATATGTTCAATTCAGCTTAAGTTACTTAAAAAGATTCTAGAGCCTAATTTAAGTTGACATATTATAAAGCAATAAAAACTTTACCAGAATGAAAGTAACTTATTAGTTCCTGGGAACATTAGGACTATTTAATTTATATAAGTACTTATTTATCATTGACACAATTAGAGTAAGTTCTCTGAAGAAATATAATAATCTAATTAAATAGTACCATCCAGAGGTAGGAGGTTATCATACTTTCATAACTTTATGTTTGATTTACTTTATAGATTCCTTTTAGAGCTTTTTTGAAATATACAAACTTACATTAAAGTTTTTAAAGTAGCTAGTAGAAGCTTAGGTACAGTAAGCAGTTTCTCTAAGACTTAAAAGACTGCCTAATAAGAAAAAAACAAAACAAAAAACTAACAACTGACAGTCAAGCCTTCTGAGACAATACACACGAAAACTTAAAAATGAAACAAGACAATTACATAAATTTACCATTTTGTACCACCAAGTATCTGTCAGTTTGTCACACTGTGATGGCTTGTGTGTTAATGTGGTACTGGAAGCTTTGCCTCCTGTATTTCAAATACCAGCAAGATCACCTAAGGTGGACATTTTTCAGCAGAGCTTCCAGACTAAGAAAGACTAGGAAAAAGACACTGGTAGTCAACTTCTGACAAAATTGGCTAATGAAAACTCTATTAATAGCAGCAGAACATTGTCTGATATAGTACCAGAAGATGAGCCCCTCAGCTTGGAAGACACTCAAAATACGACTGGGGAAGAGCTGCCTCCTCAAAGTAGAGTCGACCTTAATGATGTGGATGGAGTCAAGCTTTCGGGACCTTCATTTGCTGATGTGGCATGACCAAAATGAGAAGATACATCTGCAAACATCCATTAATAATTGGAACGTGGAATGTACAAAGTATGAATCTAAGAAAATTGGAAGTTGTCAAAAACTAAATGGAACCCATAAACATCGATATCCTAGGCATTAGTGAGCTGAAATGGACTGATATTGGCCATTTTGAATCAGACAATCATATGGTTTACTATGCCAGAAATGACAAATTGAAGAGGAAGGGCGTTGCACTCATCATCAAAAAGAACATTTCAAGACCTATCCTGAAGTACAACGCTGTCAGTGATAGGATAATATCCCCAAGCCTACAAGGAAGACCAGTTAATATGAATATTATTCAAATTTACCCACCAACCACTAAAGCCAAAGATGAAGAAATTGAAGATTTTTGCCAACATCTGCAGTCTGAAATTGATCAAACCTGCAATGAAGACACGTTGATAATTAGTGGCGATTGGAATGCAGAAGATGGAAACAAAGAAGAAAGATTGGTAGTGGGAAAATATGGCCTTGGTGATAGAAACAACACTGGAGATCACATGATAGAATTTTGCAAGACCAACGACTTCTTCATTGCAAATATCTTTTTTCAACAACGTAAATGGCGACTATACACATGGACCTCACTGGATGGAATACACAGGAATCAAATCGACTACATCTGTGGAAAGAGATGATGGAAAAGCTCAATATCATCAGTTAGAACAAGGCCAGGGGCCTACTGTGAAACAGACCATCAATTGCTCTTATGCAAGTTCAAATTTAAGTTGAAGAAGATTAGAATGAGTCCACGAGAGCCACAGTACTACCTGGAGTACATCCCACCTGAATTTAGAGACCATCCGAAGAATAGATTTGATGCATTGAACACTAATGACCAAAGATCTGATGAGTTGTGAAATGACATCAAGGACATCATACATGAAGAAAGCAAGAGGTCACTAAAAATACAGGAAAGAAAGAAAAGACCAAGATTAATGCCAGAAGAGACTCTGAAACTTGCTCTTGAACATCAAGTGGCTAAAGCAAACAGAAGAAATGATGAAGTAAAAGAGCTGAACAGAAGATTTCTAAGGGTGGCTTGAGAAGACTAAGTATTATAATGACATGTGCAAAGACCTGGAGTTAGAAAATCAAAAGGGAAGAACACACTTGGCATTTCTCAAACTGAAAGAACTGAAGAAAACATTCAAGCCTAGAGTTGCAATATTGAAGGATTCTATGGGGAAAATATTAAACGACACAAGGAGCACCAAAAGATGAAAGGAATACACTGTCACTGTCCCAAAAAGAATTGGTCGATGGTCAACCGTTTCAAGAGGTAGCATATGATCAAGAACTAATGGTACTGAAGGAAGTGGTCCAAGCTGCACTGAAGGCATTGGTGAAAAGCAAGGCTCCAGGAATTGACAGAATATCAATTGAAATGTTTCAACAACACTGGAAGCTTTCACTTGTCTATGCCAAGAAATCTGGAACACAGCTACCTCGCCGAATGACTGGAAGAGATCCATATTTGTACCCATTCCAAAGAAATGTGATCCACTCGAATGCAGAGATTATCGAAAAATATCATTAATATCACACACAAGTAAAACTTTGCTGAAGATCACTCAAAAGCAGTTGCAGCGGTACATCAACAGGGAACTACCAGAAATTCAAGCTGGGTTCAGAAGAGGACATGGAACAAGGGATCTCATTGCTGATGTCAGATAGATCTTGGCTGAAAGCTGAGAACACCAGAAAGATATTTACCTGTGTTTTATTGACTATGCAAATGCATTCGACTGTGTGGATCACAACAAATTATGGATAACATTGCGAAGATTGGGAATTCCAGAACACTTAATTGTACTTATGAGGAACCTTTACATAGACAAGAGACAGTTGTTCGAACAGAGCAAGGGGATGCTGCGTGGTTTAACTTCAGGAAAGGTGTGCATCAGAGTTGTATTGTTTCACCATACCTATTCAATCTGTATGCTAGCAAATAATCCGAGAAGCTGGACTATCTGAAGAAGAACAAGGCATCAAGACTGAAGGAAGTTTCATTTACAACCTGTGATATACATATGACACAACCTTGCTTGCTGAAAGTGGAGAGCCTTGAAGCACTTATAAGACAGATGTCCCTAGGCTGTTGAAAATTCCACTGCCTCAGGCAGCTTGGTTGGCACTTCTCATAGTTTTACATTAAAATCCTGATTCCACTCTCCTTAACTCCTGCCCCCAAACTAGAGGAAATTGGCAGAGACCAGTTTAGGCACCATGTTGACATTCAGGATAACCTTTTAGCTCATTAAATACCTCATGCATAGTAACCTCCCTGCTTCTGGGTGAAGTTTAACTGTCATTTCCTGAACATGCAATGCATGAAGTTATGTGTAAACCCCATTGCGCCTGTGTAGTATGATTAAGAATGTTGCTGATGTAACTTGTATAACTTCCTACTTGTAAACTCCTTAAAAGTAAACCTTTTCCCTTGCAGTGGCTGAGCAGTCTTGGCAACAGCAGCTCTGACTATTTCCTTTCCTTGAGCAACAAAATGAAGATGCCTTTCTACTCTCCCACCTCGATCTCTCGTTTATTGGCTGAGATGAGTTGCACAGGGCAGAACCTGGGGTTTCCACCTGGTAACTCTTACTGACAGAGATCAAAGACCACAGCCTTCAGTATGGATTACACCTCAACATAAAGGAAACAAATGTCCTCACAACTACACCAATAAGTAACATCATGATAAATGGAGATAAGTTTGAAGTTGTCAAGGATTTCATTTTACTTGGATCCAAAATCAACGCCCATGGAAGCAGTGGTCAAGAAATCAAACGATGCATTGCCTTGGGCAAATCTGCTGCAAGGGATCTCTTTAAAGTGTTAAAAAGCAAGGATATTATTTTAAGGACTAAGGTGCACCTGACCCAAGCCATGGTGTTTTCAATCCCGTCACATGCATGCGAAAGTTGGACAATGAATAAGGAAGAAAAAAGAAGAATTGACACCTTTGAATCATGGTCTTGGTGAATAATATTGAATATACCATGGACTGCTAAAAGAAATAAAAAATCTGTCTTGGAAGAAGTATAGCCAGAATGCTCCTTGGAAGAGAAGATGGCAAGACTTTGTCTCACGTACTTTGGACATGTTATCAGGAGGGACCAGTGTCTGGAGAAGAACATCATGCTTGGTAAAGTAGATGGTCAGTGAAAAAGAGGAAGACCCTCAACGAAATGGATTGACACAGTGGCTGCAACAGTGGGCTCAAGCATAACAACGGTTGTGAGGATGGCACAAGACCTTGCAGTGTTTCATTCTGTTGTACTTTGGGTTGCTATGAGTCAGAATCAACTCGATGGCACCTAAGTACACCATTCTGTAAGGCTAGCTCAAATGACCTGCAAGACAACATATGGGGCATTCCTTTTGAACTTAATGTATTTTGCCAGCTAGAGGCCTAGTGTATTATTTTAAATATATTAGTTTCTTTAATTGTAAAGTGCTTAGAGGTGTTCAGTATGTTTAAGGAAACAAACAGGAAACAAAAACGGTGCACCACAGTTTAAAAGAAAAATTCACTTAGGTTTCTCTCAGGCAATTCTTATGCCAGTAGATGGAGCTTTTAACGGGAAAATCAGAAATCTCTCTATTTGCTCGGAAAAATGACTTAGGTTTTCTCTTAGCCAGTTCTTATACCAGTACATGGCAGTGTTGATCTAAAAATTGAGTTGCAAGGAGAAGCCTTTCAAACTGACTTAACTAAGGTAGTTTTTAGAGGCCCTTAGATTCTAATTTACTGCACAGAAAACTCTGAATTCCCCTTAATGAGTGCATACCAGTGATGAATTTGTATTCTTCATCCTCATTAAGACCAAAACCATACCTGTGAAAACCAATTAACCCTTGCTCCAGGGCCTTTTCATCAAAAACACACGTGAAGAAACCATAATGGGCATTTACAGAAACACAGTAGGATTCACATGGCTAAACCAAACCACAATTTAATAGTGACAAACCTGCCAGACAAGTTTGACAACAAAACTGAAAGTAAAGAGATAAGAAAGCCACTGACAAGGGTCAGGGAGCACTTCAATTCAAAGGCAGAAGTCCTTGATCCAGGAGTGTTTGTCTCGGAGCACAAAGGGCTTCTTTAGGCACCTATGCTCTGGGTCCATGGTCCCCCAGGCTTGTGGCTGTCAAGTTGATCCATTTCTGACACCAAAATTTTGTGGAGAAAATTTGAATGCTGTTTCAGAGTAAAACAGAAATGTTTATTAAGGGTTTCAAGAATGATTCAAATTGGGAACTGTGTAGCCCATCGAAATGAAACCACAAAGTCTGAGGCACAATAATTACACAAACAATGTTTTTATAGGATTTAGACAAAGAACAGAATTTACAATATTTGGAAGTTAGAGATTCGCTTTCTCACAGTGGGGCTCAGTGATCGGATTAAAGAATATTTGTGCTGACAGCTGGGTCAGCAGACCAGTGACAAGACAATAGAGCCTGTTACCATAGTCAGATAGCAAACAGGTTTTGCTAGGTATAGATTAGCTATCTTCAGACATAGACTCCCTGAGGTTGCATAAGGCAAGCATTTCTTAAAGACATTACACACAAATCAAATTGCATTGTTTTAACATAGTAAGCAAGACAAATTGAAAATAACTTACTTGTGACAACATATTTTCCGAGAACATCCCCACAATGGGTTTTCAGATAACTATTTGTGTCCCAACCCCTCTGAGAACAAGATGTGAGATGTGACATCCTGCATCTGCATGACTATAGGCTTTAGGGTACATTTCTTCCACATCCTGACATGGCAACAGAGGAAGAGGATTTTCCTGACTGCTTATGGTGGCTTAGCAAGATAAGGAGCCCAAAAAGTTAGGCATTGTTTAGAAGTCAATTTTGATTTTGCTGAATTTAGCAGGGGTCCAGGTTAGTTCAGTCATTTTTTACTTTGATCAAAAGTTTCAATAAAATTTTATTTGCCATTATCAAAACATGGCACATCACAGATGGGGCACCAGGACCTGTATTTTTTAAAAACACCTCAGGCTCCTCAGACGTTCAAGGAAATTTCAGTCAAGGAAAACATGACTCTTCTGGTGCATTGTGCTAAAGGTTCAAGGAGAACAAGTGGAGTTTGCTTTGAGGTATATGGTGTTCCTTTGTGGGTAGCACTTTTTCTGCCTAAGAAAATGGCCAATTCTCAGTCCTCATTTTACTTGACATGTATTCGATAGTTAGTCTGATTACATAAAAAAATTGTTCCTCAAATTGTAAGCAAGTGAAGAGGGCATGATGAAGTCAGCTAGTGCTGTACCTCAAGTCACAAGGAAAGTCTGGGATTTAATGTTTACGTTTGCAATATTGCCCGCTGTTACAGTGAGCATAGAAGGTAACTGAGATTAAAACATTATCTAATAATAAAAGGGCTTAGGTGTGGAACAATGCACCTCTGTTACTTTCCTTTCATTGGAAACTCTCACTACTTTCTTTTTTTTTTTTTTTTAATTGAGTTTTGGTGAAAGTTTACATAGCAATTTAGGTTCCCATTTAACAATTTCTATGCATATTGTTCAATTGCATTGGTTTCATTTTCCCACATTGAGTCAACATTCTCATTATTTCCATTCTGATTGTTCCATTTCCATTATTCTTCTTTCCTGCCCACCCTGACCTTCTCATCTTTGCATTAGAGTAAATATTGACCATTTGATCTCATATATATGACTGAGTTTTTGTTTGTTTATAAAAGGAGCACAGTACTCGCTCCCAGGAAATGTTGATTATTTTATAAGCCAATCTATTATTTAGCTGGAAGGTGACCTCCAGGTGTGGTTTCAATTCAAAGTTTAAAGGGCATCTCAGGGCAATAGTCTTGGGGGTAAGCATAGTCTCTGCCAGCCTAGTAAGTCTGGCCTTTTTTTTTTTTTTAAGAATTTGAGTTTTGTTCTACGATATTCTCCCATTCTATCCAGGACCATCTATTGTGGCCCTGGTCAAAATGGTCCACAGTGGTAGCTGGGCACCATCTAATTATTCTGGTTTCTGGATGGTTGAGGCCATGGTTGGTATAGGCAATTGGTCCTGTAGACTAGTTTTTCTTTGAGTCTGTGGTTTCCTTCTTTATCTTTTGCTCCAGTTGAGTAGAGACGAATAGCTGTATCTTAGATTGCTGCTTGCAAGCTTTTAAGATTCCAAACACTACTTACCCAACTAGAATGTAGAATATAAACTTTACAGACTAGTTGTGCCAGTAGACCAAGATGTCCCACAAACCTATGGTCCTACACCTTCAAACCTGGTAAACCAATCTTGTGAGGTGTTTATTTATGTCTGGGAGGTATTCATGATTGTGCCCTTTATGTGCTTTATTATATATATGAATATATGTACAGTATACACAAACATGTATATAGATATGCCTACAGATACACCTATATATGCTGACATATATACACACATGTTCCTTCTTATACATATTGAATAAACCAAAACCAAACCCATTGCCATCAAGTCAATTCTGACTCATAGCAACCCTATAGGACACAGTAGAACTGTCCCATATAGTTTTCAAGAAGCAGCTGGTGGATTTGAATGCTGAACTTTTGGTTAGCTGCCATTATAGCTCTTAACCATTGCACCACTGTGGGGATATGTGCCATTTAAACATGGCTGCACTATGGCTATGGTCATATTAATTGGCTGCAACCTTCACTCAGTATAACAACTTCTCAACTGACCAACTTATTTGAGACCCTTAAGGGTGACCCTGCTCTAACCTCTATGAGGACACTCTCTCCCCAGGCACGCCATGAATTAACACTTGTTAACCAAGCCATTAAGGAAAAATTTTTGACTCGTTTACAGATAAATCATCCTGTTTACCTTCTCCTATTAAATACTCCTCATAGTGTTACAGGCGTGCTCTGTCAATTTACTCCTGACTTCAGAGCACTTGAGTGGCTTTTTCTTCCTTATCACCCTCCACAACAGTTGTTTACACGCTTCTCTCAACGCATTAACTTATTGATGCAGGGACGCACTCGCTCTCAACAGCTCTTGGGTTCTGATCCTCATTTTATACCCTTTGGGGTAACGAAAACAGCTTTGACCATGCTCTTCTCAATTCTGAGGAGCTCCAGATTGCTTTGGCTGATGTTACTGGACAAATAATTTATTCTTATCCCACTTCAAAGCCACTCTCTACCCTCCAGCTTCTTCCTTTACAACATTCTACTATGCTCTCTCCTTCACCTCTTGCTAATGCTCCTACCGACTTTATAGACGGATCAGGAAAAACTGGAAAGGGAGTGGTCACTTGGCAGACGGACGGTGCTTGGCAGCATTTTATTACACAGAGAGCCTCCACTACACAGTGTGCTAAGTTGTTGGCAGCTGTTGCTGCCTTTGAAATTTTTAAATTAATGCCTTTCAATTTAATAGCTGATTCTGCTTATGTTGTTCACACTATTCAACATATTAGCGATGTAACTCTTCAATCTAGTTCTGATTATGAGTTGTTCATGTTATTTAAAAAGCTTCAAACCCTGCTTAATAACCGTTACTCTCCCTTTTTGTGGTACATGTGCGCTCCCATACACCCTTGCTGGGGCCCTTTCTGACGGCAATTCTCGTGTGGATTTACTTGCTGGGTCTACCTTTTCTACTGCACAAACTTCTCATAATTTCTTTCATCAAAATGCATAGGGACTTCAGAAACAATTTTCTATCTCTCTTACTGAAGCACAACAAATTGTTCGCACTTGTCCTGACTGCCAACGGTTTTCTCCCACGTCCTTTGCTACTGGCGTCAACCCACATGGTCTATTAGCCAATCAATTGTGGCAAATGGATGTAACACACTATCCTCCCTTTGGGAAACTTAAATATCTTCATGTGTCCATAGATACATGTTCTGGGTTTCTTTATGCTACAGCCCTTTCTGGAGAATGTTCTACTCATCCCTGTCGGCACTTCACCCAAGCCATTGCAACCATGGGATGTCCCCAAGTCCTTAAAACTGATAATGGTCCTCCATATACTTCTGCTAAATTTCAACAATTTTGTGCCACTTGGAATATTCTTCATACCACTGGCATTCCTTATAACCCTCAAGGTCAAGCCATAATTAAGTGTGCCCATCATACTCTCAAACAGCTTTTAAATAAACAAAAGGGGGGAGATGATGGGTCCAGACTATGTGACCAGAATGAAAGACTTGCCAAAGCTCTCTTTACTTTTAACTTTTTATCGGTTGCTAAAGATGGCGTTACTGCTGCAGAACGACATTTTATCCCCCCTGACACCCGACCTCGCCCACAGGTGCTCTATAAAGATCCTCAAAATCCCTCTGTCTGTCAAGGACCTGTAGAATTATTAACCTGGGGGCGAGGGTATGCGGCTGTTTTGTCTCTTACAGGTCCACTTTGGATTCCCGCTCGATTAGTATAACCATATCATGACCCAGCAACAGCCACCACCCTATCACTGGGATCCTCTGCATCTGCTACGGCTACCGGGGCCGCCAGCTGACCTAACTCCAGAACCACAACTGACACCAACGCCTCCTCCCCCGGGGAAGGGTAGTGAACAACAGAGCTCTGCTATACCGGTAACATGGGGAGGTTTGAAAGCCCTCTCCTCCAAAGCTGAGCAGGTCTTCTCGGCTACCGGTACCCTACTTACACCTGAAAACCTGTTTCTAGCTATGGTTTCTCTTGTGACTTTTAATTCTCAGCAGTCATCCAATGTCTCTACTCCCTGAAGATCTCCCATCACCAACAGAAGTCGGCCTTCTACGTGTGGACCATTCGCTATCAGTTACCTGAGCCAGAGACGGGAGAAATAAAGACCTCCTCTTAAGAAGGCCCTTCCTATGTTATTACTTTGCTAATCAGTAATTACCTGTATGTTACTATCTTGTTAATCAGTAATTATCTGATGAAAATTTGTTATGTGTAAATTCCTTATATTTTCTACCTCTTCTAGATTAGATGCCTCTGTATAGATAGGTTTCCAATTTAGATGATCCCCTTCCAATTAATAGTGAATTTGTGTAAATGTTTGTTTGATTGTTAAGAATCTTTGTGCCTTTAAGAATAATAATCTAGTGAATATTGAGTGATAGTGTTAAACTTGCAAGGGAATGACGGAAGAAAACCCATTGGTCCAACAATCAGGATGTGTTCAGTGCAAGGGTTTAAAATATTTCCTTTGTGCTAACCCTGTTCTGAGTGTTTGTCCTTTAAGCTAAATTGTTGCTGCACAGTGAGTCCATTTCAACACTGTGATTCATGATAGCCTCACTCTAGTTTAGAACCCTGGCAAAGAACCAGATGGTATCCGGTGGAAAACCAGCACCGTGAGTTTAAAGAGCCTGCCATGGCCGCCATCTAGGAGCTCAACTAAGTCCAGGTATTACTCATCGCTATGCTACTTCTCCTCCTTAAACATATGGAGGGTGCCTCAGCTGAAGCTGGGCTCACAAGGACTCACAAAAATTTTCTACACATCAGCCAGACCCTTGGGTGTAGAAACAATAGCCAAAATATTCTTGACAAGAAAATTTTACTTTATCCTAACGGGCATTTGTTGGACCAGTGAAAACCCACTTAATTCCTATTCCATTAGTTAAACAAAAGGGGGAAAATGTGGGGATATATGCCATTTAAACATGGCTGCACTATGACTAACTTCAGCCTTTCAAATGCCCATGCGCGGAACACGGTGAAACGTGTCAGCAATGACAACTTGTTTTTCCAAAACCTACTGTTCCTTTACTAATTGACTTGTTTACTCGAAACCCATTCTTTCTTGCCCAAAACTTCTTGTTATTCACCTAAAGCCCATTGTTCTGTGATTTGCTTCACTGCTTGCTGTATTGACTATAAACTCCTGGGACTGAAGTGGGGGTTGACTCCTCTGAGTGACCCTCCTTGGCCCCACTTCTCTGTAAGAGTTGTGGCTTTGGTTACTGTCTTTGCCCCTCTGACAATTGTCACAGCGCCGACACACCACCAGGGCTCCACATATTGAATAGAATATTGAATATATCATGGACTGCCAGAAGAGCAAGCAAATCTGTCTTGGAAGAAGTACAGCCAGAATACTCCTTAGAAGGGAGGATGGCGAGACTTTGTGTTATGCAGTTTGGACATGTTATCAGGAGGGATCAGTCCCTGGAGAAGGACAAGGTCAGCGAAAAAGAGGAAGACCTTCAATGAGATGGATTGACGTAGTGGCTTCAACAATGGGCTTAAATATTTGTGACGATGTTGCAGGACTGGGCAGTGTTTCGTTCTGTACGGTCGCTATGAGTAGAAACCACCTCCACGGCACCTAACAACAACAACAACCTTCCTATACATGTATATGCATACATATCTACCTATGTAACCACTCCTGTATTTTTTGGTTGTTACTGCTGTTGTTGCCAATTTGTATATGTTATAGCATTTACCAATAATGTCACTTATTCTCTTGTATTTCTTAGTGTCATCATTTTCCTTGGTTAAGTTGTGCTTGCTTCACCGATATTTGGTGTTGCCTTTTCCATCACCAAAACTAACAAGTGTCTGCTGTCTAGAGACACCACCTTCTTTTTGGGCAGATAATCAAAGTCTTTTCCCTCAGCTAAATTTTAATAGAAATAAGACATAATGAATATTCCAACTTATGAGATTTCAGTGTGAGAAGGGCAATAGCCGACCATCCTGAGCAAGCGCTGCCCTCAGTATGTAAACAGCATAAATCAGTGGCTAACCCAGTGTTACCAAGCCAACATCCTGCTCTGTGTACTTTCATGAAGAAATAAGATGCTATAATTAACCTGATATCTGAGAATATAACACAACATGGTTTCCAAAATGCTTAGAAAATGATTCTTAAGTAGACCAAACATTTCTCCTACAGTGTATCTTGTTTACACTAGCTATTGGCTTAGAAAGCCAGTCTCATCTGCTGTTTCTATGTTTTTAGAAAGCACAAAGGGAAGCCTAAGCCCTGGCCTTACCCCCAAATTCCAAACCCATGGATTCAAAAGAAGGAGCTTTTACTCCCCTGCAAATGCATGTGGGTTTCCAGGATGAAAAGTGACAAACTTGCAACGGTGAGACTATATCTTGAGTTTTAATAACCCCCACCACTCCCCAGCTTCCTGGCAAACATCATGACTGCTTTTTCATATTATTCATCATCCATGGGTCTTTCTTATCTCTTGTTCGCACACTGTGGTTAACGGGTACCAAATTTCCTGTCCCTGTCACTTACAAAGCTCAAGAACACTCAGGACACAGTTCTTCCACCAGGATGACCTCTTCCCAACTGTACTCAGAGGAACACCTCCCCCTGGCCCTCAGTCTCTGTCTGAAGGCACTCAGCGTTCTCTCACCTTGGGCCAGGATGCCCATGACATCGTCTCCTGCTTCTGGGTCTCTCCTGCCACTGCTTCTCATCATCTTCAGGTTTATAGCTTGCTTTCTCTGTCTCTCAGTCTTCTGTTTCCAGGAGATTCTCAGCACAGGGATCCCGGTTCTAAAGGATGTACTCTCCACTTGGCTGTTCTTCCTTGGTGATGATAGTATCCTTCTTCTGCTCTAGAATTGGCTCTCTTTTAAGGCAAAAACTGACCAATCCGCTTGGTGGACCACAATTATCTTATTTGCACAGCTCTGAACAATCGACTTGGTGGGAGTTAAAAGATCATGGCAAGAAAGGCCATACTAAGTAGTTCATCACAGCACAGAATGGGAAATGCCCAGTTCTGATGTGATTGTGTGTGTGTGTGTATGTGATTGTGTGTGTGTATGCATACCCGTGCATGTTTAGGAAGAGATCTTTCACAAACTGGATCACCATAGAATATTTCATGGAAGATGTACAGCTCTCATTTAAGCAAGGTTTGTGTTATCAATGCTTTGGAACATGGCACTTTTGTGTATCCCCTTCCTTCCACCTTCACACAAAAGTACCTTGTACAACAAGGCAAGTTCATACCTTCTGTGGTGTTCTTATATAGTAATCACATTTTTTGCATTTAAAATAAATTGTATATACATTTTACTAGTTGCTTGAACACTTAACACTAACAGATATTTAAGTATCGTCTAGAAATCTCATCCGCTTTGGTATCCTCAGAGACTCCATTCCATCAATTTTGTCTTCTTTCTCTTACTTTAGCCTCAGCCTCTTTCCTTTTATTTTTTCTTGCATCATCACTTAAATATTTGGAATCTTCTACCATAATATTCACATTTTCCTTCTCTCTTTCTGAGTGCTTATTCATCTTTCTTTTTGGCTCATCTCCCCCGACCCCCAACATCAAATAATAGTTTTCTTCATGATTCTTCCCTTCCCATTCAAACACTAAAACTCCCATAACTTAAAAATTGCCATCTGTGTATATGTTTTGATTCCCACATCTATGCCTCTATAGCTGCATTCACCTGCATATATATCATTACCTACAGTGCATCTCTAACTGACTACCTCTTAGGCACCTTGGTAGTATCCATCATCTACCAGAAACTGGCTCCTCCTCCTGAAATCCCTTCCTCAGTGTAAGGTAATATCATCACCAAACAATAACCTAGCTATCAACCTTAACTCCTTCTTTCTCATATCTCACATTTAATCAATAACTAAGTCCTGTTGATCTACCTCCTGAATGACTCTTGGATTCTTTTGCTTTTATGCAACACTGGCACACTATAGGAAACCCTGATGGTGTAGTGGTTAAGAGCTGTGGCTGCTAACCAAAAGGTCAGCAGTTCAAACCCACTAGGCACCCGCTGGAAACCCTGTGGGGCAGTTCTACTCTGTCCTGTAGGATCACTGTGAGTCGGAATCAACTAGACGGCAACGGGTTTGGTTTGGATCGGATCATGCTATAGGGTCACTTTTTGAGTTGGAATAGATGAGACAGCAACAGGTTTGGTTTTTTGATTTGCTCATGCTGCCTTAGTTCAGATCACCAGCCTTAAGTGCCTATATTTGCCAAACATTGTCCTAGGTGTTTGGGATATACCAGTGAATGAAAATAATTAAAAAAAAAGTTGCCCTGTGGAGTTACATTCTAATGGGGGAGATAAACAAAACATATAATACAAAAATACATACAGAAAGACAATACAATCCACACACTAGATAAGTAAAATATTGAAAATTAGAAGAAGGTAGCATTTCTATGGAAAAAATTTTAAAAAAAGAAAATAGAAAAGGTAAGGAAGATCTTGAATGTCCTGAGGGGTGGGAAGAGGGAGGAGACTAAAATATTAAATAGGAGTAAACTTCAGGGAATGCCTCACTAAGGCAGTGAGATTTGAGCTAAGACTTGAAGAAGGTAAGACAGTTAGTCACTTAAATATCTGAGAGAAGAAAATTCCTGGCAGACAGAGCAGCTACGGAAAAAAGTAGAGGGTCAGCAAGAAAGAGGAATACCCTCAATGAGATGGATTGACACAGTGGCTGCAATAATGGGCTCCAACATAACAATGATTGTGAGGATGGCAGAGGACTGGGCAGTGTTTCCTTCTGTTGTACACTGGGTCGATATGAGTCAGAACTGACTAAATAGCACCTAACAACAACAAAAACAACATGTGGTGGAAGCATGTCTTCAAGTTACAGCAAAGAAGTCAATGTGGCTAACAAGAAATCAATGGGAAACATAGAGCAGTAGGTGAGGAGATAGGAATGGTAATAGGGAGCCAGGTCATTTAAAGGCTTGAAGGCCATGTTAGGACATTAGTTTTCACTCTGAGTAAAACTGGGAACCATTTCAAGGTTTTGGGCGAGGAGTGACCTGATCCGGTATATCTTAAAACGATCACCTGACTGCTGCATTGAAATAGGCTGTAGAAGTGCAAGCGTAGAAACAAAGAGACTTGATAGAGGCTATTGTAGTAATTTAGGTAAAAGATAACAGTGACTAGGACCATCATGCTTGGTAAAGTACAAGGTCAACGGAAAAGAGGAAGACCCTCAACGTGATGGATTGACACAGTGGCCGCAACAATGGGCTCAAGCATAACAACGATAGTGAGGATGGCGCAGGACTGGGCAGTGTTTTGTTCTGTTGTACATAGGGTCACTATGAGTCAGAACCGACTTGACGACACTTAACAACAACAGGAGCAGCGTTGTAGGAGTGGAGACATTAAGAAATAATCTGATGCCAAGTATAGTTTAAAAGTAAATCCAATAGAACTTTTTTGATGGGTTGGAAAAAAGGAATGAGAGAAAGAGAGGAATCAGAGATTATTCCACGGCTTTTGACCAAGCTATTGAAAAGCGAGAATTGCTACCACCTCCGCTGGCCATGGTTGAAGTAAGTTTAGGATGGAAGATTAAGAATTCATCTTTGGACGTATTGAGCTTGTTATTCTATATATACAAGTAGAGCTATCAAGTTGGAAATTGGTTAATCAGTACAGGAGTATGGGAGAGAGCTCTAGGTTGAAAACATAAATTTAGGAGTTCTTAACACACGGATGGCATGTAAAACCATGGGATGGGAAGAGGTCACTCAGGCTGTGAGTCCGGATCAAGAAGAGAATCAAGGATTTTTCTGTGAGGTATTCTGACAGTAACGGTATTGAGAAGGAATCAGTAAAGGAGTCTGTATGGGAAAAGCAAGTAAATTAGGACAAAAACTCAGTGTGGCCTCCTGGAAGCTGAGTGAAAAAAACATATCAAGGAAAAAGGCGTGATCAACAGTGTCAAGTGCTGCTGAACACTCACGAAACTGAGGCCTGAGAGTTGATCATTTACTTAGGCATAAAAAAACATTACCCATAAAGGGATATAAAGTAAATTCTACTTTTTCTTCTTGAAACTTTACCACAAGTGTATTACAAAAACAGTCACATTTTCCTTGAGTGCAGTTTCCTTGAACATCCAAGATTCCTGGTATTTTGGGGTTTTCTTTTTTGCTTTTTTTAAAAAAAAATATGGATGCTAGACAAACGTATAGAGATCCAAGTTTATTAGTGGTTAGTAGGGGTAGGTAGGAGGGAGGGGAAAAGGGAAACTCATTGCTCAGCGGACACTGAGCTTCTGTTAAGCGTGATGGGAAAATCTGGAAATGAATAATGGTAATAATTAAATAACATGATAAACATAACTAATTGTACTGAATTGTACACATGAAGAAAATGGTATGGCAAACTATTTGTGACACACATATTTACCATAATACAAAAAATATGGGTGCTGATGTCCCATCAAGAACAATTAAATCAGAATCTCTAAGGCAATGGTTCTCAAACTTTAGAATGTATCAGAATCACAGATGATGAAATTGCTGAAGCCCATGTTGAGATTCTGATTCAATAGGCCTGGAGGAGGCACAGAAATTTGCATTTCTAACAAGTTCCCAAGTGATGCTGACACTGCTGGGCCCAGGCCAGGATTGCATTTTGAGAATCCGTGCTCTAAGGGTGTGTCTTGGGCATCAAGGTTATTAAAACTCCCCAGGTGTGTTTAATGTTTAACCAGGGTTGAAAGCTGCTCTAGAACATCCAGTGTTGAAACCAAGCTTCAGAACCTTTATGTTTCCCTCTACGTCTGGTCAGAAGAGCAGCAGCATCGAATGGCTGGAGCTGACTGGAAATGCATATCAGGCCCCACCACTCCTACTGAACCAGAATCCACACGTGAACAAGATCATTAGACGATGCACATGCAAATTAAATTTGCAAATCACTGCTTAGACCATCTCTGAATTCTTCTTTTAGGCATCTCTACACATCTTGGTGTGATTATTGTTCTTATTGGTCACTGATCTTTGAAAACTCTCAGTTTTTCTATACTGAACCAAAGAATAACATTTCAGCCTTTTTACCTTGCTCACAACTCTGTCTTTCATATCCCTTTGGATAGGAAAATACTGAATACAACCCAATATTCAAAAATAAAATATCTTGAAAAATAAACCTTTCTTTTGTGGTTATGACATTCACAAAGGGGTAAGATGGGCAAACTCCATCTTTACCACTAACTGCGTGGCAAGGATCAACATGAATTCAATTCCCAGCTGGACATGGATCCAGACCTCACCTTCCCACATTTCCATTCCTTGTCACCAGCCACTTCCATGGTAAACACCCTCTCCATGAACATAACTGTCCAGAGTTAGATCAGACTTCATCCCCAGCTATCCTGAGATGGGTCAAAACATCCCTGGCCACCTAAGGCCAGGTCATCATGGGAGCAGCTATAGGCTGAGTCTACACAACTTCCCGCACTTCAGACCAGCTGGCCTCTCTGTCTCTCTGTGTCTCTCCCTGTCTCTTTCCAGTCCCCTGGGATTAAGTCACAAGCCAGAAGTACTCTATCCTTCTTTATGGATTTCCTAAGTAGGCTTTTTCTATCACTCAGCCACCCAGAGCTGGGTCTACATAAATTGACTCTGTACTGCCAGCCCTTGCTGGTTCATTGCCTCTGTGGGTTTGTTAATTCTCTATAACAGTTCACAAAATTTATGAATACCGTTACCTATACTTACAGTTACCTGTTTATTATAACCAGTGTCAAAAAGCAATCTGGAGTCCATTCAAATTAAAGCAAAGAGTTTTATTGAAGGAATAAAGCGATCTGTATCAGGCAGCACTTAGTGAGGATTCACCAAAGTACTCAGGTGAAAGGAGTTTTTCAGAGTTGAAGTACAGGAAATTCAGGAACTTACAAGGAAAAAATCTGATTGGTTGACATTTACAAAATCATGCTTTAACAGATGCCAGACAATTACGAGTTCCTTAAGCAATGTTTTCTTAGTGACAAAGCTTGAGTCAGCTAATCTATAGGTATTTTGGGGGCCAGCCTGAGTGAATATCCTTCCTGGTAGCATTCTGTGATAGGAACAGAGTGGAGGCAGGCTTCCTGAGGTATTCTGCCTAACTGACTTTTGAGAGTCAGCTCAGAATGAGCAGTAAACAACAAAAATGGAGTCCAGCCTACAGCTTTGGCAGAAGCTTCTCCTGATGCCAAGCACCTAGATTTTGAGGGGCTCCTTCACACCAAAAAGGATACAATCATAAAGATGCATCAGGCAAGGTCTAGGAGAATTCCTGGCACAGAGCCTCTGCTATCCCCAGGGATGTGGCGCGCTCTCTCCCATGCATGAATATTCTCACCAATCCAGGAGGCCCCAAAAAGAGCAGTCCAAGGTCCCAGGTCCCTTAGTCATAAGGACCTCATTGAATACGCTTGACATAGGCCTCAAAGCATAGTAATGATGAGCCCAATCAATGAATATGCATGACTGCATTAGGTCTCCCTCCCATCCTGAAGTTAGTTTGACAGGTATGGGACCTGTGTAACCCCTACTTGCCCAGCTGTTTTGAAAAACAAAGGCATCTTCATTGCTCGGGTTATTTTCAGAAACCAGAGTCAAAGGACAAGACTAAGTTCTTTGTCCCACAGTGGTAGATACTGTCATTGCTTATCAAAGAATGTACCCTCTTTCCTTAAATTTAGAGAACTCGTATTTTGCTCAGGCCTGAGTGCTCTTGGATGAATGGCAATTTTTTTTTAAAGCCAATCACATTATCACAGTCCCCTCCGACAGTAAATTGACCTGTGGGCAGGTTCCCTGGAACTCAGTCTCTGAGAAAAGATTTACGTGTAGGTTTATTGGGGAGAACTCTCAGGGTCAACACTGCTGGTCTATCAGGAAAGCAGAATTATACAGAAAGAGGAGTTGAATTGTGGTGCAGTCCCAATAAAGGTCTCGGAGATCCGATAGGGAGTTCTGGTGCTAGCATGGTCTTTCAGAGTTGCCCTGCTTTAAGGCAAGGGAGTCAGGTCTTTATACCAACTCAGCACCTGTTATTAGATACCAAGCTGCCCCTGAGGAGAAGGTGAGAACTTGGGTGAAAGTTTCTCTGATACTGAGGGAAATGCCCAGAGCTGATTTCAGCTGAGACCCAACAGCCACCAACACTCTCAGGGCTAAGGTTATGAGTATTTCTGCCATGAAAGGGAGTATCTGGAAAGTACATGACAGTATCCACTACTTTGGTCTAGCAATGAGAGATAAGAACCAGGGCTGGCTAAGAAGATATACAGGGGTGTTATGGACTGAATGGTGTCTTCCAAAAATGTGTGTAAACTTGGATAGGCCATAATTCCCAGTTTTGTGTGGTTGTCCACCATTTTGTCATCTGACATGATTATCCTATGTGTTGTAAATCCTAACCTCTATAATGTTAATGAGGCAGGATTAGAGTCAGTTATGTTAATGAGGCAAGACTCAATCTACAGGATTAGGTTGTAACTTGCGTCAATCACTTTTGAG
Organism: Trichechus manatus latirostris; assembly: GCF_000243295.1. Classification (NCBI taxonomy): domain Eukaryota; kingdom Metazoa; phylum Chordata; class Mammalia; order Sirenia; family Trichechidae; genus Trichechus; species Trichechus manatus. Next base: position 4,697,199 of record NW_004444118.1, on the reverse strand, counting down.
ATATAAAAGAGAGAAGCCAGCAGAGAGGAGTGGGACCTCAAACCACCAAGAAAGAAGCACCAGGAATGGAGTGAGTCCTTTGGACCTGGGGTCCCTGCGCTGAGAAGCTCCTAGACCAGAGGAAGATTGATGACAAGGACCTTCCTCCAGAACTGACAGAGAGAGAAAGACTTCCTCTAGGGCTGGCACCCTGAATTCAGACTTCCAGCCTCCTAGACTTTGAGAGAATAAATTTGTTTGTTAAAGCCATCCACTTGTGGTATTTCTGTATAGAAGTACCAGATAACAAAGACAAAGAGTGTCTCTTGGCAGAGTATCTGGAATGATTTTGCTTTCTGATGAGAGAGAGAGAGCGACAGACAGAGAAAGAGAAGGACAGAGACAGGGAGTAAGAGGGGCTGAGAAGAAGAGAAAAGCAGGAAAAGAAAACTCTTTTTCTGCTGACTCTTTTCTTCCAAATTGGATATTGTTGGGAAGAAATAATCTTTGGCACCTCAAAAGCCAAACTGTGACCAAAGAGGGAAATAGTACTGATAAACCAAGGAAGAAGAGTAAAAAGAATGTATGAAACTCTGATGGCATTGATGAGCTGCTGGATCAATCTTAGTATAAACCTTTTTCAGAATTTGTGCTAAGTAAGATAATAAATAGCTGATTTTTTGAAGTCTTTGTACTTAGGTATTCTGCTACTTGCATCTAATGTGTTCTTATCATCTTACTGCTCATTTCTTTCTCCTGTTCTTTTCCTCTATTTTCTTATATCATCTTCATCTAGAACCTGTGCTATTTCCTTTCTTAGTTCTTCCTAGACTGACAATTCCAGGAGAATTATTTTGGAGACAGGCCAGGACAAGTCCTTGGGCTGAAATTGAGCAAAGTCATCATCCATTGTTCTTCATGATGTAAGACTTTGGGGTGTGTGTATGTGTGTGTGTGTGTGTGTAAGTGTAACATTTAGTCTCTGTAGGGACTTAGCCAATGTTTACTATACATCAGGCACTGTGCTAACCACTTAAAATGTATTAATTTATTTAATCCCCACAACAAACTTATAAGGTATTGTTATTATTGATCCCACTTAAGGACAAGAAAAGAAAACACAAGGAATTTAAGTAACTCGGCCAAGGTCACATGTCTGGTAAACAATAGAACCAGGGTCCAAATCTTGACTGTGAGGTCCTCGCAAGGAAAGTGATACATACAGACCAAATTCTTAGTATATTAATATCTAAAGGACAGGGTGAGTAATGTAGCTTCCTGGTGGCTACAACAGAAGTACATTTTCTATGCAAGAAGTTGTATTTACTGCAAATCTCTCCCATCAGGGATGCATTTGTTCCCATCCCTACTGACTGAAAGACTATATCTGACTTAGCTGGCAAAAGGATCCTGGAAATTTTTCTAACTTGCTGTGACAACTTTGATGTCAAAACCAAAACAGGTATGCAAACAACTTATTACTTCAGGAAAAGTAATTCAGAAGAGAACACTGTGAGCTCACCTCTGCTGACACTGCTCTGCCCTGAGTATGTACTCCTGCAGGTCTTCTCCACATGAAGAAAAACCTTCAGAGAGAAGACAGATGGGCGTTGTTTACCATCTACTGCGTGAAATATCTGTCCCCCGATTTTGTTGCTAGAGCTGTTGTAAAGAACAGGTTCTACAGAGGGCAGGACAAGTTCTCATTTGTTGCATGACTCATAGTAGTTCCTTTCTGGTAAACGGTGAAATGTTTTCCCACAGTAGAGGGGGTTTTTCTGTGCAAAGAACTGAGAATTGGAAATCACTAGCCTGCATTCTTTACAGAAGTAACATTCTTAGTCATTGAATTTATCCTAAAAAGCTTGTGTATGCTTGTGTACGGTATTTGTACATGTATTTTTCTGTCTTTGCTACCACATTTAAATAGATGATATTAACAAAATTTAGAGGACGTGTTTGGAATATGCATATATATGTATGTAGGAATATAAATAAAATGCATAGTATACAAAATTCATTTTGGAGATGGAGGTATCTGGAAGCAATGATCAATCATACTCTCAGCTCAGTCAGATGTAACTGAGTTACAATCAGAGGTAGACATCAATAATATTAAGAGAATCATTACGTAAGTATTATAATTCTATAGAAAAAGAAAATAAGCCATAATTCCAAACTTGAGTCCCAGGTAGAAAATTATAGAAGCAGATACTATAAATTTTAGGGTCACATTGGCAATCTAGAGGATTCTTGTGTGGACAAGTCAATGCAGTGACCTCAAAGGTAGGTATATATTAATTTACCAGAAGAGTATACATTAAAATATTTAATAATTTTGAAAGTCTCCACCAAATCAGATAGACCAGATTGTGTGTGTATGTACATATAGATTCAATTCACCTTATAAAAGACACATATTCTACAAGATCCTCTTCCTACTCAACAAAATTAAATATGTGTAGAAATTAACTTGTGTTTTCTGAAATTTCTCATATTAACTTTCCTACTATTGATGTTAGATTTGGACTTCCAGACTGCAGTGTGTTATTAAATTCTTAGAAAGTATTTGATTTATATTCTCCATTTTAATTAAGAAAAATGTTCTAAATTTAAGCATATGCCTAACTGCTTTCTCCAAATATTTAGTGGTCATTTTAGATTCACACCTTGGAGTGAGTGTTATGGCAAAAGGCAAAGAAACTCCAAGGAGTCAGTAATGAGCAAACACAAACAGAGGTAAGCTTTGTTGTTACTTTTTATAAGAGATGGAAAGCATCACCATCTTTCTCACTGGTGACATAAAGAAGTAGTAGATTAAACACATAAAGTCAACAGTGTTAGTCAGGTTAGTTGTTCCAGTTTTCTTTCAACTTGACCAGAACCTTGGAGGTAAAGAAGTACACAATACCAAGCTGTCTTCTTAGAAAGGGGCAGGTGTAAACGCAATAAGAAAAATATTAAAACTAAGGTTTCATTAAGTTGACCACCCCTGGATACCAGATGATGATTGGCTTTAATCCTTTTTAATTCTTTGGAATATGCAACCCTGGGAACTCAGCAGAAGATATTAACAGTCAGAAAGATGCCTCTACTTCTTTCTACATCAAAAAACCAGTTTCTTATCCTTGGACAGAAACATAACACCCCAATAAATGGATTTTTTGCTTTAAAATTTGTGGACCAAGAGTGCTTACTTCAAATGCATCATGAGGTGAGTTCAGAAAATGGGAAGAAGCCCCTTTTCTTGATGGGAGAGTAAAATTCTCCTAGTCATCTCCCTAAGAATATAGTTAGTTGCCCATAGAGGCAAGAACCTATGGAAAGTCTGAGGTTAATTAAAAGTCTTAAGTAATTTAAGAGTGTTTGCATTTATTAAATATTTGAAGTGACAGTGACATTAACTAAGGGTCTACAATATTCCAGCCACTGGAAAGCCAAACATGACTCAAACACCTAGTCTGTGCCTTCAAAATTCTCATAATCAAGTAGTAGACACAACATGAAAACAGTTACAGTATAACATGATATTCTGTAATAGAGATATGTCCCTAAGTTATGGGAGCTTAAAGCAGCAACAATCGATTTCATCCGGGGATTTATGAAATTTTGAGCTGAATCACGAAGAAAGAGGAGGAGATATACCCCTGGCAGAAAGTAAGTCATGAAGAGAGGCATTCTAGCCAGAGGATTTAACACACAGAGATACATGGAGAGATGAAAGAGTGAGACACATGTAGGAAACTGCTAGCATTTTCATTACAGAAAGTACAGTGTCTGTGGAGAAATGTGAGCGCTAAAATTGGAAAGGTAGGTAAGAGTTTTGTTAGGAAGAAACTTGCTGAAGAATGAGACATTTTTCCAGTAGGTAATTGTGGATGACTAAAGAGTTTTCAGGAGCCCTGGTGGCACAGTGGTTAAGAGTTTGGCTCCTAACCAAAAGGCAACAGTTCAAATCCACCAGCCACTCCTTGGAAACCCTATGGGGCAGTTCTACTCTGTCCTATGGGTTGCTACGAGTTGGAATCGACAGCAGTGGGCTTGGGTTTATTTTTTTATTTAAAGAGTTTTAAGGAAGACGTGATATAATTAGTTCACGTTTTAGGGAAAAAAGAGTTGGGCTATTGGCAGTGTAAAAATGGATTCCCCGCTCTTTTCAAGAAAAAGGGCAATATTACAGGCAGTGGCCAGTAGGAGACTGACTACTTTGTGATGTATGATGAAATTACAACAATCATGAGGTTGTCTTCTGAGAGCTTTTTATTTAGCCAAAACCGTAGAGGTAAAAAAACTATAAAAGACTATATTCTTGGAAAAGGATAATGCACTGCAGAAAAAAAAAAAAATGCTTCAGTGAACTTCCTGGCCAGCATACATTTATTTCATGGACCACTAGGTCTTGATCAAGCTAACCTAAATCCACTCAGATTCATCTCCATAAGTTTCCTTAACTGTGACTATTAGGAAGGTTTTTTTCTCTCCCAGAAGTCATCTTAAGCTTCTAAGGCAAACTGCTCCACCACTTTCCTGAGCTCTTATAAAGGAATACCAAAAAAAACAAACCCACTGCCATCGAGTCAATTCTGACTTACAGTGACCCTATAGAGCAGGGTAGAACTGCCCCATAGAGTTTCCAAGGAGCAGCTGGTGGATTTAAACAGCCCACCATTTTGGTTACAAGCTGAGCTCTTAACCACTGCACCACCAGGACTCCCTACAAAAGGGTACAATCTTTGCAAAGTAATGGGGGAGGGAGGCAGCACAGGAGGTAATAAAAAGTGACTAAAGAATGTTTGTTACATTTTTTTCTCAGGAGCACTGGGTGCTAGCCTTGCCCTAGGTTTACACAGGCAACCTTCTGTCTCCATTTCAAGGTAAATACCTAAGAATATCTTGAAAATGGCAGCTTCTCTTGCTAAATAAATTAATTAATATGGGTCACTTTACAATGTACCTTGCTCCAGATTGTAAACCATTTGGAGCAATAAATGGTAAATACCGTTAGTTATTATCTTTATTTTTCTTATCTTTAGTATAATGTTAAATATTTGAAAGCTGGGGTTATTTGCACTTGATTTAGGATATTCTTAGGCGCATATTTGGCATGCAATTATGTCTTGTACGGAAAATACAACATCAATCACTAACGAGAAAAGTACAATGATAATATTTGAATTTTTAAAAATCAGTCTGAGCTTCCTTAGGTCTTTGTCTATCAGTCTTTTTAAATTGCTTCCAACATAATAACTATGGAACTACTGCCAACCAGGAACGGGTATTGAGCTTTCAACAGAGTTACCTCTTAGCCAGGACACAGTAGTGTAGCAAGATACAAATTCAATTGTAGCAACTGAAATTATCTACGTGAGGTTTAATTTGTCTTTGGAAAGATACACTGGCGAGTGTGTTAAGTCTGGTAAATGCTGATGAAAGATTTTTCACAAATGAGATGGTGATATCCAAATGATACACCTAATGACAAGTAACATACGTGGGTGCTGGTACTGGGAGGTGACTGCAATCCAAAGAATATATCCAGTTAAGTTACATTTGCTACACTTTAATAATGACTCAGGAAATTCCAGCAAAACTCCTGTGTGTGTATATATAGCTTCAGAGCTGGCATTTCTGGCCAGTGAGAATGTTTCTGCTCCCAGCACACTGACCTGTACCTGGACGGAGGGGAGCTGTGTGTTGGCTGCTTCTACATCTGTTTGGATCACGATGTGGACAAGAATACTTCTGGGTGTTTTTCTCTTTCATCTGTCTCTTTCTCAATCTACCAATGTGTAAGTGATTACATAGGGTTTTACTGGTAGAAGAGAAATAGAGCTTGGTGGGAAGAAATCTAATTTTCATCACCTATTTTATAGCAGTAATTTGATTTTAGATAATATTACCATTTCACAATACACTCCAAAATTTTTAATTTGTGCAGTGAATTTCAAATTTGAATGTCACCCTTCATCTCTGCCCAGTAGATATCCAGAATGCTGAGTAAGAGTTATAAAAGTGTTGTACTTATGTTGAGACGAGGCATCAGATTGCCAGTGGGGAAGGAAGCTGGAAAAAATGGCAGGCAAATATAAAATGTAGTGTGCAGCATCAATTCAGGGGCAAAAGCATTGTGTGAGGAGACTGATAATGCTAATCATTACAGAACTAATAAATTAATTACCGCTTTGTAATTGAGATTTTCCTCATTATGCCTACAAAATTCAGTTTAGAGGGCAGCCTCCTTCTGTTTCATACATTTCATGCCCTCAGATTTAGACTTTAGATATATTTTTAAATACATTTTTCTTAAACTCCAGGGTCCTTCCTGTAACAAAATAATTACTAAGTAACTAAACATTGCTTTGACACTTTCATTTTTAATGCTCTCGCTTAATTTTTACAGGCAATATGTTCTGATGGTCCCTGTTGTTCTACAAGAAGTCTCTTTGGAAACAATTTGTGTCCAGCTTTTTAATCTTACTGAAACTGTTACTTTGACTGTCTCCATCGACTATGATGTGGTCCAGAAGACAGTAGTTAAAGAGAAAGTTACAAGAGAGAATTTCTTCAAATGCATCAACTTCGAGGTGAAGTACTTCATCCTGCTTTACTTGGAAGAGAATATCGCAGGTCCTTGACTTTCTAGGGACAGAGATCAGACTATTTTACAGTGTGTGTAAACTTCTTTTTATTTTTAAAAGGCTAATGCATAAATATTAAAAACATTTTCAACTTAAATGAAGAAATAAATTTATAAACAGACTTCTTATATGAGGATAGTTTTACTAGTATGCTTTTATTAAACTTTAAGTGTATGTGTGTTTGGAGTATTTTCAAGATGTATCTCAAAAGTAAAATATATAGCCATATACTATTTTGCATGTAAATAAATAAACCCAAATATGCTGGCCAGTAACTAAACAGGTCACAACAGGATGAGCCAAACCATTTGATTTTATGACAGCAATTTGTTGATGGGAACAAGGTATATAAAAAAGAAGACAGCTGTTCAGAGAAGGAAAGGTTTAAAAAATGTGAAAGAAAATTAATTTAAAAAGGTAATAGGTGATTTTAAAAAAGTGACAAAGCAAGGGAAAGAAACGAGGTTGGTTATTCAAGAAATAAACATGACAAGTTATAGACTGAAACATTTAGTAATGCCAGCATACAGTTAGTGGTAAGGATTTCTTGACAAAACACCAGTCTCTTTAAGTATTTTATTTGCTCCCTAGGTTCCTAAGGCCGGACCTGACCCACTGGCTTTCATCACATTTTCTGCTCAAGGAGCCACTCTCAACCTGCAAGAGAGAAGATCTGTGGCAATCCAGACCAATAGAGATATGGTCTTTGTGCAGACAGATAAACCAATTTACAAACCTGGACAGAGAGGTAAGCATATCTAAACTACATTATCCTCAGTTAACACCATTTATAGAACACTTAAACTGATAGTATACAATAGAAGCTCAGCAAATTTAAAATAGAAAATAAAAATACAGAGTATATAGTTTCAAGGCCAGAGATTTAGTTTCAGTATGTCTGAGGACTGGGGAGCTTTGGAAACTGTGTTTTTAAAGACCTCTCCCCTAAGTGGTTTTAATAATATTCAGGTTTGGGAATCACTAAGTGGTATCTGATGCAAATTTATGAGTTTATAGTTGAATTTTAGGTAAGACGGTGACAAAGTGTGTCAAGGATGTTAAGAGATATTCCTGGTGACTAGAGAATGTCCTGTAATAATAGAATGATGAGCATGACATTGAATTACCTAAGCTGAAAAGCCTCATCTCACTACTGGGTTGGGAAGGAATTAATGAACGTAAGTTACTACGGTCAAAAGGAAGACATTTCTGATTAAATGAATGGCACGTGAGAAAGCACAGGAGTAGAATTAATTCATAAGCTATGCTGTAAAATGGGAAGTGGATATTTGAAGTAAAAAAAAAATGGAAACGAGGAAAGCAAGCTGAAATGAATAGAACAGTTAAAGGAGGGCACTGGATATGGGGCTGAAGAGCCTTTTTCATGAAATTAAGTCACTGTAGATTTGGGGGAGTATACTGTGATGAAAACAGTCTGCGAAAGATTATTGGGCCCAATCTATATATGTTGTTGAAGGGAATTTCTGAACTCATTGCCATAGTGGTTCTTTGCAGTACTTTTGATGAATAGTGTAAAATGCTTGTACAATGATAGTGTGCATGAAAATTGAGAAGAAATTTTAGAGGAAAAAAAAAATCTAACCAAGTGTCTTTCTATACTCCTACCATTCAAATAGGCTTCTTTTGAAAAGAAACTAACAAAAGTAAAAGTATTACGGCTAATTTTTTCATTCAACTTGCAATTACATTCAAAGATTCCTAGCAACAGATGCAATATAAACAATGGTAAACTGGCCAGCATATTTGGGTTTATTTATTTACATGCAAAATAGTATATGGCTATATATTTTACTTTTGAGATACATCTTGAAAATACTCCCAAACACTCATACACTTCAAGTTTAATGAAAGCATACTAGTAAAACTATCCTCATATAAGTAAGTCCGTTTATAAATTTATTTCTTCATTTAAGCGGAAAATGCTTTTAATATTTATACTATATCTTCTTCAGAGCATTTTAGCTGCTTGAGCAAATATTGAGAAAAATAGTAGCATATCGATCAGTGTCGCCTGGGACATACTTGTTCTTCCCCAAATATTTTTCTAGAATTACTAGCTATAAATCTGAAGCATGAATGAGAATATATTTTTAAAAGTGTTGGAGCCTCTTTAAAAAAATACTTATTTTTTTAACAACTATTTCTGTACAATTGTTTGCACCTAATATCACAAGGACTTGAGAAGCTACAAACAGTGGTCCTCAAACCTCAGTGAGCAAAAATAATTACTTAGAAAGCTTGTTAAAATTTCAAATTACTCTCAGGATGAGTACCAAGAATCTATATTTAAATAAATAACTTTTGCAGGCAGTTCTGATGCTGATGTTCAGCAGACAAACTTTGAGAAACCCTGATAAGAAAAGAAAAAAAAAAAACATGAGTTTTTGTACTCTGACTTACTGGCTAGCACTTGACAAGTGAAGCAGGCGTGGGTGAGTTGGGGATTATTGTAACTAGAGCCGCTTGGGCACAAACATGCTGTGATTTCAGAACGACACAAACTGAGAGATGACAAAGATGTGCTGTAGTTGGAGAAAATGTACTATATGTATATTTCTTTCCTCCTCCCTTTTAATCCTGTCCCTTGACCTCTGTCTTACTCCATTACTTCATGGCGTTCAGATCAGTAGTGAGGTACCAGAGGGCAAGTGAATGACTAGACAAGAAAACCAAGGCATGGCTCAGTTCTAAATTTGGGGCCTGCATCAACAACTGTTGAGCAACAATTATGACTTTATATGTGTTTGGTGAGGAGATGCTCAGGAAGAGGAGGATTATATGTGGTTGACACAGAAGAATACCTAATTTCACCCAACCAATCTACACCAAATGCCAAGTCTTAAATGGTAAAACAAATTCCAGACATATCTAATAGGCTAAGCTTTCTTTCTTGATAAGGAATATTCCAAGAAATAGAGCTGAGGATAAAAATGGAAGATTCCTAGGATTCTTGCTCAGAAGACCTTGGGAAGGCAGGGCTTAGTATGGATGATACTATTTCAAACAGCACAGAAAAGTGTAGACAATTATAATGAGTTTCTTTATTTCTCATCCCATCTACTTTCCTGTAAAGGGTCTAATGTGCAGAGAAGTGGCTATAATGTAGAATGGAAGATGCATACTCAGTCTTACACAACTGATGGATATTCAGTTTTCAAAAAATTGATCTTTGGTGTCTGAGATATAATGCTGCAAATATTCGTGGCTTACTCAGGTTCATGCTCCTTGTTTTTAAAGTATATTTAGTTATTAACTATGACTTTATGCTAAAACCTCAAAGCACATTTAGACTGCAGTAGCTTCATATGTGACCACCATTTGCATTTTGAAATCTCTCCCCCTCTTCCTGAGAAATTACAAGAGAAACTCAATTGAAGCTAAAAAGTCTACAGGAAGGTATTGATGGCTAAGTTATTGCAAATTTAGACACTTAATACTCTTAAAAGAAGACTCATAAACTATCTAGATATATTTTTTTAACTTTGTGTATTCAAGATTCATATTTGGCTTTTATCATACATAGAAGAGAAGTATCCTACATTTGCAATTAATGATTCTTTGAAGGCCAAGTTTCACTAGAGCTATCTGCAAGGCTAAAAACTGGATACTTGTTTGGCTGGCTTTTCTTGAGTGTTGTCATCAGTTCTGTCCAAACTAGTCCAAGATCAAAGAAAAAGAAAACAATGAAATTTAACTCAGAGATCAGAAACAAGGATAGGATGACCAAATTATTCCCCTGCTATTTTACAAGCAATGACCACAGGGCAGGACTTAATACATTTGAAGTAGTATTTACCTAGTATAATTTCAGACTGCAAAGAAGTCCCTCCCGTAAAATAATCACCATCATCTACTTCTTGGTTCCTGAAATTCTCTCGTAAGAGTTTCATTGCATTTGTTTAAAGCATTTATTCCGCTTAAAACACAAGATTTATGACAATGAGATACTTTATTTATTCAAACTTTAAACTCAAAATTTAGTTTCTACCTTGAAAATGCATATTCACAGGTAAAATCTATAATGACTCTATAAAGAAAAAAAAAATTCGCCAAAAATGTGAAAGTTGTATTAAACTCCTAACACAACCTCTTAACTGTCACATAATTGGGAAGGAGAGGTTATTTGAATTTACCTATTAACCCAGAGAAAACAATAGCATTCTTACTTCCTACAAAATAATATTATGTCTATATTATTTATACTATTTACAATAAAATTTAAATATCACTCATACTATTTCACATTACAAAAGTATTTCTTCCCAGTGTCATAAAAATCTGCCCTTCAGATCAACAGTGGATGATGTGGTAGTAAAATACCTGGTAGAATCTCCAGGTTTAATGTGGTTGAAATAATCAATCAACCAACTTTTACTGAACACTTGTTGTGTTCTGGGTAATCTGATATATTCAATCAATACAAAATGAATAAGCAATAGGAAGTGTATAAGCAGGAAACTGATTGAGGAGATTGACATAAAAAAATATGTATAATGCAATGTGTCAACTGCATCTAGTGACCTGGACAAACAACCGTGGAAAGACAGAAAAGGAAGTGACGAATTCTTCAGGTGGTAGAAGAAATATATCACTGGGGATATATAGGAAGTCATTTGGAGTAAAGAGGGATAAGGTAACTGACTAATACACACAGCCTTTAGCAAAGAAGGTTCCAGTTGTGTGAAAGAATTAAAGAAGGCATTAAAGGAAGTAAAGAAGATATTTAAGCAGAGACCTGATTGAAATGAGGGTGGGAATCATGGGTGGGGAAATCATTTTGGGCAAGAAAAATATCAGGTACAAATGCCCTAAGACAGGGCTTGACAAATTCAAGGAAATGCAAGATTGAGAGTATTGCTTGAGTAATGAGGGAGAGAGAAGTAGGAGATAGGTGAGCGAGGTTGAGTGTGTACATGTGGATGTAGCAGATTATGTAAGGCTTAATGGGCTATGGTAACATTCTTCAGATTTGACTCTGAATAAAATGGAGAGCTAGTGAAGATTTTGAGCAGAAGAGGTACATACAACCGGGGAGCTGGGAACAATTTGGAAGGTAGGAAAACCAACTAGAAGGCCTTTGCAATAATATAGGCAAGAGACAGTGGTAGTTTAGAACAGATAATGCAGTGAGAAGTGGTTGCATTCTGGATATATTCTGCAGGTATGTTTTGAAGTAGGATGTAAGATAAAGAGAGAAAATTAGAATGACTCCAAGGTTTGTGACCTGAACAACTGCAATGGCATAAATTGCCACTACTAAATGGGGAAGCGTAGAGCAAGAGCAGGTTTGAGGGAGGAAATCAAGAGTTCATTTTTAGGCATACTAAGTTTGAGATGTCTTTTAAACATCTAGGCAAATATGTCAAGTAGGAAGTAGGATTCATGAGTCCTAAAGTAAGATGAAAAGCCTAGAGACATGAATTTGGGGAGTAATTGCCCTAAAGGTGAAGTGAGTAAATCTCACCTTCATAGCCAGCTGTGTGGTAAAGATTAGCATGAATCCAATCCCCAAAGTGTGGAGATTGATCTAGCCCTCACCTTCCCACTTCTTCATCTTCATCACCATCCACCCAAGTGGCATTCTTTCTCCAACCCTAGCCACCCAGAGCTCAGTCAGAGCTCACAAGTTAAAAAGACACAGTCCTGTTAACTGCCAAATAGGCAGACACCAGCCCCTGCTAGCTCTCACTGCCTCCTTGGGTTTGATTAATTCCCCGGAACAACTCAGAGAACTTCATGGAGAGTATATCGTACCTACAAATATGGATTTATTATAACCAAAAAGGTTACAAATGAAAAGATGCATAGGGTAAGGTCTGGGACGGGTCCTAGTGTGAAGCTGCTATGTCACCAAAGATGTGCAACCCTCACAAGAGCAAATACTCTAACAACCAGGAAGCTCGTAGAAATTCCATTTTCAGGGCCTTTATTTGGCCTCATTGTATAGTCATAACTGGGGCCTCATTGAATATGCATGATTGATTAAATCATGCCTCTCATCCTTTCCTGAGGTTAGCTGACCAGCTGGTCTTTGTGGCCTGGCCAGCACCTACTCATTTTCTCAAATCCTCAAGTGTTGCCTGGAGGTTTTAGATAATAAAATCACAGTAGTTACTTGGAAAATTCCAAGGGTCGTCTCTCAGGAATCAAGGACAAAGGCCACATTGAGTTCTTTTCTCACAGTCATCAACATAGAGATGGTAATTAAAACCATGCAATTTGTTGAGATCCCATTTCTTAGCCAGACAATGACAGTTCCATAATAACCTAAGACCATGTCTTTCCTTTATTTTCAGCATTTTATATCCACACTTGTACACACACACACAAATATATGTGTGTGTGTGTATATATAGATACATATATATATCTATATATAGTGAAACCTGTGAGAGCCAGAACGGGACAGGACTGCCTTGTTTTTCCAGGTCTTGCAAGTTTTCTGTCTTTGACAGGGTGCAGTCTTACCACTTTTCTATCACTTCTTTTAGTGGAAAATATTTGAGTTTTCCTTCTCTGACAGGTTTCCACCTTATACAGGTTCTGGATTTCTCAGGTTTTACTGCATATATATTTATCAATAAAGATTTTTTAAATAAATGTACTATTAAATTAAGTAAACCAAAAGAGGATTGATAGCCTGGTAGAATTTGGTTAAAGAAATTGAACTTTAAATGAGTCTGAAAATGTGTTTAAAGGGCCTCTAAGAATATAGCAACAGATGACAAACAAGAGTCGTATCATCGAGTGATTTTTTTTCCAAAATGCAATAGCTCTGGCGTGATAACAGACATAGATTTTGACATGGATCCTCATTTTTCCTCAAAAAGAAAACGAAAGAATTCTATTACACGGAACATGCATATGTCAAAATTACCCGTGAAAGCTTAGTTGGTGGAAAGGAAGACCATTAGCCAGGTGAAATTCTATACATAATGCAAGTAGGTCAACAACCAAAAATTTACTAGATGGAATCAACAAGAATAAAAAGAGGTTTTAAAACTAATGGCTCTAAAATAATAATTTCTCTCTTGTGAATTAAAGTACAAGGAAAAAGATATTTAGCTAGAGCTGTGAGTTTACAATGAAGTTGCTTAGTCCTCTTTTAGAGCCACGTGGAAGGTGAGAGCTATCAATTGTAGAGATCCAGAGGGAAAGAAGTCACCTCAGAGTAGAAAAGAGAGTGTTTTGTGAGAAAAATAGGAGCATAGGGAAATATCTTCAAAAAACAATAAATTTTATTGATGGCACAATGGCAAGGGTTTAGTAAGGGGGATCAGGCTGATAACTCAACTGGGAATAGGACATAGATGGAAGGGGAGTAAGTGTGAGAGAAAATAGATGACCTTGAAGGCTTACACTATAGATTAAGGGAATAAGGGGAGTAGGTTGATGAGAGATAGACAAAAAATGCATATATTAAATTAAGTATGCACAAAATTTTTATGATTAAATGTACTAAGAATTAAATTATCTTACCTGCCTCCTCTATCTTTTGCTTCTTTAATTAAGTAATTATTTGGCTTAAGCACATTTTATGATGACGCATAAGAGGAGAAGGAGAAAGAGGAGCTGGACATATAAGAAAGACGGGAGGGTTTTTACTGAACTCTTTCTTGTTGGCAGTATAATTTACCTAGTTCAGCATGCTGACCCCAGTATCTGGTATATATTACATAAAATACCCATGGAACCAAATGCTGGCAAAAATGTGGAGCATCAGGAACTCTGCTGGTGAGAATGCAAAGTTGGTACACTCACTTTGGAAGACATTCTGGCAGTTTCTCACAAAGCTAAACATACTGTTACCCGTCGCTTTTGAGTTGATTCTGACTCATAGGCTTACCATATTATAGCAACTGTGCTCCCAAGTATTTACCCAAATGAGATGAAAACATATGTCTACATAAAAGCCTGCACATGAATGTTTTTAGCAGCTTTATTCATAATTGACAAAAACTGGAAACAACCAAGATGTCCTCAATAAGTGAATGGATAAGCAAACTGTGATACATTCATCTAGCAAATAGACTGATAAAAAGAGAAGGGATACCAAGCTAAGAAAAGGCGTGGAGGACCCTTAAATGCGTATTACTGAGTGAAAGAAGCCAGCCTGAAAAAGCTACATATTATATGATTCCCAACTGTATGATATTCTGTAAAAGGCAAAACTATACAGACAGTGAAAATATCAGCAGTTTCTAGGTGTGCAGGAGGAGGGAAGGAGGGATGAATAGATGGAGTACAGGGGATTTTTAGGACAGTGAAACTATTCTGTATGATACTGTAATGGTGGACATATGACATTATGCATTTGTCAAAACCCATGTGACTGTACAACACAAAGAGCGAACCCTAATGTGAACTATGAAGTTTAGTTAATACTAATGAATCGATATTGGTTCATCAGTTATAACAAATGACCACAGGAAAATAAGATGCCAATAATAGGAGGAAACAGTGCATGGTGGGAGGGAGGTATATGGGACCTCTCTGTACTTCCCGCACAATTTCTGTAAACATAAAACTTCTCTAAAAGATAAAGTCTATTAAAATATATTCATGTAAGGACTCATCACAGATAGCAATATTCCAACCCTTTCTGATTTATCTAAGTTAATTGATTTAGTATCAAGACTGTGATGACACAACAAATGAACACCTTATTTACATCGGTTTTATTTCCTTCTCCAGTGAGGTTTCGAATTGTGTCTCTGAATAATTATTTGAAGCCTGTTAATCAAAAGGTAAGTTGTAACTGGAATGTAGGTATATCTAGGTATTTATACATTTTTTGTGCCTTAAAATTAATCAGCGAAAATGAGGCAGATGGGTTCAAGTTATCGGTTCTGTGTTCCTAACGACCTTATGACCCACTGTGCTCCTCTCCTCACTAAACCCAAGTCTTTCCTTTTCTACTTCTTCCTTTCTCTCTCTTTGGTCAACAAAATTAAATATATTTCCCAGTTACATTAAGATATGAAATTTACTGAACCCCTACTACTTCTAAAGCACTGTGCTAGGCAATGTGACAGCCAGATACAGAAGATACTCTTCTACTCCCGAAGTGATTATGTTAGAATAGAGGAAAAGTACATAAATGGCCATAATAAAGTGACTTTAGAAGCATATAAGTAAAACACAACATTGTATCCTCAGCATTCAAAAGACTAGCATCTGGCACATTGTAGGCTCTTAATATTATAGAATAAGTGAATGAGTGAACAAGTGGATGAATAAATGAGTAAATAAAAACATTACGGTTGCTTCATATTGGAGTTATCAGGAAAGGTATTATCTTAGGTCAGACTCCCCAGAATCAGATCAGAGACAGAAAAATGAACAAGTAAATTATTTAGAAACTCTCTTATTGGAGAAACCAATAAGAGAGTGGGGGAAGCAGGTTAGGAAAGCGGAAGAAGCCAAGCAAGTGTGCAATTGATTTTAGACACAGTTGCAACTTTTCACCCTGATCTGGCAGAGAGCTTCAGAGGATGAATGACACTTCAGAGTTTGACCCACTTGTAGGAAAGGAAGCTAGACTCATACTCCAGCACCAGGCAGTCACTGGCTATGGGCATCCCCCAAAGGGCAAGTAAAAGCCCAGGAACTTGACAAGCGGCCCAAGGGAAGGCCTCTCAGAAAGTTCAGAGGTGCAAGCTGTTAGAAGCAAAGCCTAATAAAGCCAAGGTGGGTGCAAAGAACAAGGAAGAGAAGTCTAAGGGGAACTAGATGGAGCACCAGCCACATGTGCTATAGGTGTCATGGGGTAGAGGAAATTTAAGAGAATCCTTAGAGAACAGAGAGGATCGTCAAATGTTTAAATTAGGGATTGTTGTTGTTAAGGAGCCGTAGTGGTGCAGTAGTTAAGCACTCAGCTGCTAACTGAAAGGTTGGTGGTTTGAACCCACCAGCCGATCTGTGGGAGGAAGGTGTGGCAGGCAGTTGGCTTCCGTAAAGATTACGGCCTTGGAAACCCAGTGGGGCAGTTCTTCTCTGTCCTGTACGGTTGCTATGAGTCAGAATCAACTCGACGGCAATGGGTTTTGTTTTGTTTTTTGGGTTGTTGTTCTTAGTTGTCATCGAGTCGCCTCCGACTCATGGCAGTCTCACGTGTGCAGAGTAGAACTTCTCCAGAGGAGTTTCAAGGCTGTGACCTTTTGAAAGCAGATCGCCAGGCCTACCTTCCAAGGTCCTCTGGGTGGGTTTGAACCACCAACTTTTTGGCTAGTCGTTCAGCTCTTAACCCTTTGCACCACCCAGGGACTCCCTAAATTTGGGATAGAACAGTATTACAGTGAAACCTGTGAGAGTTGGAACTCAACCAGACTGCCTTGTTTTTCCGGGTCTCACAAGTTTTCTGCCTTTGATAGGGTGCAGTTTTACCACTTTTCTATTGTTTGTTTTAGTGGAAAATTGAGTTTCCTTTTCTGACAGGTTTCCACCTTACACAGGTTCCAGTTTTCACAGGTTTTACTGTATGACGGAATGGTAATGAGGAATCAAGAGGACTTTGGGAATAGCGATAATTCGGGCTTGTTTAACTGTGTAATAAACAGAGAGAGTCATGGCAAGTAAAACCAGAAAGGAGGGTTGTTGCCGTGTTGTGAAGACACTAAAATTATAGTTAGTCATTAATGAGCAGTTTGTGTTTAGAGGAAATGAATAAAGCGATGGAGGATGTGTTTCAGGGTTTCTTCCAATTTCTTCAGAAATTATTCATTTCTTACTGTAGGATATTAAGAGTAGAGAGCGTTGTTACTCATTATAGAAAGTGACCTTGCCTTGAAGAAATATAGGAGTTGTTTCATGGATAACGATCTGCAGTTCAGAGAGTATGCATAGAGAAAGAATATGTTGATGATAGTCTACGACAGTGTTTCAACAGGAGAACACAATTCATCTAGAAGGGATCTGAGAACAAGGGAGAGAGTCATGAAAATAGACAAAAGACGATGAATCATGACTGAAAAGGGACTGAAGCCTCTGTAAAAGGATAACGGGCCTGTTTCATTTCATGTATTTTAGAATCAAGCATGTTAGAACTAACTTCTATGTGGTCTTCTATGTCAATTTGTCAGCTGAACACAGAGTTACGTGGAAGCTAGTTAAGCTTATAGAAGTTATGCTGATGATTCTCAATCTGTGACTACGTTTTCCATCCTCCAAGTCATCCCTCATCCTTACATATTCAAGGCATCATCACTACTAATCCATCTCTTTTTGCCATCTTCTTTAGCTATACTACATTTATTGGATTGTTGCCTAATTTCCAGGACAGATCTAACTGCAGTTCTAAAAGATCCGTTTATTAACCTAAGTCTGAAATAGCTTCTTTAGGATAGCACACGCTTCTTGTTCTTGGTTCAAAGTTGGTACTTCTCTTATTTCTAAGATTACGTCTCCTCTATTTAATCAAAGCAGCAAGCATTCCAGTGTAACCCTTTGGCGATCATCCTTGGTTGGTAGGACCACGGGGAAGTGCAGGGCTTCTTGAAAATCGAAGGGGCTGCAATGTCATCACTGTATTTGGTGCTAGAACAGTTGCAAAGAAGCATAATTGTTGATTATTTTTATTGTCAATAAAGCCAGATATGATTATCCAATTCCTAGCTTTAGTAATGACTACATTTGCTATGCACAACAGGATTAATGAAGCATTCCTTCAAATATGGGTTATAGATAAGCTGATCATTTTTACCAAATGTTTCTGGGAAGAAGTTACTGTGGCACAGAAAACTGCATCTGCTTATGTACAAAGATCAAAGCTGAGTTAGTATTTTCAAAAATGGTGGCAGCTAGTAGATTACCCAGTTACATATTTCGAGGGCAACATATCGAAAGTCTGCAGCTATTTCTGTATAACATCTAAAAAAATGATTCATTGTATGGCTGGCCTTCTGTGAGACCTGAGGATTCAGAGTAAATTTGACTACATGAACAAAACATACTAGTGATATGACTCTTCTTTATCAAATGGGCCAAGATGTAAAATATATACCTACTTTCATCTATCCAAATCTTACATCTTTCCTTTCCTTCATGGGTCTGTCATTTCTTTCGGCCTTAAATCAGTGTCTTATAGCATATTCAAACATTCTCTTTATCTAGACAGTTTCATTTCTATCAAGAAGTTTTAGATCTTTCTTTTAACTTATCCTAAGATCTGAAACTATCTCTACTTTCAGGGAGAGATAATATGAACTAAAACTACAGAAGGGGAACATAAAGGTGGTATTTTCTTGTTTGCTGACTGGATGTGCAAGGTTTAGCTACAGACAGAGTCATAAATTACTAAACCCAAATCCTTGCTTTTGGGGAAAATCAAGAATGAGGAGCTCTATCTTTCTTTCTTAATGCTTTAGTTAATATAGTAGCTCTCTTCAGTACTATCTCAATACTTCACCAAGGAGATACAATTTCATGAATTAGAATAACAGATAGGGACCCCAGCTCAGCTGTTAGTATTTCTCAGTTCTAAGAATTCTGGACAAGGATTATTAATCCTGATCCCATTTCTGTACGTGTGTGTGTGTGTGTGTGTTTTCTGTATCATTCATTTTATTTATTTTTTATTGCGCTTTAGGTGAAAATTCACAGCTCAATTTAGTTTCTCATTCAAAAATCTATACACATATTGTTTTGTGACATTGGTTGCAATTCCCACAATGTAACAGCACTCTCCCTCTTTCCGCCCTGGGTTCCCTGGGTCCTTTTGTCCAGTTTTCCTGTCCCTTCCTGCCTTCTTGTCTTGCTTTAAGGTAGGAGTTGCCCATTTGTATGTGTGCATTTTATCAGTGAACGAATGTTGCAGTTAGTGGAAGGGAGCACTTAGAAGCTTAAGGAATGGGCAAAAGATGCCAGATTGCCATTTTTTAAATTTTGATCAGTGTGTTCATACGAGGCTTGAGCTGAATATCTGGTCCTACTGCCTTGCATCCCATGCCTGCCTGTGAATGACCACTCTCCTGGGAGGACGATTGGATATCTTCCACCAGCAACAGAGCTGGATTTACCCAGTTTCCCAAATGCACTGCATTGGCATGTCTAGAGACTGATTACTTCCTGCTTCAACCTCCAGTTCTCATTGACCTGAGGGTTTTTGTTTCATTTTCTTTGCTTGAACAGTTATCTTTTACTAAGTAGGGACTATTTGCAAGGCAACTTTAAATAAAAATATTTAAATCAAATTTTTTGGGGGGCCACTGACTATGTGTGCTAGTTAATGTGAAGGAACACATATGATATTTAAACTCTGGGAAGACAGCAGGGAGGTACAGTATCATTATTCCTTGATTGGGTAGCATGGACCATAAATGCTACAGGAGTGCAGTGAAAATCATAGATCAAAAAGAAGAGTAATCAGTAGACGGTTGGAATGTGTTAAAAACCTTGAAGAAGAGCAGGCTGAAGTAACTAGAGGGTAAAAGAAGGGCATTCTAGGGGGAGGGAGATAACTTGGACAAAGTTCCAGAAATGGGAATGAACAAGTAGTGTTTCAGGGACCGAACTGAGACGTGCTTATTGAGACTGCAGGGTGTGTGGAGAAAGTGTGAGAAGTAAATGAAAGTTCTTGAAAACTAGGCCGAAAAATTTCACTGTAAGCAACAGATATTCAGACTTTCAGTCAGAATCAATATTTGTTTAGATTGTCCTAAACTATCTCCTTATGTTTCTTTTTTGCAATAATAAATTTATAGTTAACCTCTTCACTCAGAGGAAAAACTTTGAGTTCATAGACTAACATTATTTTTCTTTTTGTTTCAGTATCCAGTGATCACCCTTACGGTAGGATAACTGCTAACTGAAATATTGTTTTCTCTTCTTTTGGGTAGCTCCTCATCCTCAAAATCAGAATGTAGTTTACAGAGGAGGATTATCTATTTAAATTGTCACAGTATTAGTTATTCTCAAGAGGATAGAAATCTTTTTTTCCTATATGATTCACATTAACATCCACCTGTTAATAATACTGACAATTAGACAAGTATGATTTCATTCCATTTAACTTTTATTTATTGAATATATATAAATGTGAGGTTAGTGTTTTATGCATTTGGGATACTATTGGGCTCACCTTTAAGAAATGAGAGGCTAACACAGAAAATACACTTGTAAAAAGTAACTGCCCTACAATATACTAAGTGCTACAATAGGTAGCTATGTGGACCCAACCAATGTGGAACCAAATGGGAGAAAAATCAATTTTACCTGGGGAATCAGAGGACACACCCATGTTTTGAACCGGTAGGTTAGAATCTCAGCAACCAGGAAGGTCCTTACTGAAATTTTCAGACAGATGAAAAAATCCAGCATGCAACAAAACATACTTTCTTCATTCTCAGGATCCAGATGGCAATAGAATCCAACAGTGGAACAATGAGGAGTCTTCTGGAGGTCTCGTGCAACTCTCCTTCCCGTTAATCTCGGAGCCTATCCTTGGCCAGTATGGTATCTCCGTGGAGACACTCTCTGGAGAGAAAACAGATGAGTTCTTCTCTGTGGAAGAATATGGTAAATAATAGCTATGAAGATATTGTCTATAACTGATAAGAAAAATAATCAAATCTCTCCAGTTTTGCAAGGGCATGGTTACTAAATAACATATTGTTAAATTTGTATCTCTTCCTTGCCTCTTTCCTTATCTCTGTTATTATTTCAAGGTTCTCCACCTACTCTTATTGTTATCCCCTAGCGCAACCCATAATCCTCATGCAATTCCTTGTTAATCTAGGATCTCTATGCTTACCTTTCTTTTGTGACATCTGGTGTGCAGTTTATATGATAGTTTCCAAGGTGTTTACTCTCTATTTATGCCATGTTTACGCTTCAAAACACTTTTTATAAAAGGAGTGCAGTTAACATTATTTATGTGAGGAGGTGCTCCATTTACATCATCCCAGAAAACTCTCATTAAAATTCTACTGTGGCATCATTATTTCCATTCTGCAGATGTTACTGAGAAACACTTTCTCAAGGTCAGCTACTGGGAAGTTATGAATTTAGAATTCAAATCTACATCCTTTTATCCAATTTCAAGCTCTAGCTCTTACGTACCGCAGTATGCTCCTAACAGTATTAACAGCAAATGTACTCAAAGGCGTGTGGTTTGTTAAAGGGAAGACAGTTGCTTTATATGTATACATTTATGCTAATAAGACTTTTATATCTTTTTACTGACAGTGTTACCCAAATTTGAAATGACTGTGGATGCACCAGAAAATGTCTTAGTTGTGGATCCTGAATTCAAAGTTAACGTCTGTGCCTCGTAAGTTTAAGCTGTTTTTAGCTTAACATATGATTTTAGGTGACAGTTTAAGATGACTGACTACTGAAGTGTTAATACTGTAGACAGTTTAAGAACACTGACTACTGACTTGTGATTTACATCACAAGATTTAAAAAACAAAAACAAAAATTGTTGCTGTGGAGTCCATTCCAACTCATAGTGACCCTAAGACAGAGTAGAACTGCCTCATGGGTTTTCCAAGGCTGTAATCTTTATGGAGCAAACTGCCACATCTTTCTCCCATGAAGGGCTGGTGAAATTGAACTGCCAACTTTTTCTAGCAGCACAGCTCTTAACCACTGCACCACACTGTTTAATACAGTAGCCACTAGCCACGTGAGGCTATTTAAATTTCAATTAATTAAAGTTAAATAAATTTAAAAATTCACTTGTACTAACCACATGTCAAGTGCTCACTGGTTACACGTGGCTAATGACTACTGAGTTGGAGAGCACAGACATACAACACAGAACATTTCATCACCCCAGAAAGTTCTATTGGACAGTGCTTACTCTGACTTCTTGATTCAGTCTTCACATATCACATAATTAAAGAAGAAAATCATAACTCAAAATGTGTCCTAGAGAAAACTGCTATGAGTTGGAAGTGACTCCAAGATAATTCTGGTGCACTGAGTGGAGGATATCAAGGGCAGGCAGGGACTTTGGAGCAAATAAGGAGGTGCTCAGTTGGTGTATGGCAAGAGCAGCAGCCAGGCAGTTCAAGCTATCTTCTCCCTCCCCTCCTCACTCAGTTAAGCAGCATTAAATGAGACTGTGAAAATAGCAATGATAGCTAGATTGCAAACATAAAGCATCATCTCCTTAGACCTGATGTGAGGACTAACTCTTTCCCTGACTGCAGATCAAATCTCATGTATATTATACTACTTTCCTTTTACTTTTGGATAATTAAAAATTATGATAGAGGTTCCCTGGTGATTTCTAGTTATAAAGACAGTCTTATTCCACTAATTAAAGTTCCATACTGAACTTCAAAATTAAAGCTCTGCCTTTCCCCTAGCTTGCGTCTGCTTTAGGCTCGAAGTCTATCATGGCAAAGAAAGGGCACAGCTAACTACTTGAGATTCACCTCCAAGGCTGGAGGGGTAGGAGCTGAAAGAAGTAAGGGATAGGAAAGTCCCTTTGTACTTGCATTGTAGAGGCAGAGAATTGCCAGGGTAGCTGAAAATACCCTTAAGGAATGGAAGGTCCCAAAGCCCAGTTACTACTACACCATGCCTGGCTGTGTGTTGACTCCTGTAGCACAGTCACCAGAGAAATACTGCAACAAGCAGATAAGACACTCTAGCACAGGCCAGCTGGGAACTCCAGACACATAAGGATGAATCCCCAAATTGTTGAAGACTCCAACGACTTGAAATCAAGTTATTAAAGATCAACCAGAACAAGAAATTAGAAATAGTAAAATTTATATACTCAAAAGTAATCAAAGAAATTTGACATATTTATTATTAAAATTTTTATATAGATGGGCTGACTAGAAGAAGGGATTGTGCTGAAAAAAGAATTGGCGGTTTGGAAGATGAAATTGAGGAATTTCATAGACTGCCTCCCAAAAAGAAAAAAATAATCAGTATGAAAGAAAAATACAAGCGAGTAGATAGGAGTCACAGAAGGGACATGTATCAACCGTCAGCGAAAAGAATTAGCTTTACCAAACTTACAGGAGGAGAGGAATTTACTGACAGAACTCACCAGGGAGGCTTAAGAACCAGCATCAGAAAATGGACTCAAAAGCCTGGGCTAGGATATAGCCAGGAGGACTCCATTCACAACCATTTCAGAGTCCAACTTTCTAGTATACCATATTTTTATGCATTTAAAGTGATCATTCTACGTTTTTTTGCCAAAAACAGAATGCGTGCCTTATTTGCATAAAAATATGAGTTCCACCGCCACATTGCGGTGTGATACCATTTATCTAAACACACAAAATTAAAGATTCATAAATAAGTATATATTTTGTATATACTTCTATGTATATATGGAAACCCTGGTGGCGTAGTGGTTAAGTGCCACGGCTGCTAACTAAAAGGTTGGCAGTTTGAATCCACCACGCACTCTTTGGAAACTCTATGGGGCAGTTCTACTCTGTCCTATAGGGTCACTATGAGTTGGAATTGGGTCGATGGCAGTGGGTTTGTTTTTTTTTCTATGTATGTATATATATTTATATATGTTTTTATATATATTTATAGATATACGTAAACAGATTTAGCCTGTTAGTCAAAGGGGATTTTAATTTTTTATCTAGTTTGACTATTTTAACAATGAAAATATACTCATGTACTTCTGTGTAATTAAAAATAAATAGAATTTACATTTTAAATTAGAAAACGTAAAAATTAATATATGCCATTACAGCATACTTAAAAACATAGAAAAAATAAAAGAAGCAAAATAAATGCTATATTAAGAAATTAAACAGTGATTGTTCTAGCTCTTTCCTTCTTTGTTTGTTTCTTTTATTTTGTTTCTTTACATTGTGTTTTAGTGGCATAGATGTATGACTTCTACATGTTGTTTGTTTCAACCATTTTAGTTAAAATCTATTTTTACTTAAAGCATTCACCTCAATTTTAGTCACTCCTACTGTTTTAGGTTTCCTAGCGGAAATTAACTTTAAGATAATTGGCTATTGAAATGTAGTTGCATTAGTGGCTTCAGGCACTAAAGGAAGTGTTCAAAACGGTCTAGGCAAATTACTAATGATATTGATCTTTGTAATTTTACTCTTGTCATTTTCTTCTGTTAGATATACCTATGGCAAACCTGTGGAGGGGGAAGTTCAACTTACTGTGTGCAGGGAGGCTCCATATGGATCCCATTTTTGCAGGCTTCCTATCAATTCACTCTGTGAAAATTTTACCACTCAGGTAAGATATGTATCTGCAAATTCATAAATATATTTGCATTAATCAATTATTCTCACCTTCCAGTCACTTTTCTTTTTCCTCATTTCCCTCTTTACACTGCAAAATTATACTTTTCTTCTACATCCCTGGAGCCCTGGTGGCACAGTGATTAGCAGCTCAGCTGCCAACCAAAAGGTCAGCAGTTCAAATTCACCAGCCACTCCTTGGAAACCCTATGGGGCAGTTCTACTCTGTCCTACAGGGTCGCTATGAGTCGGAATTAACAGCAATGGATTTCTACATCCCTGTACCATTTGTAAATTTGCTAATCTTCTTTTGTCTTGCTAATTTTTAAAATTTTCTATTAATTGGCAAAAACCAAATTACAGTACTCTAAAGCTGAGTTGTAAATTCAATTCTTAACTGGTTCCACATTGAAACTTACGTACTACTTAAGTACTAGAAACATATGTCCTCCACTTTACCTTGTACTTTGCAAATTTAAGTTGGGGAGATATGAAGATGTTCATGTGCATTCAAGATTATTTAATGAGTAATTAAGTTATTTTTCTCTCAGTCTGTTCTCACTGAAAATAAATGTCAATAGGTATTCCAGCAGGGACATATATCAGCCAGGGTTCTTAACTACTAGCAAGAGAAATCAACTTTTTCAAACTTACAGGAGAGAGGAATTTCTTGAAGGGACTCAGTGGGAAGGCTTGAGAACCAGCATCAGAAAATGGACACACAGAAGGGTGGGCTAGAATGTAGCAAGGACTCCAGTCACAATTATGTCAAAATCTGACTGGTTAGTCATACAGCCGCCACCCACCACATTACAAACAGTGTGATACCATTTATCAACACACACACACACACACAATTAGAAATAATTAAGAACCTTCTGGTTCTTAAATTTAAAAATTTTATTTGAACCCCAAAAACAATAGTAATCATGATAATAATAACTACTTACCATTGAGGCAATTTTGACTCACGGTGATACCATGTGTGTCAGACTAGAAAACTGTGTTCTATAGGGTATTCAGGGGCTAATTTTTGAAAGTAGATTGCAGGCCTTTCTTTCAAGGTGCCTCTGGGTGGACTTTAACCATTAACTTTTCAGGTAGCAGCAACGCACGTTAACCATTTGCACCACCCAAGGGACTCCAGGATAATAATGGCTAATATTTAGTAAGTGCTTATTTGGTGTCAGGAACTGAGCTAAGTAGTTTATATACATTTAACTCTCAAAAAATCCTATGGGTCCCATACTATTGTTATCACCACTTTATCAATTAGTGGATCAGTGGGTTGAAGCAGGGAGAGATTAAGTATATTGCTCAAGATCATATATTTAAATAACTAGTGGGATTGCATCATAGGCATTTCAAGGGATACAAATTTTTCTCTGTTTATTTAGCCAACAAATAAATATTGAGGTCCTTCAATATGCAAGCATTATTTTTTTTAGGAGTGACAGTGTTGAACACGAACAAGAGAGACCTGGCCCCTGTCCTCATGAAATTTGCATTTTATGAAGCAGTCATTATCTTTAACAAAAACATGCTCACTCTAGAGGAAAAATGAACCAATATAAGCCAAGTATGCAAGGTAGTTAGATCCTGGAGAGGATTATCAAAGAAGGTTATAAAATGTAGATGATTTTCAGAGAGATCTATAAATTTAGAATACACGTTGGCATGTATGGCAGGAGTATAGACTAAATAATTCATGCAATTATTCATCTTCAAATCTAGTGAAAATGGTTCTGTACCTTTAAGCTTACGGCTGTGGTGCTAGGCCTTGGTGTAGTTTCAGGTATGTTCTGAAGACACCATATGATCTTCATCCCATCTAACATCCTTAGGTCTCAGTTTCCTCATCTCATCACAAAATGAAGGAGTTGAACAAGAACTCAATTTTCCCCCAATAGAATAGTCTATAAATCTATGAACACATTTCATGACTATGCTAGATCTCTTTGCCATATTTACCAATTCTCTCTCTTTAACTTCATTGTGAAGTTTTAAAAAATTTACTTAGTGAGGGATTTTAACTTGACCGAACAGATGTTAAGAGAAATTCAAAAGAAAATAATAACAATAGCTACTATTTATTAAATGTTTAGTAAGTACTAGGCACTAAGCTAAACACTTTCTAGTCATTATCTTATCTAATACTAACAACTCTATCAACTCTTTATTAATATCTCCATTTTGCATGAAGTAATAAGTAGCAAAGCAAAGATTCAAATCCTGGTGTTTCGACTCCAAACTCTATGCCTCTAGCCCTATGTAAATTCTAGTTCTATAAATATCCAAAGGATGGTAACTAGTAATACAACTTGCCAAAGCACGGTAACTCCAGTATAAAACTCAGTATCAAAACTGAAGAAGAATATGATTGGAATTAACAAAATTGCAGATATTATCATGAATAAATGTGACTAGAGATAGATTTGTTCATTATTTTGTGGATTAACAAAATAATCACACCATAAAGAAGGTTTTTTTGGAAGTCATCATTGTAACAGTTACTAACTGTTAAACATTCTAATGGAATTATAGGTAAATATACTAACTGAAAATTTAAATTATAGATTCACAATGTATTATTTTGTAAAATTCGAATTTAGGTAAGATAGCACTGTTAAAGTTGCTTCCCAGACTTTACACCCTTCCCCTAAAACTTCTATTTCTTATAGTCGTTTTAAAATTTAACCATTCTTTTATTGTTATATTTATTAACTTTTCAGTTAGGGAAAGCTGGCTGTGCCTCCCATCTTGTTAACACAAGTGCTTTTGAGTTATATCGGGAAGGATACCAGAATCACCTTGAAGTGAACGCTCTTGTCACAGAACTTGGAACAGGTAATGATCTCAAAGCAGTCAGATCTCAAAGGATATCACTGTTCAATTTGAATTGCTAGCTGGTAACCAGTTACATAGTATTAATATAGTCACTGTTTTCCAGGATTTGTCATCAGTTCCTCAGATCCGAAAGCTGAGTGTTTCTTACTCCAACCAAAATTTATTTGATGGACAATAAAATATAATTATACATGTGAAAAATGTTGAATTGGAAAATGTTGTTTCTATTTTTAAAACAAAAAATTTATTTAAACAATAAATTCAAATGAAACTAAGTCAGAAGTTAGAATGCAAATTTATTGTTTGGTAGCATACTCATACACACACACATACACACATAATCCCAACCTTATCAATATAAATATATACGTTAAAACATAGGAAATGATTTAAACTGTTAATTTTGGTTATCTCTGGGATTTCTAATGTTTGATAGTTTGTATTTTCTTCTTTGAACTTTTCAATTTTGAATAGTGTACATATATTACAATTCTTAATAGGAATAAACTGTACGTTTTAACCAGGCAGAGAGCAAAGAAATGTCGATAAACAATTATTTGAGCATAATGAGAAACCAGCAAAGTGATTAATCCTTCAAGAAGGAGTGGTACATGGATTAGATAATTATCAAGGTAATGAAGAGCAGGAACTCTAGTTGAGAATGACAAGCTTTTTGGATTTTTTTCCACCCCTACTAATTTTCTTTCATAAAACACATCTCAAGAAGTACCTGTGCATTAAAACTGCTTAGGAAAGGGAGACTTTCGGAAAGAATGGCTGGCCTTTGTGTTTTTTGTTTTTTTTTTTTGTCTATAACTCTGTTTGGCTATTTGGTGATTTTTTTTTATAATACTTCTTTGTCTGCAGGTGTGCAGCTTACACGCACCGAGTACATATTTATAAATTCAGCAATGGTGAGGATTCAATTTCAGAATATGGATACAGTCTACAAACAGGGAATCCCTTATTTTGGCCAGGTAAGAGAAGCAACAATTTCTTTACATGCACATTCGTTCATTCATCTTAGTTGATTCATTAATTCAATCCAACAGCTATTTCCTAGCAAGTTACTACGTGAGAATCTCTCTGCTAAGCATTGTAGGGTAACCTACACTGTTGATTTGCATAGGTTTATGTCTTTTGTCAAGGTGTAATTTTTAATAGTGTCTCTTTTCAATCTCAAATGTCCAAGTTTGGACAATAAATTATATACTCACCGTAAGTACTGGAGATTATCCCTGCCCTCATGGAATTGATAGTCTGACAGAGAAAATAGACATGAAACAAATAATTTCACAAATGATTATTTAACTATAGATGTTAAAGGTGCCATGTCAATAAAATACTGACCATTTCTGAAAACTACGCCCACAGGCAAAATCTGGCAGAGATCTTTTGTACAGCCAGTGAGCTACAAGTGACTCTTTTTTTTTTTTTTTTTTGTATTTTGGTTTGTTTGTTTCATTATCTAACTCCCCATTCCCTTCTCTCTCCAGCCTCTGGTGACCACTAATCCTCCTTTGTCTTGATGGGTTTGGCTACTCTGGGTATTTCGTATAAGTGAAATCATACAATATTTGTTCTTTTGTGTCTGACTTATTTCACTGAGCGTAATGTTACAAGGTTCATCCTGTGGTGGCATCTATCAGAACTTCATTTTTCTTTATGGCTGAATACACATATTCCATTCTATGTATATGCCATATTTTGTTTATCCGGTTATCTGTTGATTGTACAGAGTAATAAATAATTCAGTTTTTCAGGTTTCTGTAGTATTTTTACTACAAAAATATTCAGGAAACAGTGAAATATATGGGTCTGAGTTTCGAAAGATTTTTATGGGCAGAAGAAATAGAGTTTAGGGTCAACAGTATATTGATTGTATCTGCCATATACTCGAAAGGAATAGATGAACTACTCAGGAAGTGGACGCACAGCAAGGAAAGAGTTGTACCAATGAGAGAACCTTGATGTGCACCATCAAAATTGATTCCCAAATTCACTTAATGCTTCAGAAATTTGTTTTCTTCCTCTTACGCAGATTAAATTGCTCCATCCAGACAACACTCCCATCCCAAATGAAATCGTCCAGTTGTACCTGGAGGACAAAACTGTGGGCAACTATACCACAGATATAAGCGGCACTGCTCAATTTTCCTTGGACACATCTAAGATTACACACCCGTTTATCACTTTGAAAGTAAGTTAGCCAAAGGCAAGTAAAGACAAAAACACTGTGTTGGCTAGCTAAGGTTTAGGTTTATGTTAAATGATATTTATGAAACAGACATTGAAATATAAATCTTGGTGTGAATCAAGAGTGTTGCAAAATGGTTAAATATTAAGGAAGTAGATCCTATGAAAAATAAATAAAAGAATTGTTTATGAATCCAGAAAAAAAGATAACATGTATATTTATGTGTATGGTGGAGAATTATCTAAATGAAAATAAAGTAGCGCTTCACTTTCATCATGGAAATAGAAAGACAGTTACATTCTCATAGAAGGAAATATTTTGGAAACCCTGTAACCTATTGCCATGAAATAATGTAAAGAATTTTTCTGAATATATTCAAGAGAGAAGTAACTCACTATTTGTAATAATTAAAGATCATCTTTCCCACACATTTTTAAAGCACTCCTTCAGGCCTTTGTGTTGATAATGATAAATGCCCATAGTTACAGTACTCTCTTTGTCATATTTCATTAAAAACTTTGCCGTCTTTCATCTATATTGTGTATTTAGTAGCAAAAGCAACTCCTACATTCATTTTAAAAAAATACGTATTGATGTCGAGTTGATTTCGACTCATGGTGGCTTTATAGCTTCTCCATGAGATTTTCTTGGCTATAATCTTTATGGAAACAGATGACCAGGCCTTTCTTTTGTGGCACTACTGGGTGGGTTTGAACCACCAATCTTTAGGTTAGTAGTTGAGCACAAACTATTTGTACCACCCAAAGACCTTCCTACATTCATAGGTTCCTCATATTATAGTGAGAGAGGTATACTGATAAACCGAGAAAAGAAAACTAGTTGCTATAAAAAAAAAAAAAAAAAAGCCAGTTGCTGTCGAGTTGATGCTGACTCATGGTGCTCTCATGTATTGCTAATAAAAATAAAATTGTAGAATGAAATTCAATATTTCTAGAGTAATAGAATAGATTTTTAGAGTAATATTATCAAACCAAATCTTGCATAGAAAGTAAATTATAAAAACCATATAGTGGTCACTCTACAGCATAACTAAAAAGTATAGGAATTAGGTTATACTTAATGGAGAATGCCCTGAAATTTTCATGTAGGGATAGAGCAGCATGACAATCAACCATTTTATCAGATAGTCTTTCATTTCTGCTTCCTGTTTATCCTAAAATACCTATAAATTTGATTCTTTGTGTAGGCAATCTACAAGAACAATGAATACTGCAGGTTTCCTGGCTGGACATTACCTTATTATCCTCAGTCAGACTACTTTGTACGACGATTTTACTCCAAGACTAATAGCTTCATAAAAATTGTCCCAGAGATGGAAGAACTGAGATGCAACCTGCAGAAGAGGGTGACAGTGCACTACCTTCTCAATATGCGAGGCTTTGAAGACAAAACTTACACGGCGCCCTTCAATTATTTGGTATGTATTGAAAATATTCTTCGGCAACCAAAATCACATCTTGACTTTCAGTCTTCTTTGAACCTAATATAAATCCCTTTTACCCTTACACCATGATGAAGTTAAAAGTAAATACAAAAGATACGACTTACATAACTTTTAAGTTTCTATTTAAAAAAAAAGTGACAAAGCAGGCCAAGTCACAATACCCTTATCCACTTCATCTTTCTCACCACTCTTTCTTCATAGTCACCCATTTCCACCTGGACATACCGGGGATCACATCGTGGCTCTGATACTTACCAGCTATGTGGGACTTTTTGAAAGCCATTTAATTTCTTGCTGTTGTTCTTCGTTGCTGTCAAGTTGGCTCCCACACATGGCAACCTTACGTATAACAGAGAAAAACATTTCCCCGTCCTGCATCATCTCCAGAACTTTTGATAAGGTTAAGCCTACTGCTGTCACTATTGTGTCAATCCATCTCATTGAGGGTTTTCACCATGTTCTCCGACCCTCTACTTTACCAAACGTAATGTCCTTCTCCAGTGATAATATTATTGCCTAATCATAGGGTTGTTAAGAGACTAAAATGCAGGAACGCATATAAAGCCCTTTGATCGGTGCCTGGCACATGAAAGGTACTAATTAATGATTTGTTTTTATTCTAATGGATTATTATTGATTACTACGTCATCTAAATGGATGCACGGTCCTTCATTAAGATGGATGTGGATGATATAAAATTAATGAAACACGAATTTGAATCAGCAAACATTTGTTGAATGATCTTCATATTCCAAATACTATATTAGGCACAATGGTAATGGAGGAAGTAAAAAAAATGTATAACTGGAGACAAAACATAAATTATAATAATATAAGTGCAACAATGAAACATGGACAGATGTACAATCACTAAGGTGATACAGAAAAGTAAATGATTCACTCTAGGGAAAGTTCAGAACAGTGACTCTCAAAGTGTGGTTCCCAGACTAGCAGTATCAACCCTTCCAAAAAAATCAGACCAATTGCGACTCATATCAACCCAATAGGACAGAGTAGAACTGCACCACAAGGTTGCCAAGAAGCGGTTGGTGAATTTGAACTATTGACCTTTTGGTTAGCAGCTGAGATCTTAACTACTGCGCCACCGGGACTCCAAGCAGTATCAACATCAGATGGGAACTTGTTAGAAATGGAAATTTCTCTACTCCAGCCTAGACTAGTACAGAAACTCTGATGGGGCCTAGCTATCTTGTTCTGACAAGCTGTCTGAAACAGGCGGTCAGTTCATCGAAATCAGGTGAATCTGATGCATAGTAAAATTTGAGACCACTGGTTTAGGAAAAAGTATAAGAGGAAGAATATGCCTAAACAGGGTTTTTGTAGGATAAATAGCAGTTTCCCTATTTGACAGGGAATATGAGAAGCACAGTTAGGTTTGTTAGAGAGGTCAGAAGTATATGGTTATTCTGGGAACTACAGGTATTGGGGTATGTCTACATGAAGTATGAAAGTAATATAACATAATTCTGTTTTTCAGAATTATAGCAATCCCTGTTTTTCAGATTTAGAATGCTGGAATAATCTTTTGACACTTTTCATTCTGTTTAGGAACCATCAAATCATGCCTATACACACACAAACACATAAAGTCAGAATAGATTCCAGTTACAACTCCATTGAAGCCCTTTATTAAACGGAGTGGCTTATTTCGATTGGGGGCAGCATCTATGGGGAGCAGTCCTAGGGAAGGGAGGAGGGGACTCTGGGAAGCTCAGGACAGTGGCTCTTTACCAACCAGAACATAAGTACTTCAATATTTAACAGCAATATTGCCATCCTGGTGTGTGAGGAATATCAAGTGTCCTTGTGAGAAGCTGGATCTCTAGTCTTTATAAAAGTGGTTAAACATCCTCCTGGTTTTTGCCTCCTCCGCCCACCGCCCCACCCAACTCCTGCCTCACTCCTGCTCACCTTGGTATCGGTATCTCCCACTCCTGAGCCATTCTGCAGGTCTTTGGAGTGAATTGGTTCATTTGTTGTCAGCATTCATTTCTCTTGAAGTCACTTAGGTTTGACCCTCCTCGGCTTTGGTAAGACCTTTGTAATTACTTCCTATGTTTCTGTTCTAAATGATGGATCAGGGTTACATATGATAATTCTAAAAATTTTTCTTTCTTTTCTTCTCGCTCTTTCTTTCCTTCCTCCCTCCCTTTCTTCCATCCTTCCCTTTCTCCCTTCCTTCCTTCATTTTTAATTTTTAATTGTTCGTTTTCTTTGCTGTTTGCAGGGCCTTTATAGAGAAGAGGATATAGAAACTAGAATATTTTTTTTCAAAAGCAATAAGATGATTTCCACTCCTCTAACTAAAATATATTCAATGTCTTCCTATTTCTCTTAAAATAAACACCAAACTCCTTTCCCATGCCTGCAAGACTCCCACCAAGCTTGCCAAGTTCATTTTATATCATTCTACTTTATAGCAGACGCAGAGGCCTTTCATTTTCTTGGACAAGTCATGCTTTTTTCTGCTTTGCAAGCTTCCCACATGGTTTTCCTTCTTCCCATGATTATCTTTTTTTCATCTACTACCACCACCACCCCAGCTGCCTGCACCCCATTTTACTAGATGATTCCTCTTCATCATTCATCTCTTACCTTAATGGAAACTTTCCAAGAAAACCTTCCTTGATTCCTCAGAAAGTTCAAGACCTCTTCCATAATGACCTTAATGAACTTTATTTTTCTTCATGACACGTATCAAAGTCTGTGCTTATTACCTTACTTATGTCAGTGTTTGAAAATCGCCTGTCTCCTCACTTTTCTGTAACCTCCATGAGGTCAAGGACTCTGTTTGGTTTGTCTGCCACTGTATATCTTCACCTAGCATGGTGCATGTCACACAGCAAACTGTCAATACAATATTTTAGAATGAATAAATGGAGGCTGAATGAGTTGGATGGTTAGGCTTTTAAGAGGCAACATAGCTGTATGAACTTGGGAGAATACCTCTACCTCTTTGTGCCTTCTCAGTTTACTCATCTGTTATAATAATTCCTGCCTTACTGTTCTGAGAATTCAAGGAGTTAATACACGTAACAATACTCAGAAAAGTGCCTGAAAGGCTCATTAAATATTGAGCCTTATGCTTCTTTGCAACTGTTCTAGCACCAAATACAATATCTTGCAACTAGTTCTACTCTGTCCTACAGGATCGCTAGGAGTCGGTATCAACTTGATAGCAACGGGTTTGGTTTTTGGATTTTCATAAAAGTTCGGTTCTTTTTTTATCAATTAATTCCCTAAACCTGGTACCGAGAGAGTTAAAGCAATTTTAGATTTCACTGAAATGACCAGAGTAGGATTATCAGCTCTAGCAATTTTAGGCTGTATGATCTTATGGGAGTTTTTCATTTTCTCCAGGTCTCAGCATCTTTTTTAGTAGTATTCTGAGATTTTAACATAAAATGCAATGATTTTCTTAAAAGAATACAAGTCTCCAGTCTTTGCTTGTATTTTAGAGATCATAATTTAAGTCTGATGATGTAAATTTGCACAAGTTTGCTGATAAAGGTGAAGTGAAAGAAGCATTCTTCTGGAGACCCCCTACCCCCTTTTTTTTAGTTTTGAGTGGAGATGAATGAGCCTTTGCATATACCTTATTGATCAAACAAGCCCTTTTTCCAGAAAACTCTTCAAGCACTGGGAGACACTTGATAATGCCTTTGTATGTAGCTTTATTTAATTAAAGTTAATAAATTTAGGGATAATTCAACACTTATGAATATGAGTGAAAATTTTTTCACTGTGTCATAGGGAACTGTTTGTTTTGGAATATGAAACATTAAATTGTTTTATAGCAAATTTATTCATGACTCCTAAATTTTCTTCAATATAATCATTAGGATTATAAACTCATTTTCTGGTATCTTGCGTTCACTGATGAATATGTTCAGTTTCATTGTTCAGACCACTAAAAGAGATAAATCACAGTTTATAATTAAATGAAATTTGGTTATTATTCCCTAAACTTTATCATAATATTTTTATTCTTTAGGTGATTTCAAAAGGTGTAATCATTCTTTATGGGCAACAGAAAGTTGAGATCAAAGATAATGGTAAGGCTCATAATTTTAGCATAAAATTTAATGCAAAGAGAATGTTTTAATTAGGTTGTATTTTATATTTTGCTTTAAAAGTCATAACCGTCCCATTTTAAGGTTTTTACTACCCCAAATTACCCTTTGAAAATATGCAAAGTTGTATGAAAAGGCATAATTCCAAACAAAATATATCTATTAATAAATATTTATAGTGTTAATTATATTCAAAGCACTATTATAAGGTGCAGTCATGGGTCCTTCCCTTTTTCTTCCAAGAAAGACAGTAAGTATCTATGTTCAAACAGGAAGAATTTAAAAATGAGACAAAATAAGGCTTTGAAGTTTGGAGCATTAAGGAATGTCTAACTATCTTTTCCTTTTACAATTTATGGAAGAGATTGTAAACTCTTCTCAGAAATACTTCATAAATTGAATTTGTTGGGTCAGGAGATGTCTTGTTCACTGGCAGTGGATAGGATGGCTAGAACCTTCAATAGAAGGTTTCTGCTGACAGGGCCAACAGTTTTACCAAGGCACTTTTTCAGTTTGATCTTTTCTTTTCACAGATATGAGGGGCACATTTTCCATCCCTATAGAAGTTAGCACAGAGTTAGCTCCCTCTGCAATTATGCTGGTCTACACTTTACATCCTGGAGGAGAAATGGTCGCTGACAGTACCCAATTCGAAATTGAGAAATGCTTTAAAAATAAGGTAAGGAAAAGGATTCTTTCTCAGGTTTGTTCAACTTGTTGGAATACTAAGGAGAATTTAGAGGCATGTTGGGTTTAGTTAAACTCCCCATTATCCTGAAAGATGAAGAATGCAAAATAAAAGAAAGCTAGTATGGTAAAGTTAATGGGTTGGATGATTAAAAAATACCAGAATTATGGCATCCATTTAGGATATTGTCCCTGTTTTTCTAAGTTATGGATGCCATTAGAAGGGTAAATCACTAAGAAGATTCTCTCAAACTGTGTGTATGTTTAGAGAAAATTAATGTGCTGTAAAAAATAATTCTTCTTACATGGCTTGCAATCCCCTTGCCCTTTTGTCTATTTTCATTTTCAGGTCAACTTAAATTTCTCTAAGGAAAAAAGTTCACCAGGATCCGATATCAGCCTTCAGGTCTCGGCTGCCTCAAACTCTCTTTGTGCCCTTTGGGCTATAGATGAAAGTGTATTGTTACTAAGGGATTATAATCAGCTATCAGCACAAAGTGTGAGTGATTAAAACAATTTTTTTTTTTTTTAACCAACAAATGTATAATTTTATGTCTTTGCCTTAGATAGCAATGGAAAACCTTATATAAACTAGGGAAAAAAGCGATTGGCCACAGTCCACGTGGAATAAAAAATATATTAGGTTGGATATCATGTAAAATGGACTCTATTTACTCTAACCACACTAATTATGATAAAAATAAGCAGTATTTTTAAAAATAAATAACACTTACTGAATAGCTACAATTTGACAGGCACTGGACTAAATATTATGATATACGTTATTAAATTTTATTCTAATATTAACCCTGTAGAATTAATATAGTATTCCCATTTTGACTAATGAATAATCTTTGGCTCAAGAAGATTTAGTAAGTTAACCAAGGACATTGTTTGACAGAATGTTGTGAAGTCTCTTTATCTGGAAGTTACTAAAATCCAATTGAGTCTCAGTTATCTTCATTGGTTTTAATGTGACTAAGCCAGTAATTGTTTAACTGATTAAATAATGTTTCAAAGTGTTTAGATCTCTGTGGTCCTAAATTTTACTAGCAACTATTTATTTGGTATAGATATGATGATAATTTTCCATAAGCTTTCCATATATATAGTTTATTCTCTTCTACCACTTAGGTATATAATAAGCTATATTACAGGCAACTATATGGCTATTATTTCAAAGGACTTGACTTAGAGGATAGCCCTAAACAGCCATGTCTCAAACGAGAACAAATCCTTTATAATGGAATTTATTATGTACCTGCCTGGGCTGACTTTGGAAGAGATGCCTATGACCTTGTGGAGGTAAGATAACTATGTTTTAAAGCGATGAATATGTGTGACAAAATATAAGTAACTGGAATGAAAATAACAAAGATAGTCTTATATGTGTGTTTTATCTAAGAATTCTCAGAGTATTAATTTGTAATGCAGAACTAATATCTGAGAAAATTATCAGTTTTCCTAACATAGGGCTAGATGCATTATGTA
Organism: Trichechus manatus latirostris; assembly: GCF_000243295.1. NCBI lineage: Eukaryota > Metazoa > Chordata > Mammalia > Sirenia > Trichechidae > Trichechus > Trichechus manatus. The sequence goes on along the minus strand of NW_004444118.1, from coordinate 4,659,586 downwards.
CTGGGTGTCTAATATGAATCTCCAAACTCTTGCTCCTATACTCACTCACCTCCAAATTGAGATTCTACTATATTTAAATATATATATTAAAGTATTTACAAGTGGAATATTCTCCCTAGCCCAACAAAAAATGCCAAATTCAAGCTAGTGAATAAAAAAAAAAAGTTGCCGTCATTTCCACTCCAACTCATGGCAACCGCATGTGGGTCAGAGTAGAGCTGTGCTCCATAGGGTTTTCAATGGCTGAGTAGATCTCAGACCTTTCTTCCAAGACGCCTCTGGGTGAGCTCAACCCTAACATTTTGGTTAGTAATGAAGCTCATTAACTGTTTTCACCATACAAGGATCCCAACCCATTGCCATCGAGTCGATTCTGACTCATAGTGACCCTATAGGACTGCCCTATAGGATTTCGAAGGAGCAGTTGGTGGATTTGAACTGCCAATCTTTTGGTTAGCAACTGAGTTCTTAACAACTGCACCACCAGGGCTCCAAAAATATGGAACGTCTCACGAATTTGTGTGTCGTTCTTGCACAGGGGCCATGCTAATCTTCTCTATATTGTTCCAATTTTAGTATACGTGCTGCAGAAGCCAGCACCCACTCAGGGATAGAGTGGTATAAGATGAGGTTTTATTTTCCTTTCTCATTCGAAGATTTTTATCAACAGCTGTTAATTAGGAAAAATAAAATGTCATTAAATCAGAGAAACAAGGGGAATTGAAAACATAGAATTTAGAAAATGGCAGGGAAGTATCTCTAGGTTTGTGACATTTAAGAGATAGAGAAATAAACAAGAGAAGGGAATGAAAAAAACATAGAGAACAAAAAGTTTTTCTAAACTGCTACTCTATAATGTTGTGTGATTTAAAACTGATTTTATCTTAAAAGGCAATGGGGTTAAAGGTTTTTACCAACTCTCATTACCGGAAACCAGTACTGTGCAAGAAGAATCCCAGCCATCCGGACTGTGATGACGAAGATAAAGAATGTGAGTCTTAGTATAATGTGAGGATCAGATAACAACTTGTAATCTCTGACCACTTATGAAGTGAGTTGGGGATTTGGAGAAATAGGAGAGATTTCTTGTCTTTTTTTTTTTTTTTTTTTTAGTTGCCTATCATATCAAATGTTAGAAACATAGAGAGAATAAGGCAGATGAATCTTTATACGCCTGGGGTTTATATTGAAGTGGGAATGCAGACTATATATTGACAACATAATTTCAGATGATGATAAGTACTCTGATAGTTAATATTTATTGAATGGTTACTATATACCAAGCAATGTTCTAAACATTTTGCGTATATTAATCCATTTATTCTTCACAACCTATAGATTAAAAACTATTGCTTCCAATTTACTGATGATGAAAGTGAGGCAGAGAAAAGTTAAGTAACTTGCCCAATGAAACAGATAATAAATGGCAAGGATGTGATTGTAATCCAGACATTCTGGCCCAAAAATCCATGTTTTTTATCATTGTATTGTACTAAATCTCAAAGAACTACTATTAAGAAAATAAAGCAAGATAAGGGAAAAGAGGATGCTGTGAAGAGGTGACTGAATGATCAGAAACTTGAAAGATGTCAAGAACTATGCAAAGAAATTTCTAGGAAAATTGAAAAATAGGCAAAAGATACGAAGACAATACAAAGAAGGAGAAACAAATAGGTAAAAACTATATGAAGAGATATTTAACCTCACTAGTAATCATAAAAAAAAATTAAAAGAACATTGAGAAACCAGATGACACATACAACAATAGCAAAAAAAAAAAAAAGTAAGAAAAATTAAATACTACTGATTATTCAAATAAGGTAAATTGAAACCCTGGAGACCAGAAGGCAGTGAGATGACGTATTCAAAGTGCTGATTTGGGGGGCGGAGGGGAGCTGTCAAACAAGAATTCTATATCAAGCAAAACTACCCTCCAAAAATGAAGGCACAATTAAGAGGGATAAAAGCTGAGTTTGTCACTAGTGACTTTCCATTCAAGAAAGGTTAAAGGGAGTCTGGTAGAAATAAAAGGGTACTAGACAGTAACTCGAAACCATATGAAAAAATAAAGAACACCAGTGAAGATAACTACACAGGTAAATATAAAAGCCAGTATCATTGTGGTTTGGGTTTATAACTCTTCTTGTATTTCTATATGATTTAAAAGACAAATGCATAAAACAATAATTATAAACCTATGTTAACGGACACACAAGGTATAAGGCAGTAATCTGTGACAATAACAATGTAAACAGGGAGGGACACGAAGTTGTACAGAAATGAGCTTTTGAAGTGGAGTTGGTATTAATTCAAACTAGGTTGTTATAAGTTTAATATGTTAATTTTAACCCCAATGATAACCACTAAGAAAATAACTAAAAACTATAAAGAAAAGGAAATGAGAAGGGAATCAAAATGGCATACTACAAAAAAAAAAAATTAAGAATTAAAAAAAAAACAAGAACATGCCCTAGAGCAGAAATTAAAACTGAAAATTTGCCCATCAAAAGAAGTATAAACCAAAAAAAAAAAAAAAAAAGCCATACCCGTTGCTGTCAAGTTGACTCTGACTCAAAGCAATCCTATAGGACAGAGTAGAACTGCCCCATAGGGTTTCCAAGGAGCAGCTGGTGGATTTGAACTGCTGACCTTTTGGTTAGCAGCCAACCTCTTAACCACTGCTCCACCAGGGCTCCAAGAGAGGTATAGATAATTAAAATTTCATACAAAAATGGGAAGGATTACCAAAAAGAAACTAAAAATAATGAAATAGATACATTTGTACCAACAATAATATAACTGAAAAACACTATATTAAGGTGGAAAAACCCAAGTTGACAAATAATAAATATACTACCATTTTCAAAATTAAAGGAGAATACAAAACATTGCCTTATATTTTCTATGGATACATGGGGAGAGTACCCACCAGTAGAGGTGTGACAAACTGGGATTGGTGGTGGTGTTCAAGGAGAACTTTGATTTTGATTTTAATGTTTTAATTGTTTTATAGGATGATGCATTCCCATATTACTCGCATAATGTATTTATAAGTATGATATATCAAAATATCAATGATAGATGAATACAAAGATGAATAATTAATACTCTTAACTTTTTTAATAAACACTTGTAAGATATTCATAGATCAGTCGCCAGAAATAGGATCTTAAAATTTGGTTAAAAATTATTGTGAGGATTAAATGAGCTAAAATATGTGAAAAGCATTTCCAATAGTGACTTAGACATAGCAATGATTCAATAAATGATAGCTGTTATTATTATTAGATCTTGTCCTCAGAACAATTTATTTGCTAAGAAGTTAAATTTGACTTTTAAGATATGAAATAGCATACCCCTGATATTGTATTTTGTCTTCCTATTGAAATAACTTCAGTTTTGAAGCCTTCTGGGAGTTTTGAAGCTGGAGGGATTGCCCCTTTCCGTTCTTATGTCAATACTGTGCGGAAATCATTTCCTGAAACTTGGGTTTGGAATCTTATCACAACTGAGTAAGTTTTTTTAATTGTTTTTTATGTGCATTTAATTATTTTTTTTCTTTTTATCGAAGCAAGTGAGGCATAATATTCATAAATATTTGCCAGCTTTATCAAACTAAATGTGTCCAAAAGCCTGAAAATTAAGAGAGTGTGTCAAAAATTCTGCAGAATCTCTGATAAACTTCTACTAGCTTCTCTCTTTTCTTCTTTTCTTCTTTTCACTTTCTCCATTCTTTCATTTTCCTGTTATTTATTTTTCTTACTGTCATTTTTTATCATTTATTTTTTTATAAATATCTGATTTTGTTGAAAGAAAAATTGTACTGAGAGACCATGAAACAGACTGAAATTTGTTTTCTATTGTATGACATGATGAACACAATAATAAATACATATCGATGTAAGGGAGAAAGAAGGAAGGAGAGGAAACAATGTAGAGGAATCAAGAAGAGTAGAAAAAATTAAAAAATAATGAAAAGTAGGAAAAAAAGGGGGTGGGGGAAGTTGGGAAAAATGAGTTTCTAAGTAGTACCATAATAAATTCAAGTATAAGGCTAATGTGAATATTTTAAACTTGGAAACTATATTATAGGAATCATGTTTCTAAACTTATCAGTAAAGTTGGCTAAATATGGCAAAAATAGTTTGTAAGTAAATTAAACTTACCAGTTACTTGTTGCCATGGAGTTGACTCCAACTCACGACAACTCTATGTGTGTCAGAGTAGAACTATGCTCCATAAGGTTTTCAATGGCTGCTTTTTCAGAAGCAGGTCTCCAGGCCTTTCTTCCAAGGCACCTCTGGGTGGACTCGAACCTCCAACCCTTTAGTTAGCAGCCAAGCTCATTAACCATTTGCACCACCCAGGGACTCCAAATTAAACTAGTCAAGAAGGTATGTATCTCATGTAAGTTAAACAAGTCATTAATTTAGGTATCCTGATTATTCCAACATTTCTAAATACTTTGAGGCTAATGACCAGTCACAGTCTATCAATAATTAAAGAGAAATATACACATATAAAAGTATATTTGTATTTGTAAGTAAGTGTGAGATTAATATCAAGTATTTCAATAATTTATAATTTGGTAGGGATTATAAGAAATGAGAGCATCAATAAGATTTAAAGTAGAGTAAAAAGATAAGAGCTCAGAATTAAGAGCCAAAGTACAATCTAAGTAAGTCTAAGGTAAGGGAAGCTAGAATACCGGACACATTTATAATAAGGAAAAAAGGAGCTTCTTTATAGATAAGGTAAAAAGCAGCCCTGGTGGTGCAACAGTTAAGCACTTGGCTGTGACCCGAAAGGCTGGTGGTTCAAACCCATCCAGCAGCTCCATTCAAGAAAGACGTGGCAATCTGCTTCTATAACGGTTACAGACAAGAAAACCCTGCTCTGTTACATGGGGTCACTAAGAGTCAAAATCGACTCAATGACACCTAACAACAACAACAACGACATAGATAAGGAATAACAAGGAGCTGAACAGAGGAAGAACGGGATAAAGAAAGAGAATTCGACTGTTACAGTTTAGTAGAGTGTCACACAGTCAAAGGAAGAGATACTAAGCTTTGAGTAAATGCAATGATCTAATTATATATTGTATGGTGACAACTCGTCTCTTCACTGTTATCTGAATCTTCTCATTTAGCTCCCGGGGGAAAGCCAGTCTTCCTCTTACTGTTCCTGATACCATTACACAGTGGAAGGCCAATGGATTCTGCCTAGATGATAAAGCTGGATTTGGCATCTCCCCAACCATCTCCCTGACAGCTTTTCAGCCCTTCTTTGTGGATCTTACTCTCCCCTATTCAGTTGTTCGAGGAGAAGCATTCACTCTGAAGGCCAACGTCTTCAACTACCTGAATAGATGTGTTCAGGTATTGCCTTGAATCTTATTAATAAATAGCAATTTCTTTCCATGCAATTATCTTCAAACTTGAGACGTATGATGATATGGGACGTTGTAAGTACTTTCTTAGCTAAGTTTGTTTTGAAAACATTAACTAGTTTTACCAGTCAGCCAGTGTGGGGTTTAGAAATATAAATTAGTATATCTAGGTGACTGGCTGAACATAAAAGAACTGAATATAAACTCTGTGATGTAAGTAAGTCATCTTTCTCCTTTGTGTGTGGTGGGGGGGGTAGGGGGATGAATGATTGGACGAAGAAATGTCTAGTACCTTCAGTTCTTCAGCATCTCCAAGGAAGGTCTTTTATGCACAAGATCCTCCTGAAGCAGAGGGATTTATGAAGTAATTAAGCTGGATGTTATAAATTAGATTTTAAATCTGCTTATCTTTCACCTTTGGATTCCCTGGGAATATGCAGAATATATGGTATCTCAGTGGTTTCATGGGCTCTTGACTGCTGGATAATAGCTGTGAGAAAACAGCAATTTCATAGCAGATAAAGCATAGTATTTATTACACTTATTTCTAGCTCTGTTGCTTTGAACAAAATAATTAACCTCTCTAACCAAAAACAAACCCATTGCCGTTGAGTTGATGCCAACTCGTAGTGACTCTGCAGGAGAGAGTAGAACTGTCCCATAGACTTTCCAAGGCTGTAATCTTTATGAAAGCAGACTGCCACATCTTTCTCCTTCAGAGCGACTGGTGGGTTCCAACTGCCGACCTTTTGGTTAGCAGCCGAGTGTTTAACCACTGTGCCACCAGGGCTTCTATCAGTGTGTAAAATGGCCTTAGTAACACATATTTGGCAGGATTTTGTGAGAACTGAGTGAGATAATATAAATGACGAGCCTTGCACGATACATTGCAAATAATAGGCAATTGAGTTAACTTCCCCTGTCTTTAGCCTTTACCTAAATAACAAACTTCAGTAAAACCTCTAGTAATTCTACAGCCTTTAGTTTATCTTATTGGCTCATCTTTTGCTTCAGTATGATTTTTTAATATGGTATGTTCCTCAAAGCCAGCACTTTATTTTATCCGAGAATTGGATCAACATCAGTAAACAGTAGTTACAAACTGACATATCCAAAATGCCAAGTAAGATACCTGACGAAGGTATTCATTGTTTAAACGGTACAGTTTACTGAAAGAAATCAACTATGCAAAACCTACTCAATTTATCAAGATGCAGCATTCAGTAGCAGCTGCTTTTTAGGGAAATAAAAAAGAAAAGATTTTCTCACATTAAAGACAGTTTTTGCTTGTTAAACAAGATTTTGTTTGTGAGCCTGAGATGGGATGCACTGTTATAGATATTTTATATTTTATTTGATATACATGACAACTGTGAGCAGTAGATGACAATGGCCTCAATTTATAGACAAGAAAAAGTAAACTGAGACTCATAAGACTTTATGATAACTTGATCAACCTAGATTGGCCAAAACATCTAAAGCAGTGCATTGTTGTATAAGACCTAAGTACTGCTTTATTCCAAATAATTAGGCAAAGGTCAGTAAGTGTCAAAGATCAGATTATAATAATTTATGTAATAAGACTTTGGAGGTTTCCTCTGGACTTGGAAGCCATTCTTCCCACAGCACAAGATATGAAAGGTGGGGAATCTCCTTTCTGATCTTTTAGACATTCACAGCTGTATGATGTAAATGTACGGAAAGAATTAAATCTTCTTTCTCTCTCTTTTCGTATCTGGCTGTCACAGATTAGTACTGTACTGAAAGCATCTAATGCTTACCAAATCAAACGTCTCCCAACTGAAGATGAAAATGTTTGCATATGTGGCGGTGAGAGAAAATCCTATGCTTGGCTGGTTACTCCCCAAGCACTGGGTAAGCTTTTCAGTTCCTATATATTTTTATATTCTTTCGTAAATCCTCCTAAGAGCTTATGTAAGGCTATTTCTCTATTACAGCAAGTTTACTCATTGCTTAGTACCACCACCTGTCCATTTTTCTATTCCTGTTGTTAGCTGCCGACAAGTCAGCCCCCAACTCATGGCGACCCCATGCACAATGGAAGGAAACACGGCCTCGTCCTGCTCCATCCCATTATGGGTTGCAGATCAGACCATTGTGATCCACAGGATTTTCATTGGCTGATTTTCAGAAACAGATCACCAGGCCTTTCTTCCCAGCATGTCTTAGTCCAGAAGCTCTGCTGAAACCCATTCAGCATCATAGCAATACAAGCCTCCATTGACAGATGGATGGTGGCTTGCACATGAGGTACATTGGCCAGGAATCAACCCTGGTGTCCTGCATGGAAAGTGAAAATTCTACAACTAAAGACCACTGCCCTCTTTTCTTTTACAACCTAGGACCAATTTGCATGGGAACAAGGGTTGGGGAGTTGGAATCAAGTCCTGACTTGAAGAGCTCATATTTTCCATGTCATACTTCTCTCTCTCTTCTGTAAAATTTCAATTTTATTTACAATTTACTGCAATTTAGAGCCCGGAGTGATCGCTGCCTCTTTGAATCTCCGTCATCAGAATTAATCCATTGTAATTCTGCCTTTATATTTCCTGACATTTTAGGTACTGTCAACCTCACTGTCGTTGCTGAAACCCTGACGAACAGTGCCTGTGGAGATGGGTCTTCCGAGTCTCTGAACACTGGCTGGAGGGATACGCTGATCAAACCACTGCTGGTAGAGGTATGGCCTCAAAGTGAAACCTATGGGCTTTGAGGAAGAAATCTGTCTGTATTTCAAAATGTTTTTCTTCATTAGGAAGTGTAAGTATCCCTTTCAGATCTCACATACATAGTAGGAAGGAGCACTTATTCAAAAAGACAGCACAATATTTCAATCAAATACTTGGGAAAAAAGACCAGGGACAGACATTCTGTCCTGAGACATTTGGTCTGCAGAGAACATTTACAGTCAAATATATAATATTCTTGAAAAAGAGATAGATCATTTTGAAGCTTGAAGGATTTTTGAGAAAATCCTTGCCTTTAATTTTAGAAACACTTAGCTTATTCTATAGCATGCAAAATCAAATGGTTCACTTTTTTATTATCTTGGGCTTAAAAGTTTATATACTCATTATCTGGGATAATTTTTTGAGGATGATTTGTTCTTTTTAAACATTTTTACTAATTCTTGAATATGTGAATTTGATTATGACTCCTCTCTTTTCTTCTCCCAATAATTAGCCTGAAGGTATTGAAAGGGAGATGACACAGGGCTCACTTATTTGCACAAGTGGTAAGTAGGACCTCACTTATTTGCACAAGTGGTAAGACTTTTATATGGTCTTGCTAACTTGGCAACATTGAATGAAACCTCTGTTTATCTTTGTTTTGGAATTAACTGTTTTATTATTGATCTCCTGGGAAAGATTAAATTACTTTCAAGTAATACAATTTAATTGTGCCATAAGCAAAAGCAAATTAGAGACTTTAAAGTTCTCCTTAAAATCTATTCCTCAATTCAGAATGCAGTGTCCTTGACTTTCACTCCAGCCTTATCTCTCCCCTTAACTTCGCCCCATCCAATCTTTGATTTCTTCATTAAAAGTTAATTATTATGATCCCGAAGGTCACCTTTCAGCCAAATAATCAATTACCTATAAAATAAATAATAACACCAGTGAGGAACGTGCTCCTTTAAACAATCAACTATACAAGACCAAATGGTCAACCTTTATCCAAAAGAAAAGATGAGAAGGCAAGGAGGGGCAGGGACACTGGATGGATGGAAAGGGGAAGCTTGGGTGGAAATGGTGAGAGTGCTGACACGTTGTGGGAACTGTAACCAGCGTCATGGAACAATTTGTGTCTGAATTGTTGAATGGGGATCTAATTTGCGCTGTAAACTGTCACCTAAAACACAATATAATATTCAAAATACATAAATAAATAAAAAGACTACCAAAAAGGTGAAACGACAAGCTATCTACTGGGAGAATATCTTTGGAAATCATATATCCAATAAGAATCGAATAACCAAAATGTGTGTAAAACTTCAACAACTTAACAACAAAAAGATAACCCAATCATAAAATGGACAAAAGACTTGAGTAGATATTTCACCAAAGGGGACATTCAAATAGCCACCAAACACACAAAAAGCTGCTCAAAGTCATTAGCCATCAGAGAGATACAAATTAAAACCACAATGAGATACAATTTCACTCCCACTAGGATGGCTAAGATAAAAAGAAAATAATAAGTATTGGCAAGGATGTGGGGAAACTGGAACACTTATCTATTGCTGGTGGGAATGCAAAATGGTACAGCTATTGTGAAAAATAGTGTGGCAGTTGCTCAAAAAACTAAAAATAGAACTACCATATGACCCAGCAATTCTACTCCTAGGTATATACCAAAAAAGATTTGAAAGCGGAGACTCAGAGACTTGTACACCAATGTGCATTGCAGTACTATTCACAGAAGTTAATTAATATGATTATAAACAATCCATCAAAAGATGTTAATCACAGGCTAATTGCCCCTAACTATTTAACAAATGTGTTTCAAACTCTGGTTTTAAAATCAATGTGAGTCCCGAATTAATAAATTCACTCTACTGTTTCCTAGGAACCACAGTATCTCAATCAGTGGTGCTAGCATCACCAGAAAATCTTGTGCAAGATTCATCTAGAGCTTATTGGTCTGTTCTTGGTAAGTTTGGAATATAATACATTATAGGGGAGTTATATATAGGCTTAGAAGCCCCGGTGGTTCAGTGGTTAAGTGCACAGCTGCTAAGTGAAAGGTGAGCTGTCTAAACCCACCAGCTGTCCCACAGAAGAAAGATGTGGTAGTCAGCTTCTGAGATTACAGCTTTGGAAACCCTATGGAGCAGTTCTACTCTGTTCTATAGGGTCACCATGAGTTGGAATTGACCTGATGGCACACAATAGCAACAACATATATAGGCTTGGTCCATGGTCCTGTTTGTTGGTTTTGTCATGTTTTGGGTTCCATTTCCAGCCTTAGAATTTAATGATTGAGGTTAGCGCATTTCTCTAGACACTCCACCACAGTAAGAAATTAAGTGCTAGAGCCTCCAAATCTTTTGACTCTTTCTTTTCCTAAAAGGTCATTTTAGCTTTGGCCCATAAATATTCAGTCCCATAATTAGCCCTCCTGGCAGGTGTCTCATTCAGAACACCTCTGTAAAGAAAAGTGCTGATATTTCTCACAAACTAGTGATTTTTAGACATGATATCCTCAACAGGTTAACGTTCAAATTTCATTTTTTTGCATTGGAATCATAATACTCAGGTAAGCTCAAACAACACCCTGCAGAAAAGTAATTGTCCCTGTGGCCAATGACCAGAACAAAGCAAGCTTCTTAATCTTAACTTGTAGGCTGTATAAACCCAGAGCCTAAGTGACCTGCCAATGACTGGAAAAGCTTCAGGTTAATCAGGAACAACTACAGGTTACTTTCTGGTGTAGAAAGGAATATAAAATATACACCAAAATTAAAGACAGTGTGTACCTATTATTGTTCCCCTGGTGAAAACCAGAAAACTGCTTTCTTAGCCTACTCAATATTAAAAGATAGCTACTTCCATGCTTTACTGCTATCATTTTCTTTTTTTTTAAAGTTCCTTGACTGTTTAGCCCCTACTCACCAGCTGTATAGAGTCCAGGGTAAAAATTTAAGATGGAGATGTAAAGAATACAATGGAAGAGATTTTGCACTACATGTAGGATTATAGTCAAATTGTAGTAGGAAAACGCTACTCAGACAAACGCTCATTAAAATAAAAAAACAAACTCGTATCAAGAACATCCCTCAGGATCACGACCAAAGAACGTCTAGGTTTAACCTGAGCTTTTTGGCAAATCAGTTATATCCATACATCATCACAATGATGTCCAACAAATATAAGTCACAGATACTACACAGTCATATTTATGACAATCATCCTAAACTCTTCTTATTTTATTTCCAAATGGTTCAATTTCCATTCAGACCATAGAGATTCCTTACAGTGGCTAAGCATATTGTTATTGTGTGCCGTGAGTTAATTCTGACCCATAGCGACCCTGTAGGGGTTTCTTGGGCTGTAATCTTTACAGGAACAGATAACCAAGTTTTTTCTCCTGCGGAGACACTGGTGGGTTCCAGCCACTGACCTTTCGATTAGCACTGAGTGCTCAACCATTGCACCATAAGGGCTAAGCACAGTAGACAAGAAAGCTGACTCTGCAACAGGCTGCTGAAATCTCAATCCCAGATTCAACACTTGCTGTATCACTTTGGGCAAGTTACTTAACCTCTCTGTGCCTCATTTCCTCATCCCTTAAAGGAAGATAATATTATGTATTTCATAGAGTTGTTATAAAAATTAAGGGAATTAAGATGCTTACACCCCTTCCAGATATGTAGTGGGTTCTATATAAGTTTTAAGCATCAGTAAAGAGTGTGTAGGGAAGTTGTTAAGCCCGGGCACTCTAAAGTCATACTGTCTGTGCTCATTCTTGACTCTGACGCGTCTGTTTTGAGTGATGTCAGGATATTTATTTACCTCTCCATGCCTTGGTTTTCTCATGTATAAAGTGGAAATAATAATAGTATATAGTATCTACTCAGTCATAAGGATTGAATGAATTAATGTCAGTGCTCAGAACAGTATCCAGTACATGGTAAGCATTTCATAAAGGTTTATTTGGGGCCCTACTTTTGTCCTTTCAAATTGATAATTGGCCTTGAGTTCTCTTGCTTCGTCCTGGGAATTTTGATTCCCACAAATTTTTGGGCTCTTCTACTCTTGGCTGCTTTGGGAAACATAGCTCCTCCTTAGTTCTGGAAGCAAGGTCTGACATGTTTTGTTAACTCTACAGTGTGGGCCCAACAAGTAGAGAGAGAGGAAGATTTAGATAATATAGAAAAATAATTATTTTGAATATCCATAGCGTAAAGGTGTTGAACATAACCTAATATTATTTTTCTTATCGGTTTTGATAAAGTACTTCATATTGATTTGATTGACTTTTCAGGAGATCTTCTTGGTTCTGCCATGCAAAACTTAAGGAATCTTCTCCAAATGCCTTTTGGTTGTGGAGAGCAGAATATGGCTCTATTCGCTTCCAATATTTACATCTTGGACTATCTGAGTCAGACTCAACAACTGACAGAAGAGATAAAATCCAAGGCTATTGCATACCTGATCGAAGGTAAAGCATTTAAAAGTCTTTTTTTATTTTTCTCGGGTAAATTCCTGAATCCCAGCTCTTTTCTCTTGTTAAGTACACTGAATGTATTTGTGTATATGTATATATTCACTTATAACTAATGTGAATAGTCAGTTTATCCAATTTTCCTGCTGGGTATTACTTTTAAATTGAAAAATAGTTAAATCTTCTTTCTTGTTCTAGGATATCAGAAGCAGCTGTCTTATAAACACTCAGATGGATCATATAGTACCTTTCGACAAAGAGATCAGCAAGGAAACACATGGTTTGAATTGATTTTAATTTATATGAATTTAATTAGAAGTTTTTTAACATTTCTTTTTTTATCAAGTAGCTATTTGGGAATTTTATAAAAACTATGGACCTGTTTATATTCAAGCCTCCACACACGTATACACAAATTCAATTTAATAGGATTCTTGGGCTTTCAGGTTAAAAACTCATGATATATGGCTTTATTTCTATCTTTTACTTATGAACAATGCATGCTAAATAAACAAATCATTAGGCAAAAAGAAAGTAACTCAACAGGTAAGAATAAGGAATGTGAAACCTAGTTTAATATACAAGCAAATTATTCCAACCAAAACATTAATATTATCCTAAATCAGCCTCAACGGTAACTTCAGCATCACTTATGCTCACTGACAATGCCACTCAGAAGTAGTGTTGTACAGATTGCACTTTCTTGATGAGATATTAAAAACCCGTATTTGAGCACAATGGTACTTGCTACAAATAGTGAAATAAGTACTAAAAACAAATTAAGCATAGATTGTGTTATGATTGTAAGCCCAAAAGATAGGGTGATAGGTGAAATACAAGTTTTAAGAATTATTCCTTATATTCCTAACATTTATTTATACCACTGACTACTATGTCCTGGGAACAGTAAAAAGCCCTTGAGATACAAAAAGACAAATGCTAATCATAATAATCCTTATCTTTGCTTTTATTATTGAGTATAATTAATCCCCATAACAACCCAGTGAGGTAGGTAGCATTACAACACCAATTTTAAGATGAAGAGATAGACACAGGAAGGTTAAGTAATTTGTCCAAGGCGACACTACTAGTTATGAAGCAGAGCTGGAATGTCTTTTCCAAAAACCTGAGCTTTCCCCGACTACATAATTTTGCCTCTCAATAATACATGGCCCTTGACCTCAGAAAGTTTAAAGTATAGTGGGGAAACACAAGTAAGAAAAAATGTTAGAATGCAATATGATAAAAGATAAAGTAAAAATATGCACATGATTCTGTGGAAGCTCATAGGAAGGACAACTTTCCTCAAAACTGTATGATGATTTGTTTGAATTAAACATAACGCAGCTTACACGCATTGATGAATATAACTTGGTGCTTGCCTGCAAAGAATGCCAGTCTATAGGGAAAAAGAGTACATATATAAGAGTAACCCTGATTTATCACGATTGAATGAGCCATTTAAACCCTCTGGACCTCAGGTTATTTGTGAAAATGAGGCACAAATGCCTCATCTTAGCCTGTAAGATAGTTTTCTAGTTACCTATAACCCGTTGCTGTCGATCACGACTCATGGCAACCCCATGTGTTACAGAGTAGAGCTGCTCCACAGGGTTTTCTTGACTGTAATCTTAACAGAAGAAGATTGAGTCAGAATAGACTCAACGGCAGTGAGTTTTTGTTGTTGTTTGGCTTTCTTCCACAGTACTGCTGAGTGAGTTCAAACTGTTAATCTTTAGGTTAGTAGTTGAGTACAAACTGTTTACGCCACCCAGGGATCTTTTTCTGTTTACAACATACTGTAATTCCTCAATAAATGCTTGTTGTTGTTAGGTGCCTCCGAGCTGGTCCCGACTCATAGCGACTCCATTTACGACAGAATAAAACACTGCCCACTCCTGCACCATCGTCACAGTCGGTGCTGTTTGAGCCCATTGTTCCAGCCACTGTGTCAATTCATCTTGCCCGGGGTCTTCCTCTTTTTCGCTGACCCTCTATCTTACCAAGCATGATGTCTGGGACTGGTCCTTTGTGATAAGCTCTTAGATGTTAGGAAAGGACAAATGCAGGAATTGTGCTTGAGGTAAAGAGAAAAGAATCTGGGAAGACATCATAGGCAAGGTAACACTTCACCTAGGAGATGAATGATTAATAGAGAGAAGGTGGAAAAGGAGGCACATAATCCAAGTGTGTGGAGGTTTAAAAGGAATTAGTGAGTTGACACATTAGGCCAGGATTTGGGGGAGGATTTTCAAAAAACGAGACACAAAAATCCAATTGTAGCAAGACACACGTTTGAGGGAACATCCCCTTTGTCCACATTTGCTATACATAATTCATTGTGTGTTATTTTTTCCAGGCTCACTGCATTTGTTTACAAGTCATTTGCACAAGCTAAACGCTACATTTATATTGATGACAAAGTTCAGTCCCAAACCCTTATTTGGCTCATAAGTACTCAGGAATCAGATGGCTGTTTCCCAAATTTTGGCAACGTCTTCAACAATGCTTTGAAGGTACTGGTGAAGTTCTATCTTACAGGTTTCTGTTCTTTCTTCATGATCATTTAGTGAATCCCAAAATACCACCACAAAATTTGATAGAAATCATTGACCTGGGATTTCTACCAGCATAAATTAGTTATCTTGAAAAATCTATAAAGCCTTTTGTGATGGTTAAGATTGTGTGTCAACTTGGCTGGGCCATGATTCTTAGTGTTAATATGTGATCACTCCTGAAAGTAGTTCTAGAGAAACAAAATTATAAGACTGAGTTTTCTAAATAGGCTCTCAAGTCTAGCTAGTCTTGAAGACATTGATGACTCTGGTTTCAACAGTAAAGAGGGCACTGCTAGTCCATGGCATGGGGTGGTGATACAAATACTCAAAATATCGCCACCAATAGATCAGGTATTATTGAAAGGCAAGGCTCAGGTGAACACATGTGTGATATCTTTCTACAGTTTTATCAGAATGAGAAGTATAAGAAAGCTGGTTGGTTGGTCCTACTTTTGCTAGACAAACTGGTGAAAGAAAGAGATGTGCTCAGGGCTTCAGAGTCAAAGCTTGAGTGCCACATAAATGACCTCAAAGTTTCCACTTGTGCTTTGAAAGAAAGCCTTATTTCTTGTAGTAACAGCAGATATTGCCGAAAACTAAACCCAGACTCTTATTGTAAGAGTGGCTGAATTATATACATAATTCATTGCTTAATTGCCAACCTCTAGCAGTGTCTGAAGATAAAGTAAGGGCATTGATTGGGAAGAAATAGGATCCTGAAACTTGGGATGGGGACATATGGGCGGATAATCAGGAATCTGAAGACACTGAGCCCCTAAATTCCATTGAATCACTCCTGCCAGCAGAACCACTCCCATCTGAAGAGATTACTGCCACCATCAATGACTTGAAGGATGCAGGGGTGGTGATTCCCACCACATCCCCAATCAACTCACCTATTTGCCCTGTACAAAAAACAGATGGATCTTGGAGAATGACAGTAGATTATCAAAAACTTAACCAGGTGGTGACTCCAATTGCAGCTGCTGTTCCAGATGTAGTTTTATTGCTTGAGCAAGTTAATACATCTCCTGGTACCTGGTATGCAGCTATTGATCTGGCTAATGCCTTTTTCTCCATGCCTGTTTTGAAGGACAATCAGAAGCAGTTTGCCTTCAACTGGCAAGGCTAGCAATACACCTTCACTTGCCTACCTCAGGGCTACATCAACTCTCCAGCCCTATGTCATAATTTAGTTTGCAGGGACTTGATCACCTTTCCCTTCCACAAGACATCACACTGGTCCATTACATTGATAACATTATGCTGATTGGACCTAGTAAGGAAGAAGCATCAATGACTCTGGACTTACTGGTAAAACATTTGTGTGCTAGAGGGTGGGAAATTAATCCCACACAAATTCAGGCACCTTTATTTCTAGGGGTCCAGTGGTGTGGGGCATGTCAAGATATTCCTTCTAAAGTGAAGGATAAGTTATTGCATCTGGCCCCTCCCACAACTGAAAAGGAGGGACAACACCTAGTGGGCCTTTTTGGATTTTAGAGGCAATATATTCCACATTTGGATGTGCTACTCCAGCCTATTTATCAAGTGACTCGAAAAGCTGTTAGTTTTGAGTGGGGCCCAGAACAAGAGAAGGCTCTGCAACAGATCCAGGCTGCTGTGCAAGTGGCTGTGCCACTTGGGCCATATGATCCAGCTGATCTAATGGTGCTTGAAGTGTCAGTGGCAGATAGAGATGCTGTTTGGGGTCTTTGGCAGGCCCCTATTGGTTAATCACAGTGCAGATTTTGGAGCAAAGCCCTGCCGTCCTCTGCAGATAACTACTCTCCTTTTGAGAAACAACTTTTGACTTGTTACTGGGCCTTAGTAGAGACTGACGCTTAACCATGGGACATACCATGCAGTCTGAGCTGCCCATCATGAACTGGGTGTTGTCTGACCCACAGAGTTGTAAAGTTGGACGTGCATAGCAGCACTTCATTAAATGGAAGTGGTATATACAAGATTGGGCCCAAGCAGGACCTGAAGGCACAAGTAAGTTGCATGAAGAAGTGGCCCAAATGCCCATGGCCTCCATTCCTGTCACATTACCTTCCATAGTCTGCACCTATGGCTTTATGATGAGTTCCTTATGATCAGTTGACTGAAGAAGAGAAAACTCGTGCCTGGTTTACAGATGGTTCTGCACAATATGAAGGCCCCACTCAAAAGTGGACAGCAGCAGCATTACATACCCTTTCTGGGACCTCCCTGAAGGACAGTGGTGAAGGGAAGATCCTCTCAATGGGCAGAACTTCGAGCAGTGCACCTGGTTGTTCACTTTGCTTGGAAGGAGAAATGGCCAGATTTGTGATTATATTACTGATTCATGGGCTGTGGCCAACGGTTTGGCTGGATGGTCAGGGACTTAGAAGGAACATGATTGGAAAATTGGAGACAAGGATTTATGGGGAAGAGGTATGTGGATAGACCTCTCTGAACAGGCCAAAGAAGTGAAGATATTTGTGTCTTATGTGAATGCTCACCAAAGGGTGACCTCAACAGAGGGTGATTTTAACATTCAAATGGATAGGATAACGTGTTCTGTGGAAACCACTCATCCTCTTTCTCCAGCTACTCTTGTCATTGCTCAATGGGCTCATGAACAAAGTGGCCATGGTGGCAGAGATGGAGGTTATGCATGGGCTCAGCAACATAGACTTCCACTCACCAAGGCTGACTTGGCTACAGCCACTGCTGAGTGCCCAATCTACCAGCAGCAGAGACCAACACTGAGTCCCCGACATAGCATCATCCCTCGAGGTGATCAGCCAGCAACCTGGTGGCAAGTTGATTACATTGGACCACTTCCATCATGGAAAGGGCTGCATTTTGTCCTTATTGGAATAGACGCTTACTCTGGATGTGGATTTGCCTTCGCTGCACACAATGCTTCTGTAAAACTACCATCCATGGACTTACAGAATGTCTTATCCACTGTCATGGTATCCCACACAGCATTGCCTCAGATCAAGGGACTCACTTCACAGCAAATGCAGTGCAGTAGTGTGCCCGTGCTCGTGGAATTCACTGGTCTTATCATGTTCCCCGTCATCTTGAAGCAGCTGGCTTGATAGAAAGATGGAATGGCCTTCTAAAGACACAATTACAGCATCAGCTAGGTGACAATACCTTGCAGGGTTGGGGCAATGTTCTCCAGGAGGCTGTATATGCTCTAAACCAGAGTCCAATATATGGTGCTGTTTCTCCCATAGCCAGGAATCATGGGTCCAGGAATCAAGGGGTGGAAATGGGAGTGGCACCACTCACTATTACCCCTAGTGCCCCACTCGTAAGATTTTTGCCTCCTGTCCCTGCAACCTTATGCTCTGCAGGTTTAGAGGTCTTAGTTCCAAAGGAAGGAATGCTCCCACCTGGAGACACATCACTGATTCCATTGAACTGGAAGCTAAGAATGCCACCTGGCCACTTTGGGCTCCTTATGCTTCTGGGTCAACAGGCAAAGAAGGGAGTTACCATACTGGCTGGTGTGATTGATCCTGATTACCAACAGGAAATAGGATTGATATTACATAATGGAGGTAAAGAATAGTATGTCTGGAATGCAGGAGATCCCTTAGGGCATCTCTTAGTATTACCATGCCCTGTGATTAAAGTCAATATAAAACTACAGCAACCTAATTCTGACATGACTACTAATGGCCCAGACCCTTCAGGAATGAAAGTTTGGGTCACCCCACCAGGCAAAGAACCATGATCAGCTGAGGTGCTTGCTGAGGGCAAAGAGAATACAGAATGGGTGATGGGAGAAGGTAGTTCTAAATACTAGTTATGTCCACGTGACCAGTTGCAGAAATGAGGACTTTAATTGTTATGAGTATTTCTGCTTTGTATGTGTGCATTAAATATTTTTGTTTTCTTCACTTCTAAAATATGAGATGTAAATGGGCCTAGTGTGTTTTTGGTTGTATGTGTGTTAGTTGTACCATGTTAGGTGCAAGTATGACTTTAGAATTGTCTTTTTTCAAAGATTAAGTATGGTTTAAGGAGATGTGTACATGTGCCAAGTTGACAAGGGGTGAATTGTGATGGTTAAGATTGTGTGTCAGCTTGGCTTGGCCATGATTCTCAGTGTTCCTATGTGATCACTCCCATGATGGGATCTGCTGTGAGTAGCCAGTCAGTTGAAAGGGATTTTCCTTGGGGTTGTGGCCTGCGTCCAAATATAAGCAGACATTCTGGCTTTTTGCTCAGTCTGTATCCTCCGGCTGCCTCCTGTACGTCTCACCTCTGGTTCTTGGGACTTGAGCTATCAGCTTATCTGCTGATCTTGGGATCAACAATCTTCACAGCCTGTGAGAAGAGCCCTGCTCTCCAACCTGCCAATCTTGGGTTCACCAGCCCCTGCAGTTACGTGAATCAGGAGAAGCCTTACAGTCTTGCTTGCCAATCTTGGTATTCTTCGATATTCACAACCTGTGAGCAAGAGCCCTACTTCCCAACCTGCCGATCTTGGGTTTGCCAGCCCCTGTGGCTACGTGAATCAGGAGACGCCTCTATCCTAATCCACGGACTTGGGACGTTTCAGCCTCTAAAATCACATGAGCCATTTCTTTGATATCTATCTATCTATCTATCCATCTATCTATCTATCTATCTCTCTCTCTCTATATATATATAT
>NW_004444118.1:4621865-4639703 GCF_000243295.1 Trichechus manatus latirostris | reverse complement strand
TATATATTTATATGCTTTACTGGCTTTGCTTCTCTAGAGAACCTAGCCTAGGACACCTTTCTTCTTAACAAATGCAGCATTTTCTTTCTTTCCATCAGATTAAAAACTCTAAAAACTCAGATTTTTCTAACAGTAATTGTGGTGATGGTGGAGGGGATGGGGGTGCGGCAGTGGCAGGATTATTAGTAAAAGTATGAATGGAAGTAAGAGTAATAATAGAACTAGGATACTCACTAATATTGTAAGACTTTATCATTTAAGAAATTCTTTGTTAATATAGTTTAATTATTTGAACTCAATTTGTTTAGCTTTTACTTGTTAATACCCCCAAGGTAAGTGTTGATGAATGAATTTGCCTTTTATTTTAGAGTTTTTCCTAAACTTACATTTTCTTCCTGATTATTATGGTAATATTTATTGAAAGTAGCTTAGAGAATTTAATATAAGGAATGTATCAAAATATCATTCATATGTCAACAATTCAGCAATAACCACCATGAATATTATGGCATATTTTCTTTCTTTCAGTCTTTTTTCCTATAATATATAAACATGTTTTTCCATAATTGGGATTATAATCTATTATTTTTTAGTGTCCTTTTTTTGAAACCTAACATTATATGTAATGAAGTCATTAAAATGATTTAAGAACATAAATTTAATAGCTTTATAATAATCTACCACATGGACAAACTATAACCTACTTATTACTCTCATTGAATTTTCAATAATGTTTTATAAACGGTATTACATATAAATACTTGTCCCTGGTGATTATTGACTTAGGATATATATCTAGAAATGGAATTTTTTAAGGATTGTGAAGTAATGTCACCAAATTGTTTTCTAATAGTTATTCCAATTTACACTTCTATCACGTATTGCGCATCTATCTGACTTATACCACTATTGCTAGCACTGAATAAGATAGGTATTAAAAACAAAAATCTTCACAAATGTAGGAGCAAAAAGTATGGGGTGCTTCATGTCTATTTTTGTTTACAAGTCAATTGGTTCTGAAGACAAATACTTTTCATGTGCTTATTAATTGCCCTTTAATCTTTCTGGGTTACTTTTATTTTCTTTATAACTAATATTAACCTGATAGAATTCATTTCAGTGTATTGTATAATCTGTGTATGATCTATTCCTGTATTCTAAATAGGTCATGTTTATCTTAACACCTCTTTGTCAATTAACACCTCAACTAATTTTTGAATCAACTTTCTTACACTGTTTTCCATACTTGCTAGGATTTCTTTCTGGTCTACCTGTTCTGTTCCACTGACCTATCTTTTTATTTTATACTACACTCTTTACTCTTGTACTATTATAGCATGCATTTTCCATGCAATTTTCTGTATTATTTCTAGGGTAAGGAGGAGGGTGAGTATTGAGATAGAAGTTTGCAGAGCACTCTATGCCTCCTTTGATTACAAATACCTCCTTAGGTCCATAAATTATTTTAAAAGTGATGGTCCTATTCCTATAAATTCTCTGGATTTTTACTTGCTACTTTCTGATTTTATAAACAGCACCTTTTGAAGAAGTAAAAAAAAACTCACCCTCCCCCCAAAAAAAATGCAGAGAGAAAGCAACCTATCTGAGTTTTCCAAATATAAACAATGCATAAACAGAGAAAGGCATCTCTCCCTCTGAATTCCATGAGACTGACATGTTGCCCCTATGTTTTATTCAGGGACAAGATGATAAGATTTCTCTCACTGCATATGTTATCAATGCACTGATTGAAGCTGGTCACCCAATCTCGGTACGTAGCCCTCTGGTGATGCTCCTAACTTGCTTCTTATACACTCAAAATATTTTACTCCAACAATGCATTAATACAGACAAGGACTATGTTTGTAGCTACCACAAAGTAATGCTGAATTAATATCCTTCTTAATAGGCAAATCACATCTTGCATGTGTAACTATATAGAAATTAAAATGTGTGTGTGGCATTTATCCTTTGAACATTTCAACGCAGACAAGAGTATTCCTGTTTTTTTCCAGTGATGAACACAACAATATCTGCCTTTGCACATATGTGTTTGTGTATGCAAATGATTTTTGCTTTTCTTTCCCTTGCAGTTGGTGGCAATTCAAAATGGTCTCCAATGCATACGGGCTGCATCTATGGACAGGGCGATTACTACCTATGAGCAGGCCCTTCTGGCCTACACTTTCACTTTAGCGGGCTATGAAGACAGAAGGAAATTCTTTATCAATGAGCTGAACAAAAAAGCAAAGAAAGTAGGTGAGTGCACTGGACCTTTCCCAGTAACAATTCGCATCTTGAGTAAGTGGAATGGTTAGCAGTGGTGTACTTATCATACCGTTGTGTTTCATCTTTTTATTTCTTATGGTCAATATATATGCAATAAAACATTTGCCACTTCAACATTTTTTGCATGTACATACAATTCAGCGACATTCATTGTGTTCATCATGTTGTTCAACCAGCCCCACTATTCATTTCCAAATTTTTCCATTACCCTTGAGCAATGACTCCATCTTTCCCCACTTCCTTCTGCCTGGCCCTGGTAACCACTAATAAACTTTGGTCTCATATACTTGCCTATTCTAGATATTTCATGTAAGTGGGATCATATAATATTTGTCCTTTAGAGACTGGCTTATTTCATTCAGCGTAATGTTTTCAAGGTTCATCCATGTGGTAGCCTGTATCAGGACTTCATTTCTCTTTATGACTGAGTAATATTACCCTCATTTTTATTTTCCATTGTCAGATTTATACTCCTCAAATATGCCCCATCTGACCATATACATATCCCATGCTTTGACATGGACACTGCTGAATTCTTTGCACTTTTTTTGTCAGGTGGCTCAGTGCACTGGGAACTAGAAAAGCTGCACTCTGTGGCAGGTGCATATCCCTACTACCCTTGGGCTTCCTCTGCAGAGATAGAGATGACCTCTTATGTCCTGTTGGCCATTCTCTCCAAGCCACAGCTGACCTCAGAAGAGCGGTCCTATGCTTCTCAGATTGTACAGTGGGTGGCAAAGCAGCAAAATTCCTATGGAGGTTTCTCCTCCACGAGGGTAACTATCTTTTTCAAATCTCTAAGTACAAGAAAATTAAACCACCGCTTTGTATTGGTGGTATTGGTCTTTGAGTTTATATATTACATTTATCCAATTAAATGGGTTTGTTGTCACTATAAAACTTGCTGTTGTTTTTTAAAATTTGCTATCTTTTAAGTTTTTTTGAAGAGTATAACATTTTATCTAGTAACTATCTCTAAGTGTTTATTCAAAAGTTAATTTTCTTTTAATTTTTAAAATGGGAGTTTAAAAGCCATCTTAAAGTTGGTGTATGAAAGGACACTCAAAATTAAAGGTTGTGATATGTATCGGTAAACTTTTTATCAGACAGTTGTATCAGTTTGCGTTGTGCATCAGTGATGTGTGAGTACTTTTCATTATATGACTTCATTTGTAAAAATCTTTCTGATCTGGTGCAATAAAAATTGTAACTCACTCCATATCAAAATAAATCTCCACTGTTTAGTTAGGTACAATAGGCTTTCATTTTTAAAAGCCCTCTTTTATTTTATGTATTATCAATTGCCTGGTCATATCATTTGCACATTTCCCAATAGGAATATTAATCTTTCTGTTGACTATTGATAAGATTTTAGAATACGGTAAAGATATTATACATATACTCTTGCCGATTTTTCATTTTCACTTTTATCATGCTTTAAATATACAGATTATTTTCTTTTCACTTTTACCTAGTATAATCACTCTAAGGTTTCTTGCTTTAATACCATGCTACAAGAAGCTCTCAACACAAAAACTATTATAAAAACATATATCCATACTTTCTTGTACTATTATGGATTAATTTACTACATTTCAATTATTAAGCTATCTAGGAGGTAGTTTGATTTATGGTGTGTGGTAGAGACATAACTTCCTTTTTTTAATGGCCAGCCAGTTGTCTCAATGTCATTTACTTAATAATTAATTTCCCCAATGATTCGAAATACTGACTTATTGTATAATAAAGTTATATATATTTTGGTGTTTTTTTTAAGGCTTTCTATTCTTTTCCAGTGGCTTTTTGGCTTTGTTATATGTTTTAATATCTGATAGAACAAAGCCTGACTCGTTAGGCACCTTTCAAATTTCCTTGGCTTTTCTCACATTTTTATTCTATTAAATGATGTTTTTGTCTGTGTTAGTTTAAAGGTTGAACTTAAAGACAGAAATGTTGGCATTAACTCCATTTATTTTCAATTAATTTTACAGTACTCAAGACACAGTAGTTCACCAAAAAAAAGAAGGCTATTGCATTTTAAATTGCTTTTAAATGATTCACAGCTCTATTTAGTTTAAGATTTCTAAATCCCATAGTATGCTCTAATACAATTTACGACATTATTATTTTAGGATACTGTTTTGGCTCTCCAAGCCCTGACCGTGTTCCAAAGGCTCACTTTCTCTAAAAACAGACAAAATTCAGTGCTGATTCGTTCTGATCAAGCTTTCTCCGCTGGCTTCCAAGTGAATGATGAGAACCGTTTGCTGCTACAACAAACCCAACTGCCGACAACGAACAGAAACTACACGGTGGAAGTGAGTGGCAATGGTTGTGTATACGTACAGGTAAATTAGGATTTTTATTTTCTAATTTACAAAAATTTTCAAGAGTGTAATAGATACCCGGATTCAACAATTCTTCACATTTTGCTATATTTGCTTCTTTCTTTTAATTTTAAAGTAAATTAGAGATGTCATGATACTTTTGAGTATGTCAGAGTGGCTCTCCAAAAAAAAAAAAAAGGTCATTCCATCATATAAACTGCAATGCCATTATCACAACTAACAAAAATTAACAGTAGTTTTATAATACAATTTAGTTATCAAATCTCTGTTTCAGAATATATTGTGTAGTTTTTGTTTTGTTTTGTTTTTCAAACCAGACTTCAATCAAAGACCATGTATTACAATTGTTTTTATGCTTCTTGGGTCTCTTTTAACTTAGCAGTTCTGTCAGTCTTGTATTTGGCATGACATTAACTTTTGAAGAGATCAGGCCAGTTGTAGAATATTTCTCATCCTGGATTTATCAGGTTACTTTCTTTTTGGTGTCACTTAATTTGTTGTCCCATTCCCTATATGATCTATAAACTGAATGTTAGATCTTTATTCATACCACATCACATCAGGAAACACATCACTATTAGTGATGTTGAGTTTGATCATTGTATTAACATGGTGACAGCCATATGTCTCCATCAGAGGTGCTATTCTTTCTCCTTTATAACTAACAATCAATATATAAAGTGATACACTGGAATAATATAAATATCTACTTCCACATCAGTTTTTACCTAAAGGTTATAACATGCATTGACTATCTTTGCCTACGTCAACTATTTCATTAAGAACTGCATAGCAGTCATTTTCTAATTCTATCATACCTTCCACCTTTATCAGCTGGTGTTCTACAGGAGCCCTGGTGGTACAGTGGTTAAGTGTTTGGCTGCTAACCAAAAGGTCAGCAGTTCAAATCCACCAGCTACTCCTTGGAAACCCTATGGGACAGTTCTACTGTGTCCTGCAAGGTCACTATGAGTCTGATTTGACTTGGTGGCAACAGGTTTAGTTTTTTTGGTTTGGTTCTTCTACAAAGAAGAGCTCCTCTGCAGAATCTGGGGATGCTGAGTTGCCTTTCTGAAGGGGCAGAATGAATGCTCAATTCTTTCCCTCAATTGGCAGTCAACAAAAAATAATCAGTGTGATAATCACCTCCAGTGGTAGCAAGTGAGTTTTGTGTTTGTTTATGGCTTTTTTCCTTTTGGAGTATTGTGAATATGATATATTAAGTCAATTACAGTCACTGTTTATTCTCATAGTCTTAATTGTTCCAAATCCCTTTAGGGTGTTTCCTGTGATCTTTCATCATCACTGCATTAGTCTTTGGATGCTTTCTTGGCGTCTTAAAAAAAAAAAAAGGGAGAGGGGAGGCTAGTTTTATTTTGCATTTTACCTACCTCAGCTATTTCACCAAGAAATATTAATCTTTTCAGTGGAGTATAGTATTTTAATTTAAGCCTATGTACCGGTGGTCCTTATTGCTACTGAGATACTTTTGCATTCAGGTTCTTGCAGTGGAGAGAGCTAGGGAACATAGTTTTAAAAACTGTGAGTCCCTACTAATATTCCTATTCACGTGTAATACTATCTATTAAAATGCATTCACGTATTTGAATATGCACTTGTATCTATTTTTTCAATCACTGTTTTTTCTTCATTTTAATATCATTGACACACTTTAATAACATACCTGTATTAGTCCTAAAAATATAGCGAAAATAGTTTTAAAATAACAAAGCAATGGTACTGGTAGATAGAACTACTGAATGAAGTTTCAGCCTTTTTTAAGTACTGTATTTGCTTTTAGAATATATACCACTAAATATATATAGCCAAAGAACTGTGTTCTAATTTTTAATTTGTGTGATTATGCTACCAATTTGATACAGTTAGGTTCATCAACTTCTATTTTTATTCAATTACAGGTTTGCTTTCTTCATTTAGATTTAATTTAGTTTTGTTGAATATGTGTAATATATACGCAGTTTAAAGTTAAAACTGTATAAAAAGTTATATTCAGACAAATCTCACTTCCGTTGCTATAGCCTAAACTCACCCCCTACTCACTCCTACTCCTTCTAGATAACTATATTTATGAATTTCTGATTTGTTCTTCCACTGGTTTTTGTTTTTTTTTCTCAACGTAAGCTAGTATGAATGCTATATATTCTTATTTCTTGTACATTTATAGACTTAGAGTAGCATTCTCTACAAGTATTTAACATACACTATTTCCACACTATATGGCTATACCAGAGTATATATACTAAGTCAAATATTGATGCACATTTGAGTTGTTTCCTTTCTTTGGCTATTACATATAGTGCTGTAATGAATAATGCTGTGCAGGTATTATTTTATACTTGGACTAGTATATCTTCAAAATGGAAATATTAGGTCACGTCTTTAACTAAGCCTATTTCCAAGTCATATTGTTCTGGATTTAGATTTCCCTGTTAGTTCGTTGACTGTAATCCTGGTACTCACCTTGATTCCTGCAGTTCTGACATTATCTGCTAGAATTTTATCAGTTTCTTAAGGTAGAAATCAGATCATTTTAATCATTATCCAAGAGACAATATAGATGTATTTCAGTTCTGCTACTTATTAGCTGTATAAGTTTTGATAAGTTATGTTATTTTGACAAGTTACCTACTTCTATTTAGATTATCTCACCTGTAAAATGGGGCTAAACGTACCATCTACTTCACAGGGTTGTTGAAAAGATAAAATGGGTTATTATATAAAAAGCACTTAAAAGTATGTACTCAATAAATGTTAACTACGTTTCTGTTGTTACTAAAGAAAATAGGAAGCACTGAGGTAAAAACTGACTTTTAAGTGGAAATGTTAATGTTAAGGTAATAAATGTAAAAGTAATTATTTGGTTAATAAACAATATTATTCTATATTTATTCTAGACAATCCTGAAATATAACATTCTACTCCCCAGCAAGTCATCTGGGTTTTTTCTTTCTGTGAATACAGAAAATGCTGTCTGCAGAGGATCATTTGAGAAAAAGTTTGACCTTGTTATTTCAGCCAGGTAATAACTTTTTTCTTTTTCTGTAAGTTTTTAGACATGCCTCTACCTCTAATGGCGATAGCATAATGTCTCTCTCTGCCTCCATGTGAAACCATATCCCAATTATTTTATGGAAGAAGTTGACCTGTCTTGATTCCCTAGGGGAATATATTTTATCTTGTTTAAATTGCCTAAACTGTATAAGATAAGCCACCACCACCACCATCATTTGCCATTGAGTCTGCTCTGACTCGTGGCGACCCCATGTGTGTCAGAGTAGAACTGCACTCCATAGAGATTTCAGTGGCTGATTTTTTGGAAGTAGATCAGCAGTCTTTCTTCTGAGGTGCCTGTGGGCGGATACTAGGTAGAAAAAAAAAAAGTGACTTGAAAAGTATGGAATAGAAAGGAGAGAAGGAAGTTGTAGGAAAAAAAGTTTTACAAATTCCTTCTTAAAAGATACCTCTTGCTAAATTTCCTATTTCGTGAATTAACATAGCGCAATCTCTTCATTCTGCAACACAAAGTTCCAAAGCAAGAATATCAGTCAGGTGAAACTTTTTGGGTTCACTTAGGAATAGGTCGAAATTTATGTTGCTTCATACTGTAACATCATTAATTCAGTTTATTACAAGACTGTTCTAATCTCAGAACAATGAACAACACAAAGATTATGATAAAACAGAATAACTAATACAACTGAGTTTTCTGTTTCAGTCCAAAAATTGTGTGTTTACCCACATTTAACTATGCCTACAAGCCACCAAATTATCCAATTCAGTAAAAATAATCTCTTTTAAAAAATCCTATAAACAGAATTACTGAATGAGAGCTTCACTTTTCACAGGGAAATTTGAGACTCTGGGATATTATGAAAACATACAAAAGTGAAAGTTAAAGCACATCTTAGATTTTCTGCATGTTGTATTTTCATATAATATTTAATTATATCAGCCCATTTGTTCAATTTTAGCTTAAGGAATATGTCAGAATGCAAAACCCTCTTCTGGTTTATCCTATGACTAAACAGCTTTGCAAGTGAATACATTTCTATTGGAAATCCTTTTTTTTAATGGTGACCAAAGTTTATCTGAATTTTAAATTCTGTGCTTTTTAAAAATAGTTATCATGGAAAGCGCAGCACTTCCAACATGGTAATCATTGACGTGAAGATGCTTTCAGGCTTTGTACCTGTCAGATCATCTATTGAGAAGGTAAAGAATTAAATGTTTTTAATTAAAATAACTTTGAAGTTGTCTATGACACATTAAGCCTTGTAACACACGGGCTGGCTCTGCTAATCTCTGCTCTATCTTCGCCACAAATTGATGGGAAAAAAAGACACTTTTTATATTCTCAAGGAATGAAATTTAAATCTCATATGTATCTAGTAGTACAACATCGTTTGAGATTCTCAAATTTATTTATATTCTTATATTGTCAAGACAGGAAATCATGAAAAAATAAAGCAGGTAGATAAGTTGTTATTTAGTTATTATTCTATTCTATTCAATATTCTATTTATTGAAAGTTTAGAAACTAATATTGTACAGACAGATTTCTCAAAAAATGTTGAATGAATAAACCTCAAAAGTTAATATTTGTTGCTGAGGCTATAGGGGAACATTGCAGGTGTTTGTAAAGATGTGGGAAAGCCACCAAATTGAAAATGAATATTTTTGTCTTTTTGAATAACCAGACATTTGTATTACTAGTCTCTGAATTTTCAGCACATTTTTTTCTCATCCTTTTAGCTTCAGAGAGATGGCAAAGTACAACAAGTAGAAACCAAAACCTCCCATGTCTTTTTCTATTTGGAGAATGTAAGTTTACTGTTGCTATTCAGTTTGTGTGTTGGTGTGTCTACGCAGCCACCTGTGCAATGCATTTCTCTAAGATTTAAAATCAGCATTGTTTTATAACATTTTTTAACATAAACTTTTTTATGTTTTTTATTTTCTTAAGGACCCAAGTACAAAAATAGCATAGTTAAAATAATTCTGAGTATTTGAAATGGAGAGAAATTGAGGAACTAAATTCCAATATGCCTAACGTATTTATTTCCAGGTTACTGAAAAGAAAATTCAGTTCTCATTCTCCGTTGAACAAGATGCACTTGTATCCAACATCAGGCCAGCATCCGTTCAGCTCTATGATTACTATGAAACTGGTAAGAATTTTATTGTGTTTTAATGTTCTGTTTATTTTCTACGTTAAATTAAACATAAACCAATTTTCATTTTTCTCTGCTGGTGTTGTAGCTGCCATTTTTGAAATCATCTTCCCTTATTTGATGTCTTCTAACTTTTAGTGCCACCTAATACAAACTGTTTCAAAGTTTCAATAGCAAACACACTTTGAGATTGTGTCTCTCCATAAAAGCATGACTGGCACAATTTTTCTTAACCAATCTTTTCACTAGAATGTTCTAAATTACTGCAGAAAATTGTAGATTCAGGCCAAACAAAGATAGTGGCTGTGAATATTGACATACAGTTTATTTATGCGTTAGTAAGGATTAGGGGGTGGTCGTGGTCCAGTGGTAGAATTCTTGCATTTTATGGGGAGACCCAGTTCGATTTCCAACCAATGCATCTCAAGTGCAGCCATCACCCATAGGTCAGTGGAGGCTTGTGTGTTGCTATGATGCTGAATATATTTCAGTGGAGCTTTCGGACTAAGACAGACTAGAAAGAAAATCTTAGCAAGCTACTTTTAAAAAATAAGCCAATGAAAACCCTATGGATCCACAACAGTCCGATCCCATTGTGCCTGGGGTAGCTCTGAGTCTGGAGCTGACTGGATGAGAGCTAAAATCAACAACAACAACGATGTGGAGTAGAGGATGCAGAAATCATGTGTTTATATGAATAGAGGAAGAAATTCATCTATTGTTAGTGATGATAGCGATACCTTGGTAAAAATATTTTGACAAAGTATTTTTTTAAGCCACAATCATTTATTATTCCTCACAATTCTATGGATCAGCCAGGCTGGCTGACCTGGGCTGGCTCAGCTAATTTCTGCTCAGATTGCTCCTGCGTTTGCGGTCAGCTGGTAGGTCAGCTGGCTGGATAATCTAGGGCTGCGGCATTCAAACGCCTGGTGGTTGGCAGGCTCTTGGTTGGAGGCTCGCTAGGTGTTAGCTGAGTCAACCTTTTCTGGCCTCTCATCCTTCAACAGGCTAGTTCAGGCATCTATCTATCTATCTAGTTAGCCATCATCTATCTATCCGCATACTGTCCAATACAGTGAAATTTTAAAATAAAACATACATTTAGAATCAGAGCTATTTTGTCAAGTAGTTTGGGATTTCTGCTTTCTTTCTGTTTAACCACATTTTTATTGCGTTGTTTTAACCAACGGTCAGGAAAGTTAAATTCTTACTGATATCTCAAAGCCAGTAAGTAACACAGCCAGGGCTATAAATTGGGTGTTTTTACTTGAAATCAAGGTTTGCCTGGACTATAACATTCTGCTTTTCTTATATAAAAATATTATAGCTATTAAGAAACTGAAATATAGATCTAACAACTACCAAAATATGAAAATGGCAAATTAATTATTTCAAGTCAGATTATATAAGCCAATAAATGGCTTACAGTTTTAGGTTTAAAAAAAAAAAAGTTATCTATTTTATACACACTGTATTTAAGTGCTGCGGCTGCTAACCAAAAGGTCAGCAGTTCGAATCCACCAGGAGCTCCTTGGAAACTCTATGGGGCAGTTCTACTCTGTCCTACAGGGTCGCTATGAGTTGGAATCGACTCAACGGCAACGGGTTTGGTTTTCTTTTTTTATATTAATAAATACTTCAGCCAAATGAGTGGGTGTTTATCCACTAAATAGTGATTTACAAACTTTGGGTTCCCATGCATTTAGTAAGTACATCTTTACCTGTTGCCAAAGACCTGGATGATCAAACTAAGTTTCACTGTCCCTCCAGCTCTTACGATAATGTGGACCCTCTACCTAGAAGCTAAAGTCCAAACCTCTACCAGGTTTTAATAGGTATTATATACAAAATGTCATACCTGAAACACATAAGAATGATCATATATGTATGCTTGAAATGTGGTATAATTCAGAGGAATAAAAATATATTTGGAAGATGTTGAACAAAGACACTGTTATAGTATCATAGACTTAGGAGATTTTGTTTCTGAACAGAGGTAAGAGGTAAAGATGATTTCTCTTAAACAGTATTGTGAGAGTGTTTCTAATCACAATTTCTTTCTTTCAGATGAATATGCACTTGCAGAATACAACACACCATGTAATCAGATGTATTTTGAAAGCTGCTACCTCTAGAATAAGGGTAATGAAATGGAAAAGAAGGCACCTTGGAACAGGGCTGAATATTGAGTGCACATATCCACTGTTTCAACGAAAGAAAAGCATCCAGAATCTTCCTATGTAGTAGATGTTCAAGTTCATCTCCCACAGACAGCATCTCCCCTTAGGTGTACCACCGAGGACTTCTTGCTTTCTGCCCTAGGGCTTTCCCTGGAGCCCTGGCAGCCAGCTTGTCCTTTGTGCAAATGCAGCAGGGAAGTACAGGTTTAATGCCTCCAGGGGTAAATGTCAACCAGTGGAGGACAGGAACCAATGAATAAACACTCCTGCCTTCTGCTTTTGGTCAGAGAATTCTGGGAGGCATTCCAAATACTTCTCATCAAGTCCTTGAAATTGAACTCCTTGTTGCCCATGGAGGCAGCTTCAATAACAAACCCTAGAATTAACTTTTTTCCTTCTCTGTCACAGTCTCCCTTCTCCCTCACTCCTCCTCCCCAGGATCATCTCAGAAATAAATGATTTGCACTCAAGTCCTTGCCTTTGATTCTTCTTTCAGGGCAACCCAAGCAAAGACAACCTATTACATCATCACTGACTAACTGCAAATATGTTTTATTAGATATGGAATATTTTAATGGGTTGATAATTTAGTTCTGGTATGTTTTTTAAAATAATTTCTTTGGAAACTGTGGAAAAGTAGAACTTTTATAAAATTTAAATGTAAACATATTTATTTTCCTTGGAAACATTAGAAAACTATTTTCAAATATATTCCTAAGGTGTTGACTTGAATGTAACTATTAAGATAAAATAATAAATTTTTGTTGTTTTTAAGGCACTAAGTTTAGGGTAAATTGTTACAGCAGCAATAGAAAACTAGCATAACATCTCACAAATGCTTTCAAATGTCACTTACGATTCCTAACCTCCCTGCAACATTCACACAATCAATCTCAGTCCTTACCCAATTACCCAGATCTAAGTAATGTCACCAACATCCACCCAGATGCTCTGATGTGGGTCTGAGACCTGTGTATTATTCTTTAATTCTCCCTTACTCATACCTGTCACATCCATCAGTAAGACCTGTCATTTCTATCTCCAAAATATATTTTCTAAAGACAGAGTATATATTTTAAATTTCTCATTTGCTTGTACCTCTTCAGTTGCTTCCTGTTATGCTTCTAATAGCAAATGCATCTTTTACTCTGATGTACATGATATTGCGTGAAGCAGCCCCAACCTCCCTCTCCAATTTCATTTTTTTCACTTCCCTGCTCTAATCACATTGACCTCTTTCGGTTCTGGCAATACTCAAGGGGAGAAAACAAATAAACTAAACAGATACATATTCTTTATTGCCAAGAGGTAGATACTACACATTTTACAGATGAGAAAACTGAAGCAAGAGATGTAAAATAATGAGCCCATTTTGCAAGTGGTAGAGCTGAAATCTGAAGTAAGGTAGTTGGGTGCTTTTACTACTAAATACTGTAATGCTTCTGCAACAAAGACAATAGTTTACATATAAACTGGAAATCTTGGGGATCCATGGATGTAGAGTAGAACTGCTTCATAGGGTTTTCAAGGCTGCAACCTTTTGGAAGCAGATCACAGGAACTGTCCTCTGAAGTGCCTCTGGGTGAGTTCTAACCACCAAACTTTTGGCTAGTAGTCAAGTTCTTAACTGATTGTGCCATCAGTTGGAATCGATCCAATGGTAACTAACAACAACAACAAACTGGAAATTAATATCAAATACATCAGTTATTACATTAAACATAAGAGATTGAACTCTCTCATTGAAACTCCAACTATCAGATTGAGTTAAAAATAAACACTCAACTTTATGCAATTTATAGAAAACATATTTAAAACAAAATGTTAATGAAAGGTCAAAAGTAAATAAATGGTCAAAGTGAAGAGGAACTTAGAAAATGTACCTAAAGAAATTAGAAGCTATGGGCCCAAGATGGCAGAGTAGTAAGACACTTCCAGTGGACCCTCTTACAACAAAGACCCAAAAAAACAAGTGAATCGATTATATATGACAATCTAGGAGCCCTGAACATCAAAGGCAAAGTTGAGGAACCGGCCTGAGTGGCAGGGGGAGGGAGAGACAGTTCGGAAGCATCGACAAGTTGCCAGACGTGACCCAGTGAGAGCCTGAGCCCTTCAGGCCAGATCAGCTCATGAGCGAGTGGTGAGGCAAGCAAGCTGTGGTGCTTGGGAGGGCTTTTCTGCACCGGCAGAAACCCAGTGGCAGAGAGTCTATTCAGCCACCCAGAACCAGTGAGAAGCAGCCCTCGATCAGCAAAAGATAAGCACTTGTGTCCAGCCTACTGCAAGGATCAAAAACACTCCACTTTAGGGAAAAATCTCTCTCCCATTTACCTCCCCACTCCCTGCTCTGCACTGGATCCCTGACAGGCTTCAGCAATTGCCAAGTCCCCTGGGGCAGAAGTAGGATCCGTAACACATCCAGAGCCATTCTCCTGGCCTTGGAGAGTGAACAAATGAACAAACAGGAAAAAATAAACTGCCGGCTCCCCTAAGCAGGAACTCAGGGTAGGCACAGCTCCTTTGCCTAGGCAGTGGCATAAGGGATCCATGGACTTTGAGTGCCTTTCCCCCTGCAGAGACTTCTGTGGGCCCATTTCAACAGCATAGGCCCTCATTACCACAGTACAACAGAGTATATACCTGAAGTCTAACTTCAACTGTTTCAGCTATGAGTGGCAGGTTTGTGACATTTGACACTGGTCTGCCCATTAAGCAGGATCTTTTCACCTATCCATGCCACCTAGCCCAAGAATAAGAGGTGCCCCCTAGTTCTTACAGCCAACAGCATCGGGTGCTCATAGTCCGGTCACAAAACCTACCCACCTACATGCTCTAGAGAACAGGGACACTCTTCCTCCTGGACACTCGGGGGTTGCCAGGACATTAGAGCTTCAAAGGTGCCAATAATCAAACTAGCTCACATGAGCAGCCTATTTGGACATATCAAAGCAAAACAAGAAGCTAGGACACAGTAAGTAAACATAAAATAAATAAATATAATAACTTATTGATGGCTCAGAGACAACTTTCAATACAAATCACATAAAGAGGCAGTCCATGATGGCTTCAGCAAGCTCCCAAAGTAAAGAATCTAGAAATTTTCCAGAGGAGGAAAATTTCTTGGAATTACTGGAGCCAGAATACCAAAGATTAATATAAGGAACTCTTCAAGAGATTAGGAAGGAAATTAAATACAATGCAGAACACGCAATAGAAGAAATTACAAGGATTAGAGAAGAGCATAATGACAAATTTAAAAGGCTGCAAGAATCCATAGAGAGGCAGCAATCAGAAATCCAGAAGATTAACAATAAAATTTCAGAATTAGACAACTCAACAGAAAGTCATAGGAGCAGAATTGAGGCAATGGAAGTCAGAATTAGTGAGACTGAAGATAAAGCACTTGACACCAACCTATTTGAGGAAAAATCAGATAAAAGGACTTCTAAAAACGAAGAAACTCTAAGAATTATGTGGGATTCTATCAAGAGGAATAACCTACAAGTGATTGGAGTACCAGAACAGAGGGGGTTAACAGAAAATACAGAGAGAATTGTTGAAGATTTGTCGGCAGAAAACTTCCCTGATATCATGAAAGATGACAAGATATCTATCCAAGATGCTCATCAAACCCCACATAAGGTAGATCCCCGAAAGAAAGTCACCAAGGAGTATTATAATCAAACTTGCCAAAACCAAAGATAAAGAGAGAATTTTAAGAGTGGCTAGGGATAAATGAAAAGTCATCTACAAAGGACAGTGAATAAGAATAAGCTCGGACTACTCAGCAGAAACTATGCAGGCAAGAAGGCAATGGGATGACATATATAAAGCCTTGAAGGAAAAAAGTTGCCAACCAAGAATTACATATCCAGCAAAACTGTCCCTCAAATATGATGGTGAAATTAGGGCATTTCCAGATAAATAGAAGTTCAGGGAATTTGCAAAAATCAAACCAAAATTACAAGAAATACTAAAGGGAGTCCTTCTGTTGGAAAATCAATAACGTCAGATAACAACCCAAGACTAGCACACAGGACAGAGCAACCAGATATAAACCTACATAGGGAAGTCACAAAAATAAATCAAGGCAAAAACACTTAAAATAAGGAAACAGATGTCAATATGTAAAAAAAGATGACATTAAAACAAAAAAGAGGGACTTAAAAAATGTAGTCATAGATTTTTCATGTGGAGAGGAAGTCAAGGCGATATAAAGAAATAAAAGACTGGTATAAACTTAGAAAAATAGGGGTAAATATTAAGGTAACCACAAAGGAAACTAACAATCCTACAAGTCAAAATAAAAAATTACAAAAACATAAAGACTCAGCAAACACAAAATCAACAACAGTGAAAAAGATGAAAAGAAAATACGTAAGGAAAAACGACTCAGCACAGAAAATTAAGCAGAACAAAGAAACTGTGAACAATACACAAAAAAAGACATCAAAATGACGGCCCTAAACTCATACCTGTCAATAATTACACTGAATGTAAATGGACTAAATGCACCAATAAAGAGACTGAGTCGCAGATTGGATTAAAAAACACGATCCATCTATATGCTGCCTACAAGAGACACACCTTAGACTTAAAGACACAAAGAAACTAAAACTCAAAGGATAGAAAAAAATATATCAAGCAAATAGCACTCCAAAAAGAGCAGGAGTGGCAATATTAACCACTGACAAAATAGACTTTAAAGTCAAATCCACCACAAAGGATAAGGAAGGACACTATATAATGATTAAAGGGTCACTACACCAGAAGGACATTAACTATAATAAATATTTATGCACCCAACAATAGGGCTACAAAATACTTAAAACAAACTCTAACAACACTGAAAAGAGAGACAGTTCCACAACAGTAGGAGAAGACTTCAACACACCACTTTTGGTGAAGGACAGAACATCCAGAAAGAAGCTCAACAAAGACATGGAAGATCTAAATGCTACAATCAACCAACCTGATCTCATAGACATATACTGAACACTCCACTCAACAGCAGCCAAGTGTACTCTCTTTTCCAATACACATGAACATTCTCCAGAATAGACCACATATTAGGCCATAAAAGCAAGCCTTAACAGAATTCAAAGCATTGAAATATTACAAAGCATCTTTTCTGACCATAAAGCCACAAAAGCAGAAATCCATAAAAAAAAAAGGCAAGGGAAAAAAAAATCAAACACATGGAAACAGAACAACACCTTGCTCAAAAACTACTGGGTTATAGAGAAATTAAGGATGGAATTAAGAAATTCATGGAATCAAAGGAGAATGAAAACACATCCTACCAGAACCTTTGGGACGCAACAAAAGCAATGCTCAGAGGTCAGTTTATAGCAATAAATGCACACATCCAAAAAGAAGAAAGGGCCATAATCAAAACATTACCCCTATAACTGGAACAAGTAGAAAGAGAGCAGCAAAAGAAGCCCTCGGGCACCAGAAGAAAGGAAATAATAAGAATCAGAGCAGAATTAAATGAAATAGAAAAACAACTGAAAGAGTTAACAACACCAAAAGCTCATTCTTTGAAGAGATCAACAAAATTGAGAAACCATTGCCCAAAATGACAAAAGAAAAACAGGAGAGGAAGCAAATAACCCATATAAGAAATGAGACGGGTGATATCATAACAGACCCAATTGAAATTAAAAGAATCATAACAGAATACTATGAAAAATTGTTCTCTGACAAATTTGAAAGCCTAGAGGAAATGGACAAATTTCTAGAAACTCACTACCTACCTAAACTAACACAAACAGAGGTACAACAACTAAATAAGCCCGTAACAAAAGAAGAGATTGAAAA
>NW_004444118.1:4612569-4621765 GCF_000243295.1 Trichechus manatus latirostris | reverse complement strand
TCACATAGCAATGTGTGTGTAAATTTTTGTATGAGAGACTAACTTGAAGTGTAAACTTCATTTCAACTACAACAATAAACAAAGAAAGAAGTTAGAAGCTATGATATCAACTGCATACAAGATAATATTTAATGTTAAATACACTCAGTTGATGTCAAATGTTACATAGCAGTATATGGTATAATTTTTCAGGAAGATATTCTATTAGAGGAACTAAATGTATAAACAGAAGAGCATTAGAAACACAAGGAGATGTTACTAAAAATACAGTTACTGCATTGAGTAAACACATAGAAAAAGTCAATAATATAAACAACACACTTGGTTTAAAAGATATATAAAGACTCTCATATACCTTGAATAGAGAACTTATATTTACTAAAATTGTTCTTTTAGATGGACATAAAGCTTTAACCAATTTTATAAAGTATTGATTTTACCGTCCACATTATCTGATCCATATTACTTGGTAAGTAAATTGTTCCACTCTTTGCTACCAGGATTCATTTAAAAAAAAAAAAAAAATGGTGGACCAAAACTTGAGTCTCTGAGCTTTATTTAGAATTAATCTCTTTTAGTGGCTAAAGAAGTTACTTATTTAATCAAAATATAGTGCATTGTCAAAGTATTACCGATAAGTGAAGTCAATTTTTGCAAGAGTTTTCTCTCCCCCTCTTACTCCTTCCACCCCCCATTGCTCTAAGTCTTCTGAGAATAGAGTAATTGTGAAGTCTTATTTGGCTTTCAGCTTTTCAAACCAAGATCAAAAAAGCCTAAAATAATGTCTAACAAAGAGAAAAGTCTCAACAAAATCACCCTCTTTTCTCTTCCAAGATTTTTTTTTTCTAATGTGTATATTCTGCATATTCTGGGTGTCTCCCCAGCATCCACTTGCTTCTTCTCTTTCACTGGTTGTATAGCCATCAGATAGATTGAGAAGCGGCTAACACTATACACACACCCATATATATTTATATTTCTATATTTATAGGTATAATTTTTTATCTATATATATTTTTTCACATCAGCTTGTCTTTATCTTCTTTTTATTTAGCTATTCTTTCACCTCAATCGGTTCTTTCCAAAGGCTTTCTGTCCCTGTATCATGCAGATCATGTTTTTTGCATCCTGCTGTTGATGTCAAACAGTTTTAAGTTTAAATTTTCTTTCAATTTATTTGGTAAGTCTTTTTTAAAAATAGGTTCTTTCTCTGAATCTTAAAGTTGATGATCTTTTTTTCTTGGCATTTATGGTGTTGTGTGTGTGTTTTTAATATATTTCCATGCTTTTTCCTCCTTATTCATACTCAGATGAACAGTAATCTTACCAGACTCACTTCCTAAGAGGTACGTAGATTTCTTTCGGTTTCATTCATTTAATGTATATATGAGTTTTATGTCCTTCCAAGACCTATACCTGGAGGTCAGTTTATTGTCCTTAGCACCTATCTCAGTTCCCAGTGCCTCCCCAAAATCCTTCTTCATTTTGGGCAGTGTTTTTCACTCTGAGGATTCCAACCCATTAACAGGTCTTAAAATCAGTTTAGGAACTCACAACCAGCAGTGTCAGTGTGCATTGCATATAGTGTATTGTTTGGCTAGGGAGAGTGCTGGTTCAGTGGTAGAATTCTCGTCTTCCATGTTGAAGACCTGGCTTTGATTCTCAGTGGCTTCCAAACCTATGTACCTCATGTAGAAGTACCACGTGGCTTGTGTGTTGCTATGATGCTGAACAAGTTTCATTAAAGCTTCCAGACTAAAACAGACTACATGCATAGGGTCGCCAGAGCTGGAGGCACTCTTGATGGCAGCTAACAATAGCAACAATTGCTTGGCTATGATTTTTTTCCAGCTGTACATACATATACATACACAAAAATGTTTGAAGAGCACTGATCTTGGTTGACGCTGCAATTTTAAACTTGGCTCATCTCCTAGTCCCATTGTCTGTTTCTCTAATCGTGTGAAATATCGGAGCATGACAAAACCCAAATTCACTTTCAAATGCAATTATTTTGTTACACATAAAGATGTAAAAAAACAAAAACTTCTTTGGTATCCTAAAACTTTTCTTGTTTCCTCTCTCCCCAATCTTTATGAAGATTGCTTTTAAATGGAATAATAAAGTTGAAAGATGATTCGAAGGGTCTGGGTCTTTCTCCAAAGGGACAGGACAGGCAGTTCAGGGATGACTGCTAAGTTTCATGGTTTATCACGATCCTATGTCTCGGAAACTGGAGCAGAAAATAGAGCAAGAATGAAGTGTCTTTCAGCCTTCTTGCATGTAGATGGAGCTGCTGTATTTGTAAATCTATCACCAACAGCTCGCATTCAGTGTAACGGGACACTGATTTAGCCATTCGTCTTTGTATTTAGCTTTTTTTTTTTTTAACTTCGTTTCTTCTTAGGTATTTTAGTAGGAAACTGGCAAAAACTACTGCAATATTTATAGTCTGTTGACATTTGGAAGGATCTATTTTATTTTAAATTGGTATTTACCCATCTTTTATGTCATTGTATCCACTTTATCTCTTATCTCCCTTTTTTCCTTTTGTTTTGTATTCTATTGGTTTGTTTTGCTTCTTTCAGCTTTTCACTACTTTATCTCATTTTTCACATTTGACTTTTTCCCCCTTAGCTTAAATTTATTTAGTTATTTTTGTTTTTAAGGTTTAATGTTTACCTTGTTTATTATTTTGTTGGAAACCCTGGTGGTGTAGTGGTTAAGAGCTACATCTACTAACCAAAAAGTTAGCAGTTCGAATCCACCAGATGCTCCTTGGAAACTCTGTGGGGACAGTTCTACTCTGTCCTTTTGGGTCACTCTGTGTCAGAATCGACGCGATAGCAATGGGTTTGGGTTTGGTTTTAGTTTATTGTTTTATTACCTTATTACACTATTTTAACCATAAGTTTTTTCGTTTATTTTTATCTTTCTATGGAGTCATCTACATTTTGCCTTAGAAAGCATTATTCTAAGAGATACAATTGTTTCTGTTCCTCAAATTTTCTCAGTTGTCGCCAAAAAAGTTCTACTAATTCTCTTAATAGCCTCCCTGTTATTTTACCTGTAGCCTCCTCCTTCCAAATCCCAATGCTAAGAGTTGTAAATGAAGCAGTTCTAAAGATTTACAGCCAATCCTACCACCATCAGTACAGCTCAACTCCTCCCACGACCACCATCAATAATCTCACATTGGCTGTTACTACTATGGTGCTGTTTTTCTTACATCACATATAGTCCTTTCTTCTAAGAGAACAAATAAGCTATAAAAAACATAGTATATATAATCACTCAGTATTGATTACATCCTGAAGAGATATTGCTACACAATATGAGAGAGAAGTTACAATTTACAGAGAAACCTTAAATGTAAATTGTGAATGGTAACCAGCTTGCTTCCAACAGCCTCTGGAGAATTGCTCTCCCGTGATTCTTGTAATAAATTGGCCAATTGATTTGCCAGCAGATAACTAGGAGAATGAACCTATTTCTGTTAGTCTATGTTTTTGGCCAATGTAAACCTCATTCTTTCTACTTCTGATGTGATCAGATGTCTAATAATAATAATAAGTGCTGAATTGTTACTCAGGGAAAGGTGTGAAATGAAGTACATAAGAGGCTCTTCTGGAATTTATTTTAAATGCTTAAAGTGTTGCAACACTTTTGTTGCATCAAAATCTTGATTATAACAAAACCCCACAAGAACCTGTGAGAAATCTGGAGATCCTTTACACAACTTGGGAGCTGAAAAGGAGCCTGATATGTATGTGCAGTGGGAGGGGTACGTGTGGGGGTAATCTTCAGTCCTGTGTTGGAGCTACCATCTCTTGTCTTGTCCTTGCCTTGCCTCCTGCATAAAGAGCTTTGTCAGGATTGCCATTCTCAAAATCTTAGACAAGTTAGGTAGCAATTTCTTTTGGAGGGGCACTTGCCATAGTGTAACTTTTACCACTTAGCTCTACCCCATTGATTGGGAAAAGCACATATGATGATGTCTAACTTCTTTTTTCCCCAACATCTTTCTTTTCTCTTCTCTCTCTCTCTCCTCTAGCTTGGAGCTCTTTTATATCATCTAAAGATCTGAAGGATCCCTTATACGTTTTCAAAAAAGGGCACCATTCTCTCATAATTATAGATTTCTTATTTCTCTAAGTAGCTGCTTAAAAATGTATGCCTATTTTCTTCTTAGGAAATTGCACATTAACATCTCTCAAACCCACATGTTTATTTAGCAAACACACATGCCTCAGAAATTGCTGTTACTATTAACCATTGCTATACACTGTCATTTTATTGCAAAATCAGTCATGAAAACATAAAATTGTTTGTAATTCTGATTGACCTTTCATTGGCCTTTGTTTCTCTGGTCATAAGCTGGCTATGGAATGAGCCGCATGGATTCAAAATAGAGTTTTAGGATCTTACAAAATCTTTATTTTAATACTACCTCAAAAATAAGTCAATGTAGAAATATTCCACCATTAGAAATAATAATAAACTGGAAAAGTGTAAATAGAACTGGATTTCTGTCTTATTTGCATTTAGCTAAAAGTTTAATGATTTGAAAATATGTTTAGATATATAGGATACATATCTTCACTGAAGACATTAGTAAAAGAGGAAGGAAATTCTGTGCTCTGCTGATAAAACCATGGAATTAAATCTGATATATGACTCTCTGCAGAAAAACTAACTCAACATTAACAAACAAACAAACAAAAAAAAAAAAACCCATTGCCATCAAGTTGATTCTGACTTATAGCAACCCTATAAGACAGAGTAGTACTGCCCCATAGGGTCTCCTAGACTGTAATCTTTACAGGAGCAGATCACCAGGTCTTTTCTTCCACAGTGTGGCTGGTGGGTTCGAACTGCCAACCTTTCAGTCAGCAGCCAAGCACTTAACCATTGTGTCACGAGGGCTCCTAACTCAACATTACCTTAGGTCAATCGTAACACATTTTCCTTGAAATGTTATTGTTGAATATTAAATATCTGCAGACAAACCAATTCCTTCATTTATCTTCTTGATACACATTTTTAAGGAAGAAAAAGCAAGTGTCACATTTCATGGACACATGATTCGTTCATTCATGTACTCAACATAGAATTATTGAATGCTTATTATCTCTGGACATAGTTCTCAATAACAAGAAACAATGAATAACAAGACAAAATTCCTGCCTTACATTCCAGGGTGTGGGGGAAGAGGGGCAATAAACAATAAATATAATAAGTACATTATATATTATGTGAGAAATTTACAAGTTTTATGGAAAAAAAAAAAGGCAGAGCAAGGAGATCAGGAGTGCCACAAGATGAGGAGGCTGACTTTACAGTTGTAAATGTTGAGGTTAGGGTAGATTTCATTCAGAAGGTGATAGATGAGCAAAAGCTTAAGGAGGTGAGGGAGTTAGCTATGTGGACATCTGCAAGAAGAGCATTACAAGAGAGAGGAGTAACCAGCACGAGAACTTTGAGGTAGAAAGTTTCCCAAGTGCTAGAGGAAAGCAAGTAATTCAGTATAGCAGAGCAGAGAGGGGAGAGAAGTCAGGCAGGCGGTGGGGCTGGGGGTTAGAGGGGGCTGTGTCCAGTCATGGAAAATGCCATTCCTCTGGGCAAAACTCAGT
The DNA here is from genome assembly GCF_000243295.1 of Trichechus manatus latirostris. Classification (NCBI taxonomy): domain Eukaryota; kingdom Metazoa; phylum Chordata; class Mammalia; order Sirenia; family Trichechidae; genus Trichechus; species Trichechus manatus. The sequence continues at coordinate 4,616,132 of NW_004444118.1, read as the reverse complement.
TTGAGGAAAAAGATTGGGCTGGGTGGAACAATATTTGATCACTTGGGAAGTTTGTAATAGTGTGTTTTGAAGAAAATTCTACTTCTGTCTTGAATAAAGCAGGTTTGTGGGGGATTTCAGCTCAGATGACACGTCCTACTGGCCTGGTCTCTGAATGAACATAACAGTATTAAAACCTGAGTCTTTCTAATAAGAAAAAGTAATTGTATCACTGACAAAAAATAGCGCTTTCCTTATATTCTTTCTATTGCTTGTCCTGACTCCCAGAATCTGTGCAGGGAAATAAACTGAAGGATGGAAACATATTCTGTAACCCCCTGAGTTTTCCAGCCTGCTCTCTAACAGGCCAAGTATTCACAAGGAGAGAAAATATACAGGATTAATCAGCAAATTATCATGGTTGATAAATCATCACAACCAGGATTCCTGCTTCTATTACTCATTACAAGTATTGCATATCTCATACACGTTAATGTGAGCTTTTCAATTTCATATGCCAATGATTCTAGCTCCACATCCCCCAGTGTACACTAAGGTGACAAGGACACTTTCATTCTCAAACCACTCACAGTTGCTCAATGCTTTGTAAACAAACTTCTCTTTGGAAATAAAGTTTGTTTAGAAATATGTCCAAACGTAATGGTGTTTTTCATAGAATTTAAAAAAGCCTGAGAATTTGAAAACCTTATCAAATTAACATTACATCAGCATGATTAGCAATTACAAAGTCAACTCTTTTCATGTTTTCTCCTTTTCTTTATGTAAATATCTAAAGCTATAATTAGTCATAACTTAGCTTTTCTACTGTCTTTTTAACTTAACAGTAAATTTTTTAAGCTTTTCATATTGTGATGAAGTCTTTATGGTTATCATTTTTGACGAGTCAGAATCAACCAGATGGCACACAACAACGACCTAATTTCCTACTAAGGGAATGTGCAACATATTTCTTAATTGTTATTAGACATTCTGCTTGTTTCAAAGTTTTACTAATATTAATTTTTGCTTTAGTGAATAGTTTGGACTGTGCAATCTCACTGGTTGTGAGGAAATTCTTGACTGAGTCAGTTACGCTTAGTGCTCAAAACCAAGGATTGATTCAACCCTTACACAATCAGTTTTATATAACAAATGCCTCCTGTCACAAAGAGGAATTTCTAAGATAAAATCAGGAACAATAACTGGAAGGGTAGATTTGCTAATAATAAGTAACACTTATGTAGCACTTACTATGTGCCAGGGGGAGCCCTGGTGGTGCAGTGTTTAAGAGATCTGCTGCCAACCAAAAGGTCGGCAGTTTGAATCCACCAGCTGCTCCTTGGAAACCCTATGGGGCAGTTCTACTCTGTCATATAGGGTGACCATGAGTCGGAATCGACTCGACGGCAATGGGTTTTTTTTTTTTTTTTAGTGTACTAAGTGCTTTACAACTGTTAATTAATGTAATCTAATCCTATGGGAATTATTACTAACTCAATTTTACAGATGAGGAAGCTGAAAGAGAAAAAACAAACAAACTCTTTGCCTTCCAGTCAATCTCAGCTCATAGCGACCCCATAGGACAGAGTAGAACTGTCCCAAAGGGTTTCCAAGGAACTGCTGGTGGATTCTGACTGGTGACCTTTTGGTTAGTAGCCATAGCTCTTAACCATTGCACCACCCGGGCTCCCAATGTAATCCAATCCTGTGGGAATTATTACTAACTCAATTTTACAGATAAGGAAGCTTTCTTTTATAATAGCTAATCTTTAAACGGAGCCCTCGTGACACAGAGGTTAAGTGCTTGGCTCCTAACTGAAAGGGTGGCTGTTTCAACTCACCAGCTGCTCCATAGGAGAAAGATGTGGCAATCTGCTTCCTTAAAAGATTACAACCTTGGAAATCCTATGGGGTGGTTCTACTCTGTCCTATAGGATCACTTTGAGTCAGAGTCGACTTGACAGCAATGAGTTTTTAATCTTTGAATTGACAGTTTATGGGCAATTCAGAGAAGCTATGTAATTTGCTCCAGTTGGCACAGTAGGGGACCTGAGATTCCATCCAAAACAGTTTGACAATTGAGTCTATTCTTTTAACTACTATGCTGCCCTGCTTTGACATTAGTTAAAATATTTCCAGACTGTATTTCAGATTATTTCTTTTTGAGGTGTTTTCCCTGATTATATGAGCATTACTTTAGCCAGTGAATGGCACCAAATTATTATATTTATTCTTTCATTCAACAAATATTTACTGAGTGCCGTTTAAACTGGCCTGTCACTGATGACTGGAATTTCATTACTATATTTTCATTCATGTGAGTTAAGTGGCTATCTACCGTTAAAAATGGAATTAACACCAGAAGAACTAGATGGTGCCCGTCTACCACTACAGACTGCTCTGACTGAGAACACAACAGAGGGCACCAGACAGAGCAGGAGAAAAACTGTAGAACAAAAAATCAAATTCACGAATAAGACTAGACTTACAGAGACTGGAGAAACCCCCGAGACTATGGCCCTACGACATCCTTCTGAAATGGAACTGAAGCCATTCCCAGAGACCACCTTTCAGCCAAACCATAGTCAGGCCCATAAAATAAATTAACACCTGAGAAGAACATGCTGCTTAGAACAATCAGTTATATGAGCTCAAAACGGCAATATTTGCCCAGAAGCAAAGATGAGGAGGCAGGAAGTGGTAGAAAATCAGAATGAAAGGAAATGGGGAACCTAGGGCAGAAATGGGGAGAGTGCTGACACTTTGAGGGTACTGAAATCAATGTTACAAAAAAAATTGTGTATAATTACTGAATGAGAAACTAATTTGCTCTGTAAACTTTCACCTAATGCACAATTTAAAATAATAATAAAAAATAAAATAAAAGTAGAATTAACCTGACAGTTAGCTTTGACTTTAACGTTTGGCTAAAATCTGCCATTCTGATTCACCTTTGTCCTCAACCTATTTCAACATAATTTCTAAAATTCCTGAACTGGTGCAGGATCAATAATCCTATGATCATTTGTAAGTTTAATTATATCCAATCACTGTCTTCATGTTGATAATATAATTAAGGCATGATGTGGGTTTATGTTGATAGATGAAATTCTTTTTCAATTATAATACTTATTTTAGATGTACCTTGGAGTGAAAAATTTCTTGCTAGTCTCTTGCAAAGAGACAATTCAAAATATTGGTATTTGCACAAATTCCCTTAATCAAGACGTCATATACCCATTGTAGACCTCATGAACCCATCTGTTTTAAATGTATTTCTGGTATAGCAAAAGCATGGCATTAGAAGTGGTTCTTCTGTCTCATTTTGAAATGTTCTATATTCACATGTATTGTAGAGTTGGGTGGCAGATTTATGGACAATTTTCTTTCAAAAACCTTATCTCTTCCTTCCACCTATTGCCAATATTTATATTGCCTCTGAGAGTACCATAAGAATGAAACAGAGAGCTTGGAAGGAAATACTGAATTAAGGGTGTCTTACTTAACCTAGGTCACAAACATCCAGCAAGACTTTGTCTCATCTGACAATTCAGAAGTGAGATAATTGTCATAGAGATGTGTAT
>NW_004444118.1:4596487-4601709 GCF_000243295.1 Trichechus manatus latirostris | reverse complement strand
AGAGGAGTCAAAAAAAAGAGCAACTGCTGATGCTGCTTATGTACAACCAAACACCTCATGTAATTTGTTTTCTTTGTTTGGAGGTTTAGGGTCATAGTTTCATGGGACATCCAAGTCAACTGGCCTAATACTCTTTTTCAGTTCTTCTGTTCTACCTCCTAATTTGTTGTGTACTTCTCGGGGTCTTAAAAGCTTGCAAATGGCCATCCACACTACGATAATAGGTCTCAGTTCAGCTGAAGTTGCAGAGGAAGAAAGAGAGTCAGGAACTGGAAGAGCAAATGGAATGCATGTCTGGTTGCCTCCCTAAACAACTGCCTCCTGTGCTTATAAGACCAGAAGAACTAGATAGTGTCTGGCTACCGTTACCAAACGTTTTGATCTAAGATTCTGTATAAGTATCCTGATCAAAAGGGATGGGGGGAAGCAGAACAGACTTTTAACCCTTTCAAGACCCAGTTATTTTCTGCTTTGAATTTTTTGTTGATACCATGTGTTTTCAGCAGTGGAATGCTTATGAGTTATTGAGTGTGTTTAAATTTTTGGTTGGTAATATGGATTTTGAGAAATATGTGAAAATACATGATTTGTGGGCGTCCATCTGGCCCACTAGTCTTGGGTAGCAGGCTTTATTATGGGCCACCTTCCATTTGGGTACATGGGGCACCTCTGGTTTTGTCTAATACCCCAGCTATTTTGCTTCAACAAATGTTTCTTTCACCTTTCACTGTTATACAAGTCCCCATAGGAGGGAAGCAGATACTCTCGGCAGGAAAGGTATACTCCCAAAGAACTCCAGAGGCACAAGAAGTGAGTAGGATACCTTATGTTCCACAAGTCACAAAAGGGTTAAATTCTCAATGGAATCCCGACCCTCTGGAGCAATTGTGGCTGGATGAATCCCTGAAACTATTGCCCTGAGATAATCTTTAAACCTTAAATCTCCAACCAAAACTATCCCCTGAAGTCTGCTTTGAGCCAAACAATAGTTTAGCTTATTTAGTAAATGTGTCCACCTTGAGCACTGTATTCTTTTTAAGAATTATCTATGTGGGATCAGACTGACAAAAGCATCTCAAAAGTTTAGATGAGAAGCTTAGGGGGCAGTGAATTTATGTTAAGGGTGGTAGAATAATTTGGAAAAGGATAGTGAGAACGGTTACACAACTTGAAGGTTGTAAACAATGTCACTGAATCATACATATAAAATTTGTTGAAACTGTGTGTCCTTTGCTGTGTATATTTTCACACAAAAATAAATAGAAACAGAAGATTTTACATTCATTCAGCAAGCATTTGTCAGCTACCAAGGGCTAGCAGAATGTATTATTAAAGTTTATCCTATTTGACTTGGCATTTTATCACCCATAGTTTATTGTCATCATTGGAATTTTAATATCTTACATATCTGTAGTTTTACAGTCCACCAATGTTGGCATGTACATTATTTCCACTTCTCAGTCACCTAGATCATTTTAAGAAATACATGTCAAGACGTGCTGTTGTTGCTAAGTGCCGTTGAGTCATTTCAACTCATAGTGACCCTATGTACAACAGAACGAAACACTGCCTGGTCCTGCGCCATCCTCAAAATTGTTGTTATGTTTGAGCTCATTGCTGCAGCCACTGTGTCAACCCATCTCTTTGAGGGTCTTCCTCTTTTTTGCTGACCCTCTACTTTACCAAGCATGATGTCCTTCTCCAGGGACAGGTCCCTCCTGATAACTTGTCCAAAGTACGTGAGACGAAGTCTCGCCATCCTTGCTTCTAAGGAGCATTCTGGCTGTACTTCTTGCAAGACGGATTTGTTCATTTTTCTGGCAGTCCATGGTGTATTCAATATTCTTCACCAACACCAGAATTCAAAGGCATCAATTCTTCTTCAGTCTTCCTTATTCATTGTCCAGCCTTCGCATGCATGTGAGGCAATTGAAAATACCATGGCTTGGGTCAGGTGTACCTTAGTCCTCAAAGTGACATCTTTGCTTTTTAATGCTTTAACGAGGCCTTTTGCAGCCAGCAGATTTTTCCAATGCAATATGTCATTTGATTTCTTGACTGCTGTTTCCACGGGCATTGATTATCGATCCAAGTAAAATGAAATCCTTGACAACGTCAATCTTTTCTCTGTTTATCGTGATGTCGTTTACTGGTCCAGTTTTGTGAGGATTTTTGTTTTCTTTACGTTAAAGTGCAATCCATACGGAAGACTGTAGTCTTTGATCTTCATCTGTAAGCACTTCAAGTCCTCTTTACTTTTAGCAAGCAAGACCTAACTCATCTCAATTCACAAGTGATGCCAATAAAATATTCCCATCCATAGAAGTGCCAGTTTCTATTTATATCACATTTTATAATTTATATCCATTTTCTATTTAAAACATACACACTTCGACTTTGTGAGAACCCACTTATATTAATACAACACTGTGGATCTTTCATATTTTCAAATTTGCACAGAATAGATTCTAACAACCCCATCTGCCTTGGAAAGCAAATAGGATAATGAATCACTATTGATATTTTTTGTTGTTGTTGCTGGAGGTAAAACTAAACAAGAATGTTCATCATATAGCATTCATTTACTTAGGGAATAAAAATAAATTAATTAGCTTTGTATTCTAGAAGTTGAATGAACTAAGAAACAATAAGTATATATTACTTTTTTAATAAACAAATAAAAAGACAGCTATAAGCAACAACAATTAAGCTTTTAAATAATGGGGAAATTGCCTTTGAACTTATTTTGTTTTAAATTCTGTGAAAAATTTCATAACTTTGTTTCATTAAAGAGTCATTTAGGATGAACCCTGCTGAATATATGTGATATTCCTCAGACTACTAAGAAGAGATTTGAGATATAGTGTCTTTACATTAATAGCCTTTAAAAAATAAAGTCAAGAATACTGATTGACTTCACCAAACCATATAATTTATTTTGTTTTTACTTACAAATATTTAAAATTCTAATTAATAATCCTAGCCAACGGTAGCCTCAAAGTACTACTCTTTAAGCATTTGAACAATTTGATGAAGTGGATGAAAGAATGCTGATTACCATGGAAATGACCTGGAATTGATTTTTTAATACTGGAAGTGGTTAATATGTTACAAAAATAAAGAGTTGGCAGTTTACTTTCACTGTTGATCAGGTAAAATAGAAACCAGTGAATCTGGAGCAAGAACAGAGTTCAAGGAATAAAGTGCACAGATTCCCATTCTTTCCTATTCCTCTCTACACCATGAGGGAAAATCAACTGCCCGGGCCAGTCTTGATTCTACTTTTCCTGCTCCTTCCCAGAGATGCTGCAGATACCCCAAAACCGTAAGCAACATCTCCAGAAAATTCTATTTCCCTCCCTTTTTCCCATTCTATTATCTGTTTCTTGATCCCTGCCCTTGTATTTACTTTCTGATTTCCTATGAAATTGGCCGTCATCTAAACGGCTGAGGATAGTCAGTAACTTGTTAATGCCCACATTGAAAAAAACCAAAACCAGTTGCTATCGAGTTGATTCCAACTCATGGTGACCTCATGTGTGTCAGAGTAGATCTGTGCTCTATAGAGTTCTCAATGGCTGATTTTTAGGAAGTAGATAGCCAGGTCTTTGTTGTTCAGAGCACTCAAGTTCTAGAAAATTCAGACATAGGATAATAACATTTGTGAAACATTCACCAAATAAGAATGTAAAATGCCTACATAAAAGAGGATAAATTCTCTATTGGCTCATAAAATAGGCTGCAGTGTCTTTAGCCATTGTAAAGTGACTTATTGTCTGTGTTTTCCTCAAAGCAGAGATTGCCAGTATGAATGCACACCCTACAGACAAGCCAGGTTTCTTGTGCTAATTCACTTGTTGCTTCAGCGATCTTTTAAAAGCTAGCATTTAATCTTAAGAATATTCAGATTAACTAAATGCAGACCCTGTCCTCAATACCTCACAGTACAGTAAAGGAGAGAGCTAGTGCACAGGGAATGAGATACAACCTGAAAACAGAAGCAAGCATTGCAGGATTCTGTTGGAATACTCACAAAACAGAAACTAATTCTTGGGACCTGATGTAAAGGAAGGGATCACCAAAGTCTACACAGAGAAAGATAGTTTTGAACTAAGTCTTAAGAAACAAATACATAGAAGTTTTCTAGATAGACAAAGACACTTCGGAAATAGAGAAAGGCACGTATGAAAGTACAGCATCTCAAAATGCAGCGTATTTAGATATTATAAGTTAAGGGCAGGAGCCCTGGTGGCGCAGTGGTTAAAGCACTTGACTGCTAACCGAAAGATTGGTTATTTAAACCCACCAGCCACTCTGCAGGACAAAGATGTGGCACTCTGCTTCCATAAAGATTTACAGCCTTGGGAACCCTATAGGGCAGCTCTACTCTGTCCTATAGGGTCGCTGTGAGTCGGAATTTTGATGGCAACAGGTAAAGTTGAGGGCAAATCATTACCGAAGAGAACAAGAAAACCACACCCATTGCTGTCAAGTCATTTTCAACCCATGCGACACCATGCTCCATAGGGTTGTCTTGGCTGTAATATTCACAGAAGCAGATCACCAGGCCTTTTTTCCATGGCACTGCTGGGTAGATTTGAACTGTCAATCTTTAGGTTAGTAGTTGAGTACAAACTGTTTGCACTACTCAGGAACACAGCCGAGTGGTAGTTTATTCTGGGCTTATATGGTAACATGCCTGATGATTAGCCTAGCTTCCCTTGGCTTGACCTCCATCACCAGAGAGTGAAAGAAAGAAAAGAGTTAAAGTTGCTTCTGAAACAGTAGTAAAAAGCAATTAAACTCCTTCCCATGTATTAAATATTGTCTCTCTAGTGCTTCGTGGACCAAAGGGATTCATGCTATCATCCATGTGGAACCAGAGACCACATACAGTCAGGTTCTTACTGCTTTCTATGATGATTAATTAATTCACATTTTGTTGTTGCTACTCAGAATCTGAAAATCTTTTCTATCCAAAATATATAATAACTCATGGATTGGTTGTCCAAAGCTATGAATAGATTTTCTAATATTATGTTGTGACTATTTCCACAACATAAAAGAAAACATATTGCATTTAATTTCTTGGGGTTTTCAGGGTTCCTGAGGTCTTGTAGGCTGGCCTTTGAAGAATATATTCCTCTACACTCCTGCTGAAACTTGGCCCTGCTTGTTAATATCTCTTTACTTTTGGTGACTATCTTAGTTATCTAGTGCTG
>NW_004444118.1:4582188-4595072 GCF_000243295.1 Trichechus manatus latirostris | reverse complement strand
TCTGGTGCTTCTGTCTTTTATATCTCAAAAGAGATTTACTCAAGATACAACCTAATGCTATAGACTGTGTCATGCTTCATTAGCATAACTTCCTCTAATTCTGCCTCATTAACATCATAGAGGTTAGGATATACAACACATAGGTGATTGTATCAGATCACAAAATGGAGGACAACTACACAATACTGGGAATCATGGCCTAGCAAAGTTGACACACATTTTCAGGGGACACAATTCAATCCTTAACAGTGACAATAGCAAAGATTGTCTAGGGAACAGTCTTAATAATAATATCTTTTATCATCCTCCATGGCTGATTCAGACTCCTCTTTCCCGCCACAGACAGTATGTGGTGCTGGTTCCATCAGAGCTCTATACTGGGGTCCCTGAGAAGGCCTGTGTCATACTGAATCACCTGAATGAGACGGTGACAGTGAGCATAACTCTGGAGTTTGGAGTGCAAAACTGGAACCTCCTCAGGAACCAGGTGGCAGAAAAGGACACCTTCTTCTGCAGCTCCTTCATCGTGAGTATCATTCTTTGAAATGGTGGAGATTAGTAGAGAAAGAGTATATCAGTTGATGCCTTATGTTCTGACCCCCACAACAAAAAAGCATAATGAAGAGAATATGAGGATTACAGAGTGAATTTCTAATTAGATTCTAAGAATCTACTGAATATGTTCATATAGTATTTACAAAGAGATCTAGTGCAATAGATGAAAGATAGTAGAAGTAATAGGAAGGGTGTTGTCTGATCTTAAACTTCTGAGGTACATAATGTTTGTGCTATTATTCTCATTTTACAGATAAAAACTCTGAGATACATTAAGTTAATAACTTGTCTAAGACCTCACAGATGCTTGAAGATTGATGCATTGTCCTTGTCACCTTTTATCACTTAGAGTATTAAATGTTTAATTAATCACACTGGCTTACTACCAATAACGACATATTATTTTGTTGTTGGTCAATGGAAAATAAAGTTTAATACTTATTATAATACCACCATCACTGCTGTGAAATTGCAAGCATGATATTTCCTTCACTGACATGGCTGCATTGAAGAATTAGTTCATTTTATTGAAATGATGTTTTTTCTCTTTAATTAAATCAATTTAATAATCAATTTCTAAAACAGAGGACATGTCCTTGGCCTTGTCCCTTGGTAATTCTCATAGAACTAACCATGTTAACTGAGAAAATCATAAAGACTGAGACATCATTCTGAAGTGGATCTGTGCAGATTCTTCAGCTCTTTCTGTTTTACAGCTTCCAGAGTTCCCAACCTCCTTGGCATATATCACTGTGCAGGTGAAGGGGCCAACCCAACAGTTCACAAAGAGGAACCCAATGCACATAACAAAAGCAGAGAGCCTAGTCTTTGTTCAGACAGACAAACCCATCTATAAACCAGGACAAACAGGTATAAAAAACCTAATGAGCAAGAGCAACTTTATGGGGAGTGGGCCTTTTCTGACTTTATCCTCTAGTCACTGAAATCCTGGTGTGTTTTTAGTCTGTGTTATTACCCTGGGTTCCTGATGGAGGGTCTCATAAGAAAAATCTCTGTATTTCAGTGAGATTCCGCATTGTCTCTGTGAATATCAGTTTGCACCCTTTGAATGAAATGGTGAGTCTCATAACAGCCGATGAGGTTGGGGGAAATGGTCAAAAGTTTAAGTCCTATTAATTTGGCGAACTTAAGACCTATATAAGAGATACTTAAATCTACCACAGAGATGCTGGAGGAATAAGGGAGCTCAGGATCAAGACAGTTCATCAACTGCATTCTTAAAATAAATTAAATATTCAGTTGAAGTTGCTTAAAACATGACTTGTCGGCTTAAAGATCTCAGTTCTTTTTATTGAACAAAAGAAATGACAAGTATATTGGATTTCTGTCAGACAAATACTGTCTGCAAAATATTAAACTTTTTAATCTCATTATGTTTCCTCAATCATCCTTTATATCACAAAAGAGAAGTCATGACTTCTTAAGACTAAACATATAAAGTGCTGTGAACCAAACAGGGGGACATTTCCTTATTTAAACAAGAAATAAAGAGATCACTTCTTTTGGTCCAGACACTTTGTCACTGCTGCTGTCATGGTTTTCTCTTTCTAAGTTGTATCTCACACATGCTATTTGGTTCTTTCTTTTCAGTTCCCATTGGTTTATATTGAGGTAGGTGATATATACTGAGGTAGGTATATCTCAGTTGGAATGAAAATTTACAGGTTACGTTAAATTGCCTTTCTTCCTCTCTTTCTCTCACATACTATTTCACCAAAACTAAACAAAAACCATTCTCCTTGTCTATCTTAAATCCTTTATAGAAATCCATAAGATGTAAATGAAGGGACAAAAATCCTCTAAGATGATACCGTTTAGTGACTCTTCAAGTATTTTTGAACAAAATGGATAAGCATAATTTCAAAACGATGGACCAGTGTGAAATATTATCTGTAATATTTCATATCTGGTAAACTTATTGCCCTATTCCCGGTCTAGAATTCCTAGGAAACTTTACTAATACTTTTTGGTGCAATTTACCAACCATCTGTTATGTAACACCCAGCATCATTCTTACCTAAAAAGTTGTCCACCACTCAAAAATACATACGTGTATTTCAACTGTATTTCGATTGTTTATATGAACTCATAATATTTTCATCTATAGAACCCCAAGAAGAACAGAATTTTCCAATGGCAAAGTCTCAAACTGCAAGGAGGGCTCATCCAGCTCTCTCTCCCACTCTCAGTGGAGCCCATTCTGGGTCCCTACAAGGTCGTCCTGCAGAAGGAGTCAGGGAAAAAAATAGAGCACTCTTTCGAGGTGAAAGAATATGGTAAGAATTCTACATGTGCAAGAAATGTGTGACGTTACAGTAATTAAGACTGAATAGTTTTTACATATAAAACCAAAACCAAACTTGTTGCTGTCGAGTCGCTTCCAACTCATAGCAACCCTATAGGACAGAATAGAACTGCCCCCGTAGGGTTGCCAAGGAGAAGCTGGTGGATTCCAGCTGCTGACATTTCGGTCAGCAGCCAGAGCTCTTAACCACTTGACCACCAGGGCTCCTTTTTACATATAGGTGGCTAGAAAAGTCTAATATATAATAGTTAAAAATTAACAAGCTTTTTTATTTATCTCCATATTTGCTAAGTACTTTTCATGCGCTATCTCATTTAATCATTACAACAGTCCTCTGAGGCAAATACTGTAATTATCCGTGTTTTACTAGTGAGCAAATCATTACTAGAAAATTTAGTAACTTACCAAAATCACAGAGCCAATAGGAGGCAAGAGACATTCAAATAAGTTTGTTTGACCTTATTCAAACATTAATTGTTAATGGTGTGATCTACACACACTGTCGATTTATATTTTGTAACTGAAGATATTTCCTGAGATTATCCTCATAACTGCCTGTGACATATGCTGACAGTACTCCAATCACAGTAATAGACACATCAAAGTCATCTTAGCAGTTGTAAGTTATGTGGAGTTGCTAATGTAAATTAAGTCTTCTGTGCTACACCTGAGGAGGCCTATCACAGAAGCATGATTCCTCAAACTCACTAGAACCACCATGAGAACTATGAAATAAGAATTTATGATAGGAATAACACAACTGCGAGAGAAGCTGGAAGAGTAAGTGTCCAGCCAGGGGGAGTTGACAGATCAAAGAAAAGTTACTGACCAATTGTCCTGAACCACTGATATACCAAAACTAAGGTAGTTGCTATCGAGTTGATTCCAACTCATGGCGACCTCATTTGGGTCAGAGTAGAACTGTGCTGCAAGGGGTTTTTAATGGCTGGTTTTTCAACGTTTCTTCAAAGGTGCCTCCGGGTGGGTTCAAACTTTTAATCTTTTGGTTAGCAGCCAAGCATGTTAACCATTTGCACCACCAAGGGACTCCGAACCATTGACGGGAATGGATAAATTGATGCTTTCCAGGGATATGAGAAAGAAACCGTGCATCTTCAGCTGCCAGTGTGGACCACAAACGGGAGCTGATGGAAGAATCCATGAAAGGCTGTTAATTCTGCATAGCTACCTCTTCAGTAGGTCCAGAGCCAAGTGTCTGGTGGTGGGCACGGAACCGCTGTTAGTCAGCAGAGTTACAGTTGGGAAAAAAAAAAACTAAACTGGACACAAAGAGGGAAAGATTAAGGATAAACCAGAGTCTCCTGGTTCCTCTACATCTGTTACCTCATCAGTGACCATCTTAAGAGACTAATGGTGCTGCTTCTCTTCCACTTTCCAAATCTTGCACCAATTCCCAGAAGGAGATTCTGGAACATGTAAGACCACCTAAACCAAGCTGACATAATACAAAAACTGCCATGGTAATGGATGGCATCTACTTTGTCAGTAGTGGCCTCAATGTTCCTTATTGCAGTTGAAATCATTTCATGTGATTCTATGCTATAAGATTCTGTAATAGACTCCATTACTAATACTGACAAGATCTCCTATCACTCTCACCTCTTTTTCTCTTCTGTTGACAACAGTTTTGCCCAAATTTGACGTCCAAGTGAAAATGCCTAAGACAATTGGTTTCCTAGATGAAGGATTTACAGTATCTGTCTGTGGCCTGTGAGTTGCATTTTTTCATCTCATTTCTATTTCCCCACTCTACTTCAGTAGATTTATTGCAAGTAACAGTGATTGGACTTTGAAGTATTTTAATTAAAGAAGGAATAACTTTCTCTCTAGCTTACCTGAGCCTACACTAGGAAGTGGGGGTGGTAGCATATGACACTTCTATTGTTTTTCTAGTTGCTGTCAAGTTGGCTGTGACTCATAGGGACCCCATGTGTGGCAGGGTGGAACTGTGCTCCATTAGGGTTTTTTTAATGGCTGATCTTTTCTGAAGTAGAACACCAGGCCTTTCTTCAGAGTTGCCTCTGGGTGGACTTGAACCTCCAACTTTTCAGTTAGCAGTCAAGTGCTTAACTGGTTGCACCACCCAGGAACTCTGACATTTCTACTACTAATATAAAATCATTTTTAAACACTGTCAGACACTGTTATAAGCACCTTGCACTTATTAACATATTTTATTCTTACACTAACCCTGATGTAGGGGAATAATTATTATCCTCATTTTACAAATGAGGAAATTATAACACAGAGGATTGGAGAGGGGGAAGCTCAAGTTCCTATAGATAGTAAATGGTAGAACTGGAATTTAGCAGTCTAGCTCCAGATCCTGAACTCTTCACCACTTTTCTAGATTGCCTCCATAATTTAAAAAAAAATAAAAATAAATCTATTTTTATGAAACACGTTTATATATCCCAGACACTGTGCTAAGAGCGCTCCATAGATTTTTTTCTCATTCATAACAACACGCTTATTGTCTGTTTTATGAAAAGGAAAAGTGAATATAGGGCATCTGACTCTGGAGCTCATGATCATAACTGCTGTGCTATGCTGCATCCTACAGTCTGCATTTTCTTTATTGCTCTCAATTTCTTAACTATGGAGAAACAGGAAAAGTAGTAGGGGTGAAGTTAAGCAAATACTTTACTTTAAATGCCAGATATATATGGTTGTTGTTTTTGTTAGCTGCCGATGAGTCTGCCCCCAACCCATGGCAACTCCAGGCACTATGGGATAGGACCCTTGTGATCCACAGGGTTTTCATTAGCAGCTGTTTTGGAAGTAGATAGCCAGGCCTTTCTTCCTAGTCTGTCTTAGTCTGGAAGCTCCTCTGAAATCTGTTCAGCATCACAGCAACATGCCTACATCCACTGACAGATGATGGTGGCTGTACATGAGGCTGGGACTCTAACCCAGGTCTCCCACATGAAAGATGAGAACGCTACCACTGGACCCCCACTGGCCTCATATGTACATGGCAGAATTAAAAAATAAATACTACAGTGATTTCTTTGCTGGTTGCCTTTTAGTGTGTAATAGAGCATCCTACACGCCCACAGAGAAGAAAAACTTCCCTTCTTGTTTTTGAAAACAGCATGAAAAACTTGTTTTCATCCTCTGCTAGCCTTGATGTTTTAAATTTTTCCACCAGAGGGAAAGCCTTTTGATACAGATTTAAAGATAAGATTCAACAAAGTGATTTAAATTTACTAAATGATTTATTACTTACCATTACTTATAGGGATTTGAAGGGGAAAAGGATCATAAAAACAGGAAGCTTGGGGAGTGGGGACAAACCTCATCTACTTCACAGTTTGGACTAAGGCAATAGGTTTCAAACTGGAAAGCGTATAAGATTCTATGGGAGTGCTTAGTCAAAATGTAAGTCTCTGGTCCCACCTCCAGAGATTGTAAACATAAATTTGAGGAAAGACTCAGGAATCTGCATCTCAACATGTACCCCAGGTAATTTCAGTGTTGCTGTTGTTAGGTGCTGTAGAGCCGGTTCCAACTCATAGCAACACTATGTACAACAGAACAAAACACTACCCTGCCCTGCGCCATCCTCACAATCGTTGCTATGTTTGAACCCATTGTTGCAGCCACTGTGTCAGTCCATCTCATCGAGGGGTCCTCTTTTTCAGTGTAGGTGATCCACAAAACAGATGTCAAGAACCAATAGACCAAGTTCGACTTTGCATCATATTCTTTCATCATGTTTGGCAAATCAAACTGACTCATTCTGACATTGTTCATATACAGCATTTTTGTTTATAGCTACAGCTTTCCTATCTAATTTTTCTCGTTTATTCTCTTAAAATACACATGAGTTAAGGAGGGTTTAGAAATACACTCTTTAGATATTCCTTAATGTAATTCTTTAGATGAATAAGATGGATATCTGAATGGATCAAATAAGGTGAAGAAATGTCTGTGTTATTTATGTTAAATATCTGTTTTTGTATGACCCCTCTATTGTTATAGATATACATATGGAAAGCCTGTCCCTGGTCTGGTGACAATTAATGTATGCAGAAAATATTCACGATTCGGTTCCACCTGCCTTGGCAAACATCCACAAAGTATCTGTGATGAATTCAGCCAACAGGTATGTGGAAACCACTCTCTCCAGGGCACTAATACCAGATCTTGTTTTCTCTTGGATTAAAATAGTGAATACAATACAACAGTGAAGAGTGATTGAAATTGTCAATGTGGAAAATTGTGGAGTAAGGGAAACATTGTGAGATTGCCTGACAGTGTTAGGAGTGTGCTTAAATGTGGGGAGCTTGAACTATGACAGCATTAATTTGGCCAATTTTGTAATTTCCTTTCAGCAGCAATCAACACTCCAGTCATAGGGGGCTAAAAGGATGTGTCTCAGGTTGACTTCTGTCAAACAGAAGAAACATGACAGGTGTTAAGAACTTGGCTAGTCGTAAAATCTAAACTGCTCAGGGAACAATATTAAACCAGCAGTAAGCTGAGGAGGAGGGAGACATAAAGGGACAATGGACTGGAGGCCACAATTATACCAAAGAAGAGGTATAATAAGAAGAATAATTAAGTGAAACAACTGAAAGTAGAATAAGCTGTAGTAAAAAATGGAATGCATAAATTAGTGATTTCAGAAAAAGAATACTTAAAATCCGAGGTGTGGCAGTGTGAGCAAGTACTGTAGGGATATGAAAAAAAAAAATTATTGAAGCTGCAGACAGTAAATAAATAAGAGGCCAGGGTGCTGAGTGGGCTACCAAGATAAACATTAATAAACAAGAGAAATTAAAACATGGAACCTAATATTTAGTTTGGAAATATATATGTTCTTATTAATGTCCTAGACACTGGAAAAATATAGTTAACAAAATAGAATCCCTGACTGATATTTAGGTGTGGCTGCTTACAGAAGGCCTCTTAGAAGACTTTAGTCTGAGTAGAGTTTTGAAGAGCAGTAAGTGTTGGCCAAGTCCCTGGGTGGTGCAAACAGTTAGTTCCCCGGCTGCTAACTGCAAAGTTGGAAATCTGTGTTCACGCAGAGGTGCCTTGGAAGAAAGGCCTGGGGATCTACTTCCAAAAAATCGGTGCAGTTATGATCCGATATACATGGGGTCTCTTGACTTAAGATCAGTTCCACAGCAACTAGTAGGATTTTGTTTTTGGTTTAAGTGTTGGCCAAGGTAAGAATGGGAGAAAGAAAGTCCTTGTTTGAGGAACAACGTATGCAAAGAGATGGAATTACAAAATGCTGTGGCACGTTTGGAAACTCTAGGAAGTTTAATATGGTGGAAACTTGGTGTAGGTTTTTAGGAGAGAGGAGAGAAACGCAAAGATTGGAAATGAATACTTCATGTAATTACTGGGCTTGGGAAGGATGAGCACCAAAGAATGACTCGAATGTTTGTAAAATTTCTTACTATGACCATTAACAATGTTTCTGATGACAAATAAGAGGATATTTTTTTCTTTCTCTTCAGGCAGACAATAAAGGCTGTTTCACACAACTCGTAAACACTAAAATGTTTCAGCTGAGGCAAAGAGGATATGACATGTCAATACAAGTGGAAGGCAAGATCAAAGAGGAGGGAACAGGTTTGTATTATTTTGAAATATTTATTAACTTGGTACACATTTATAAAACTTCCATTCTATGTAAAATGTTATATTTGCTGGGGATTATGAAAACGACATAGTAGCTGCTTTCAAGGAATTAAAAATCTAAAAGTGGAATTACATATTGTTATGTTGTTGTTAGGTGCCATCTAGTCAGTTCCAACGCGTAGCGACCCTATGTACAACAGAAGGAAATACTACCTAGTTCTGTGCCATCCTTACAACCGTTGTTATGCTTGAGCTCATTGTTGCAGCCACTGTGTCAATCTATCTCATTGAGGGTTTTCCTCTTTTTTGCTGACCCTCTACTTTACCAAGCATGATATCCTTCTCCAAGGATTGGTCCTTTCAGATAACATGTCCAAAGTATGTGAGATGAAGTCTCACCATCCTCACCTCTAAAGAGTATTCGGGCTGTACTTCTTCCAAGACAGACTTGTTCGTTCTTTTGGCAGTCCATGGTATATTCAATATTCTTCACTAACATCATAATTCAAAGGTGTCAATTCTTCTACGGACTTTCTTATTTATTGCCCAGCTTTCGCATGCATATGAGACACTTGAAAACACTGTGGCTTGGGGTCAGGTGCACCTTAGTCCCTAAAGTGCCATCTTTGCTTTTTAACATTTTAAAGAGATCTTTTGCAGTAAATTTGCCCAATGCAATGTGTCATTTGATTTCTTGCCTGCTGCTTCCATGGGCATTGACTGTAGATCCAAGTAAAATGAAATCCTGGACAATTTTAATTTTTTCTCCGTTTATCATGATGTTGCTTATTGGTCCAGTTGTGAAGATTTTTGTTTTCTTTATGTTGAGATGTAATCCATAATGAAGGTTAGAGTCTTTGATCTTCATCAGTAAGTGCTTCAAGTCCTCTTCACTCTCAGCAAGCAAGGTTGTGACATCTGCATAACACAGGTTGTTAAAGAGTCCTCATCCAATCCTGATGCCACATTCTTCTTCATATAGTGTAGCTTCTCGGATTATTTGCTCAGCATAAGGACTGAGTAAGTATGGTGAAAGGATACAACACTGACACACACCTTTTCTGGCTTTAAACCACACAGTATCCCCTTGTTCTGTTCAAACGGCTGCTTCTTGGTCTAACTACAGGTTCCTCATGAGCACAGTTAGGTCTTCTGGAATTCCTACTCTTCGATATGTTATCCATAATTTGTTATAATACACACAGTCGAATGCCTTTGCATAGTCAATAAAACACAGGTAAACATCTTTTTGATATTCTCTGCTTTCAGCCAGGATCCATCTGACATTAGCAATGATACCCCTCGTTATCCCTGCAACCACTTTTGAATAATCTCCATTAAAATTTTACTTGTGTGTGATATTAATGACATTTTTCCATAATTTCTGTATTTTTTTGGATCTCCTCTCTTTGGAATAGGCATAAATATGAATCTCTGCTAGTCAGTTGACCAGGTAGCTGTCTTCCAAATTTCCTGGCAGAGATGAATGAGCACTTCCAGTGCTATATTCCTTTGTTGAAACATCTCAGCTGATATTCCATCAATTTCTGGTGTCGTGTCCTTTGTCAATGTCTTCAGTGCAGCTTGGACTTCTTCTCTCAGTATCGTCAGCTCTTGATCATATGCTACCTCCTGAAATGATTGAACGTCAACCAATTCTTTTTGGTACAGTGACTCTGTATTCCTTCCATCTTCTTTTGATGCTTCCTGTGTCATTCAGTATTTTGACTATAGAATCCTTCATTATTGCAACTCAAGCCTTGAATTTTTTCTTCAGTTCTTTCAGCCTAACAAATGCCGAGTATGTTATTTCCCTTTGGTTTTCCAACTCCAGGTCTCTGCACATGTCACTATAATACTTTACTCTGTCTTTTGAGCTACCCTTTGAAATCTTCCGTTCAGCTCTTTTACTTCATCATTTCTTCTGTTTGCTTCAGCCACTCAATGTTCAAAAGCAAGTTTCAGAGTCTTTTCTGTCATCCACTTTGGTCTTTTCTTTCTTTCATGTGTTTTTAATGACATCTTGCTTTCTTTATGTATGATGTCCTTGATGTCATTCCACAACTTATCTGGTCTTCGATCATTAGTGTTCAATGTGTCAAATTTATTCTTAAGATGGTCTCTAAATTCAGGTGGGATACACTCAAGATTGTACTTTGGCTCTCGTGGGCTTGTTCTAATTTTCTTCAGCTTCAACCTGAACTTGCCTATGAGCAAGTTGTTGATGGTTATATGAAATTATATATATGTACATATAACCATCATAAAATTTCTGCACTAAAAGAGAAAACTAAGGATCAAATGAATATGAAGAAAGAGGTAATTAATAGAAGTAGAGCCAGAAAAAAAGTGTTATAGATAAAGTAGCATTTAAGCTGATTCTGATAGAATGGGTAATATTTTGAAAAATAGTGATGACTGGGGAAATGATGATAAGCTGAGAACAAACGTATTCAGACTGGAAAGAATTTGAAAATGTAGGCTGATGCTAGGCTGTGGAGGAAAGTCAATCATATTGTAAGGAGTTCAGACTTTATTCTGAAGATCTTTGGATAGCTTCAGATATTTTTGAGGAGAAGGATAACCTAATAAGTTGACATATTTGTAAAAAATAATTCTAGCAGCCATGAGGACAGGCTAGATGAAAAATTTGTTATGTTGTGAAACATTAGATTACTGGGGCAACCCAGGTGAAAGATGATATTACCCTACACTAGAAGAACTATAAATATATGCAAATGAGGAATAAGATTTGTTGGTATTTTTAAAGTAAAATCAACTGATCTTGTTGAAAGATCTGATATGAAAGGAAAAGATACAGAGAATTCAAAGATTCAAAATTTGTGGCATGGGAAATGGAAATTCCATTAACCAAAATAAGGAGTGCTTGAGATATAGCTATTGTGATAAGAATAAGTCAAAGATAGTTAGAAATAATTTGGAATATCAGAATGGAAGGAGATTTATCCAGCTGATAATTTAAAAAGAGAGGGAGAAAAAAATCTCAACCAGAGATTTATATCTGGGAGTCATTGCACGTTGTGTGCACATCTTCCTATGAAAAGAGTTAATGGAATTGAAAGAAAGCTCATTTCACATTGCTAAGTTTAAGACAGAGACAGGACAAAGTGGGGTATAAGAATAGAAACAAGTACATTTAGGAGAGAGACAGTATCAAATAAGTCGGCATAATAAAATTAGAAGTCCTAAATATAGGGGAAAAATAAGATAGAACAATTTCTTAGAAGTTACTGGAAGGAATAGTTTCAATAGTGCTTATGTATGAAGCTCTGCTAACAGTTCATATATGATGAAGTCTGAGACAAGAATACTATATTGGGGCAATTAAGGGATCATTTAGAATTTGATAGAGTGGTATTTTAGATGATGAGGACAAAATATAGATTATGCTTCACTGAAGAGAAAATCACCAGGTGTTGACTATACTTTGATAGATTATGCATGAAAAGAAAGATCTTGCTGGGAAGGTATTTTGTGATAGAAATGTAAGCATACTTTTAGGCTAAAGTGAAGAATCCCCTATGCAGAAAGTTGTAGGTGTGGAGCAGGGAAGTGAGAGAGGCAGAAAAAAGATGGAATAAGATCAGAGAGCAGATGAAAAGGAATTCATCAAGAACATATGTGGAACAAGGACAGGTACTTGTAAAATTTCTCAAAGGAATTGAGAAATTATAGATATCAGTACATTTTGATATGAAGCTGAAGCTGATGGAGTCATTGTCAAATAGCTTCTATCTTCTAAATGTGAAAAAATTCCCAAAAGAATAACGTAAAGAATATGGATGGTACTTTGTTATGATGAAGTGAAGCTGAGTAGAGGTAACAGGTGAGTTTTGAATACACAGAACAATTCAGCTTTCCTTATTTCTTTTTTAGAGTTGGAATTAACTGGGCATGAATCATGTAAAATCACAAATATACTGAGCAAACTGAGTTTAATAAAAGTGGATTCACATTACAGACGTGGGCTCCCTTTCTTTGGGCAGGTAAAATAACTTTTCAACCTAAATCATAATTTAAAGTGTGAGGCTTTATAATAAAATGAATCTTTAGAAATTCCCAAAAACAAAATTTATTATAAAAATGAATATTTATTTATAATAAGAAAATAAATCATAACAAATTACAATTTCAAAAAGAAAATACCAAGAAAAAACATATTTTTATTAATTAACTTCCTAACACATCACATCTTTATAATATTTTCTATATAGTTTGGCTGCATACTGTGTGATTGTCTTTCTACAGATAATTATTTTGTAATATCATTTTCCATAGAAAGAATAAAAAGATGGTTGAATTTTTTAAATTATTAATAGTTTAGAAAAGTTCTTTTCAGATTCAAATCTCAATATTGGTAATA
>NW_004444118.1:4570048-4580972 GCF_000243295.1 Trichechus manatus latirostris | reverse complement strand
TGCGTGTGAAAGACCGAAGACCGAAGAATTGATGCCTTCGAATTATGGTGTTGGCAAAGAATGGTGAATATACCATGGACTGCCAGAAGAAGGAACAAGTCTGTCTTGGAAGAAGTACAGCCGGAGTGCTTCATGGAAGAGAGGATGGTGAGACTTCGTCTCACATGCTTTGGACATATTGTCAAGAGGGATCAGTCCCTGAAGAAGGACATCATGCTTGTTGAGGTAGAGAATCAGAGAAAAAGAGGAAGACCTTCAACAAGATGGACTGACACAGTGGCTACAACAATGGGCTCAAACACAGCAAAGGTTGTGAGGATGGCACATGACCGGACAGTGTTCCATTCTGTTGTACATAGAGTCACTACGAGGCAGAACCAATTGGACGGCACCTAACAACAACAACAACAGTATTCCTGTACTGACATAGAAGTATAGCATTCTAGAATATGTTTAAAATTTTGAACTTTATCCTAGGGGATTAAAAAAATGACTGAAGGTTTTAATAAGAAGCATAACATGATTAGATGTGCTCAAACTGTATAGAAAATAGTTTGGAGTAAGGATAATGCTGCATAATGGAGGATTGCAAAAGATTAAGTAGAGGGCTATTGGAAACCAGATGGGAAAAAATATGTAGTTTGGTCTCGGATGGTAGCAGTGGGTTATTTGGAGAGAAGTAGACAGGATTAAAATATGTTTACCAAATGGAAGAGACAGCACTTGGCAATGGGTGGATATAGACAGTGAAAAAAGACCAAGAAAGGCCCCAATATTCCTGTATAAACTAATGGGTGAACAGAAAGACCATTTACTGAGTAGAGAACACCAGAGAAGAAGATTTGGGAACATAACATTATGAGTCCCCTTTTGCCTATGAGTTATCCAAACAGAAATGTCAAATAGAAAAAATAATAATTTAGAATCGAGAAAACATGTTTCATTGCCAAATTCTGAGATCTTCAGGAAATGACAGGAAGTGGCCAGTTGGTCAAGAAGTAAACACGACAGAGTGGAATATGTTATTGCTATATGACACTTGGGGCCAGCTATCACTTTCATATTTCTAGGTTCTTCTGGTTGATGAGAAGGATCATCCAATCCCCAATAAAACCATAATTGCCAGCGTGAATGGAGGTAGATACCAATACAGCTTTACTACTAATGAGCATGGTTTGGCGAAGATTTCCATTGATACCACCAACTTCACATCTTCTTTCATTACAGTGCAAGTAAGTAGAAAGGGGTATAGGGAATGAAAAAATTCAGATCACTGGGGTGGCATCATTTAAGGATATAGGTGAATCATTTAAACTCTAGGGATAAAACGAAAGAGGGTAAAGAGTAAAATAGGAATTGAGCAATTTGGAGACCTAAACTATAAGAAACACAACATTCTGTCAGAAAACTTAATTTAGATAACTCTGTTTACAACATAAGCTAGTGTAAGGAGACACTGAATAGATCATCTTGGTCTTCCCTTGAAAATGTCAACATCTTTATAATTTTAAGACACGTTAGGCTTTGCTTGATTTCTTTGGTGTACCACTATTTTTGTTATGTGTTGAATATTCAAGTGTTCTTATACAATTTACAGCCATAAAGGTGTTAAGAAAAATGTATTGATCTTGATGCAAGTGAATATCTACTGATCAGTATAACACAAACTTATATGACTTTAAGGAGAAGCTGTTTATAGATTGTTTTATTTGGGAAAGAAGACTTGTTACATGGTTCCTATAAATTTTATATGTATTAATAACAAATTGCCTATTTAAGACCTTAATTTCTTCTACTAGGTCACTTTTAAACCAACTAACTACTGTTTTGATAACTGGTGGCTAGAAGAATCTCATATAGAAGCGCATCAGACTGCAAGGCATGTTTTCTCGCCAAGTAAGAGTTATATTCACATTGAACCTGCTGCTGGTACTTTGACCTGTGGACAAACTCAGGAGATCAGGACACACTATATCTTGAATGCACAGATCCTGAAGAACCAAAAAGAGTTAATTTTCTATTTTTTGGTAAGAATAAAAGCCACTATAGCTCTTTCTAATTGTGTAGACTCCAAAGAGATAGAGTTTCTGTGTAAGTGATGCCCCTTAGGAGAAATCGTATCAATATTGACTTTTTATGTGTGTTTTTATGCTTAAAGAAAAGTTACTTCCTAGCAAAATTACTAATGCTTTGCTTTCTTATTTGTATTCTGATGCCCACTGAAATATATAGGTATTTTTCTTGCTGAGTTCCAATGGCAAATTATTAAGTAGGAGAGAAAAGAGCCTGTCTTAGTCATCTAGTGCTGCTGTAACAGAAATACCACAAGTGGTTGGCTTTAACAAAGAGAAATTTATTCTCTCACAGTTTAGGAGGCTAGAAGTCCAAATTTAGGGTGCCAGCTCTAGGGAAAGATTTTCTTTCTCTGTTGGTTCTGGGGGAAGGTCCTCGTCATTGATCTTCCCAGCTCTAGGAGCTTCTCAGCACAGGAACCCCAGGTCCAAAGGACGCACTCTGCTCCCAGCACTGCTTTCTTGGTGGTATGCAGTCCCTATGTCTCTCTGCTCTTCTCTCTTTTATATCTCAAAAGAGATTGGCTCAAGACACAATCCAATCTTGTAGCTTTAGCCCTGCCTCACTAACATGACTGCCGCTAATCCCATTTCATCAACATCATAGAGATAGGATTTACAACATATAGGAAAATCATATCAGATGACAAAATGGTGGACAATCACACAATACTGGGGATCATGATCTAGCCAAACTGATACACATATTTTTGGGAGACACAATTCAATCCATGACAGAGCCTAAAACAAAAGCTTTATTAGTGAAAACAATGATTTTCTTAGAACTCAGAAGATAAATAATCAAAGGCCAAGGACCAAGAATTTATTTAAAAGGAAATAAAAATGATCCACAACTCTCTGGAAAAAGATTCAACTCTGACATTAATTGGAGAAATGAAAATTAAAACACTAAGACATTTTACACCTACAAAACCAAAAACAAAAACCCTGTTGCTGTCTATTCAATTCCAGCTCATAGAGACCCTATAAGACTGAGTAGAACTGCCCCATAGCGTTTCCAAAGCTGTAATCTTTACAGAAGCAGATTGCCCCATCTTTCTCACAAGGAGCAGCTAGTGGATTCAAACCCTCACCAACCTTCCGGTTAGCAGTGGAGCACTTAACCACTGCCCCACCAGTGCTCCTTTTACAGCTATAAAGCTTCTAAATAATTTATAAACCTCATGAGTGGTGTAATTGCAGGAGAAAAGTACATTGACAGGCATATTATAAATGGGTGTTAGTGGTAAGATAAGTGTCAGAACCTGACTAACTTCAGGAGGGATAATGTGAATCAAAATCAGCCCAAGCCTGATCCATATGAAGTGGAGGTCAAACGTGCCACCGCTCTTCAACCTTTTTACCAATTCTGACATCAGCCATCCTTCCCATAGCACTGTGCTTCTCTTCTGGGTTTGATAATCCATTGCAGTGGCCACATAGAACTCACAGACCATACTCACAGTTAAGTGATTTATTAAGGAATAGACTACAGCATAGGATCAGGATCAGGAAGCATGTAGGCAAAATCTCCCTTCTTCAGTGCAGCACAGCTCTCTCAGCTCCTCTCGACCATGCAGGTCTCCTCTTAGCCCCCTGAGCACAGCTTCTCTCAGTTCCCTCAGGACAGGTTACTCTTGGCCCTGCCATCTGTCACCACCAACTCTGCCCCTAGACTCCTTCTGGGCCTCTCACTGACTTCAGCGTTATAGCCCTTTATCCATGTTACAGCTCTTTTAGGAGATTCCTTGCCTCTTCTCACTCTCTCTGCCGCTTCTCTCCTCTCTTCCTTCTTCCCTCTTCTTCTTTCTGTCCAAAACAATCTGTCTGCCGTTGGATGCCTATACATACAACTCCTTGTCAAATTCAAGACATAGCACTCCCACCAGGGCCATTAACTGACCAATAATACCCTCTCGGTAGGCCAGGAACACTTCATTTGCAAAGTCTATTGATCAATCCCTGATAGGTGCATACCAATCACAGGGCGGGCTGCAGTGCAGGCCCAGACAAAAAGTATCAAACCACAAGTTGTTTACAACTTACCCAGGAAATGTCAGTCAACCTGGACAAAAGCAACAAACCCTCTGGGGTAGAAAACTAGAGCAAAGGAAATAACTCAGGGCTTAGGGGAAAAAATCTCTCAAACTGTTTTTTCCAAAGAACGGAGGCAAAAGGCCCCATAAGGAACTCATGTGACCATAGCACAATACTTTTGAGACTAATAAATCCTCCCCAACATGAAACATCCAAAGCTACTAGTTACCCAAGGAAATCATTTTAGGAAGAAAAAGTATTATGCAGGAAATTCTGTATAGGAACATTAACTATAAACAACATCTTTAAAAACACTCTATGAAAAAGTAAAATAATTACCAGTAAGTTAGAGTCTTAGCTCTATCACTTCCTAGGTAAGTGGCTTCAAACAATTTACCTAATCTCATTTGTAAAGAAAAATATCAGTTCTCTTTCCTGAATACAGGACAAATATTAATACCTACTTCATGGAGTTACTGTGCAAATTAAGTACAACCTTAAAACTAAATTATTTACTTCAGTGCTTGGAACATACAGAATGCTCAATAATTTAGCCATCGTATAAGAGAGAATAGAACTGCCGGTAGGATTTCCAATGAGTGGCTGGTGGATTCGAACTGCTGACCTTTTGGGTAGCAGCTGTAGCTCTTAACCACTGTACCACTAGGGCTCCTTATTTTTAATAGGGGCAACAATCGAGAATACTTATGCATATTTTGTATCTGACTATACTGTATTTTGTTTTGCATATAGTGGATGCTTAAAATATTTGTTGAAAGAATAATATGTAAAGTTGAAATATTAATATTAAAAAGAAATAGTAAATATTAAGTGAAACAGTAAAACAAATTGTAAAATTATATATTTGTTACTTTAAGTATATAAATATACATACAGAAAAATACTAAAAATTTACGTGATTAAAAAAACTTCTCAGTTGGAATAAAGATTATCATTTATTTACATATTTTGAATGTGTTTCAGTAAGTTTGGTACGTGCATCTTAAAACAATAATGAGTGTATTTCTCTGTCTTCAGATCAAAGCAAGAGGAAGCATCTACCACTCAGGAACTAATGTATTATCCATTGAACAAGGAGAGAGTAAGTATTTTCAGAATTTCCTATTTTTTCTCTCACGTCTTCAAATCCTGAGCAATTTAGCTTGATAGAGCTATTTTCAAATTAGAGGAAGTAGTCACCAACCTTCTATCAACCAAGACGGAGAAGCTGATAAAATAGAATGGTATACTGGATTCATTTCAGTCCACTCAGGACTTCTTCTTTTTATAGCATTTCTATATTTTAAATTTAATTCCTAAACATGAAGAAAATAATTTTAAAATTCAAGAAATAACTTTAAAATGTAGAAAATTACCAAAGAAAAATTTTACTTTTTATGTTTTTATATTAGTTTACCACAAACTTACTGGTTATATATATATATAATTTTACTGGTTACTGGTTAAATACATACATGCATATATATATAGTTCTATAAGTCAGAAATCTGATTAGGCTAAAATACAGGTGTCAGCAGGACTGCATTCCTTCTGGAGAGCTACAGGAAAATCTGTTTCATTGCCTTTCTCAGCTTCTAGTAACTGCCTGCATTCCTTGGCTTTGGGCTTGAAGGCACCAAAAATACCACTGGGGAAGAGGTGCCTCCTGAAAGTAGGGTCAACCTTAATGACATGGATGGAGTAAAGCTTTGGGGACCTTCATTTGCTGATGTGGCACTACTCAAAATGAGAACAGCTTCAAACATCTGTTAGTAACTGGAAAGTGGAATGTACAAAGTACTAATCAAGGAAAACTGGAAGTTGTCAAAAATGAAATGGAACACTTGAAGATCAATATACTAAGCATTAGTGAACTGAGATGGGCTGATATTGGCCATTTTGAATCAGACAATCATATAGTCTACTATGCTGGGAGTGACAAATTGACGAGGAGCAGCATCACATTCATCTTCAAAAAGAACATTTCAAGATCTATCGTCAAATATATACAGCGCTGTCAGTGATAGGAAAATATCCACATAATCTGACTATTATTCAGATTTACCTACCAACCACTAATGCCAAAGATGAAGAAATTAAAGACTTTTACCAACTTCTGCAGTCTGAAATTGATCAAACATGCAATCAAGATGCATTGATAATTACTGGTGATTGGAGGCAAAAGTTGGAAACAAAGAAGGATCGGTAGTTGGAAAACACGGCCTTGGTGAAAGAAGTGATGCTGGAGATCAAATGATAGAATTTTGCTAGACCAACAGCTTACTCAATGATTAAGGAGCCCTGGTGGCTCAATGGTTAAGTGATCAGCTTCCAACTGTAAGGTTGGAGATTCAAACCCACCAGCAGCTCCACAGAAGAAAGTACCTGGCAATGTGCTCCGTAAAGACTGCAGCCTAGGAAACCCTATGGGGCATGTTGGTTGTTGTTAGGTGTCATTGAGTCGTTTCCAACTACTAACAACCTTATGTACAACAGAACGAAACACTGCCCAGTTCAGTGCCACCTTCACAACTGTTGCTATGTTGAAACCCATTGTTGCAGCCACTGTGTCAATACATATCATTGAAGTTCTTCTTCTTTTTCAATGACGCTCTACATTACCAAGTATGATATCTGTTTTAGTTATCTATAACAGAAATATCACAAGCGTATGGCTTTAACAAAGAGAAATTCATTCTCTCAGTCTAGTAGGCTAGAAGTCCAAATTCAGGGAGTTAGCTCAAGAGGAAGGCTTTCTCTCTGTGTTGAATCTAGGGGAAGGTCCTTGTCATCAATCTTCCCCAGTCGAGGAGCTTCTCAGCGCAGAGACCCCATGTGCAAAGGACTTGATATTCTCCTGAGTCTTGTTTCTTAGTGGTAAGAGGTCCCCCTGTCTCTCTGCTTGCTTCTGTCTTTTATATCTCAAAAGAGATTGGTTTAAAACACAACCTAATCTTGTAGATTGAGTCTTGCTTCATTAACATTACTGCCTCTAATCCTGCCTCATTAATATCATAGAGATAGGATTTACAACACATAGGAAAATCACTTTGGATGAACAATAGTGAACAATCATACAATACTGGAAAGCATAGCCTAGCCAAGTTGACACATATTTTTAGGGGACATAATTCAATCCATGACAATGTCCTTCTCCAGGGACTGGTCCCTCCTGATAACATGTCCAAAGTATGTGAGACAAAGTCTTGCCATCCTCGCCTCTAAGGAGCATTCTGGGGGTACTTCTTCAAAGACAGATTTGTTTGTTCTTTTGACAGTCCATAAGTATATTCAATATTCTTCGCCAACACCATAATTCAAAGCCATCAATTCTTCTTCAGTCTTTCTCGTTCATCATCCATCTTTCACGTGCATATGAGGTTATTGAAAACACCATGGCTTGGGTCAGGTGCACTTTAGTCCTCAAGGTTACATCTTTGCTTTTTAACACTTTAAAGAGGTCTTTTGCAGCAGGTTTGCCCAACACTATGTCGCTTGATTTCTTGACTGCTGCTTCCAAGGGTGTTGATTGTGTGTCCAAGTAAAATGAAATCCTTGACAACTTCAATCTTTTCTCCATTTATCATGATGTTGCTTATTGGTCCAGTTGTGAGGATTTTAGTTTTCTTTATGTTGAGTTGCAATCCATACTGAAGGCTGTAGTCTTTGATCTTCATCAGTAAGTGCTTCAAGTTCTCTCCACTTTCAGCAAGCAAGGTTGTGTCATCTGCATATCGCAAGTTTGTTAATGAGTCTTCCTCCAATTCTGATGCCACGTTCTTCTTCACATAGTCCAGCCTCTCAGATTATTTGCTCAGCATACGGATTGAAAAAGTATGGTGGAAGGATACAACACTGATGCACACCTTTCCTGATTTTAAACCACACAGCACCTCCTTGTTCTGTTTGAATGACTGCCTCTCTTGGTCTATATACAGGTTCCTCATGAGCACAGTTAAGTACTCCAGAATTCTCATTCTTTGAAATGTTATCCATAATTTGTTATGATCCACATAGTCAAATGCAGGTAAACATCTTCCTGGTATTCTCTGCTTTCAGTCAAGATTCATCTGACATCAGCAATGATATCTGTCGTTCCACGTTCTCTTCTGAGTTTGGCTTGAATTTCTGGAAGTTCCCTGATGATGTATTGCTGCAACCATTTTTGAATTATCTTCAGTAAAATTTTACTTGCGTGTGATACTAATGATGTTGTTTGATAACTTCCACTTTCTGTTGGATCACCTTTCTTTGGAATGGGTATAAATATGGATCTCTTCCAGTTGGTTGGCCAGGTTGTTGTCTTCCAAATTTCTTGGCATCGATGAGTGAGTGCTTCCAGCGTTTGTTGAAACATTTCGGTTGGTATTTTTTCAATTTCTGGAGCTTTGTTTTTCACCAGTGCCGTCAGTGCTCTTCAATTCTTTCAGCTTGAGAAAGGCTGAGTGTGTTCTTCCCTTCTGGTTTTCTAACTCCAGGTCTTTGCACATTTCATTATAATACTTTACTTTGTCTTCTTGAGCCTCCTTTTGAAATCTTCTGTTCAGCGCTTCATCATTTCTTCCATTTGCTTTAGCTATTCTATATTCAAGAGCATCCATTTTCGTCTTCTCTGACATCCATTTTCGTCTTTTCTTTCTTTCCTGTCTTTTTCATGACCCTTTGCTTTCTTCACGTATGATGTCCTTGATGTCATCACACAACTAGTCTGGTCATCAGTCATTACTGTTCAGTGTGTCAAATCTATTCTTGAGATGGTCTCTCAATTCATCTGGGATATACTCAAGGTTGTACTTTGGCTCTCGTGGACTTATTTTAATTTCATCAACTTTAACATGAACTTGCCTATGAGAAACTGATGATCTCTTCACCAGTTGGCCCTGGCCTTGTTCTCACTGACGATATTGAGGGTCTACATCATCTCTTTCCACATATGTAGTCAGTTTAATTCCTGTGTAGTCCGACCATCCAGGTCCGTGTGGATAGTGGCCATTTATGTTGTTGGAAAAAAAGGTGTTTTCAATGAATAAGTCATTGGTCTTGCAAAATTCTATCATGCAATCTCCAGGGTCATTTCTATTACTAAGGCCGTATTTTCCAAGTACCAATCCTTCTTTTATTTCCAACTACCGATCCTTCTTCTTTGTTTCCAATTTTTGATTTCCAATCACCACTAATTATCAATGCATCTTGGTTGCATGTTTGATCAATTTCAGACCGCAAAAGTTGGTAGAAATCTTCAATTTTTTCATCTTTGGCATTAGTGGTTCGTGGGTAAATTTGAACAATATTCATATTAACTGGTCTTCCTTGTAGGCATGTGGATATTATCCTTTCACTGGCAGCATTGTACTTCAGGATAGATTCTGAAATGTTATTTTTGATGATAAATGTCATGCCGTTCCTCTTCAATTTGTCATTCCCAGCATAGTAGACCACCACCGTCTGATTCAAAATGGAAAATTACAGTCCATTTTAGTCTCGTTATCTAGTACTGCTATAACAGGAATACCACAAATGGATAGCTTTGACAAACAGAAATTTATTCTAGAAGGCTAAAAGTCCGAATTCAGGGTGCCAACTCCAGGGAAAGGCTTTATCTCTCTGTCAGCTATGGGAGAAGGTCCTTGTCACCAATCTTCTCCTGCTCTAGAATCTTCTCAGTGCAGGGATCCCAGGTCCAAAGGACCCATGCTCCTGGCTCTACTTTTTTGTTTGTATGAGGTCCCCATGAGGCCATAGGTGTAGATTGGGAGATGCAAGGTAATGTGACAGGAGTGGAGACCATGGGCATTTGGTCCACTTCCTCATGCAACTCATTTATGCCTTCAGGTCCTGCTTGGGCCCAATCTTGTATATACCACTTTCATTTAATGATGGAGTGCTGCTGTGCATGTCCAACTTTATGGCTCTGTGGTTCAGACAACACCCAGTTCATGATGGGCAGGTCAGGGCACATGGTGAATTGGTGGCCCATGGTTAAGCATTCAGTCTCCACTAAGGCTCAGTAACAAGCCAAAAGCTGTTTCTCAAAAGGAAAGTCATTATATGCGGAGGATGTCAGGGCTTTGCTCCAAAATCCTAAGGATCTGTGCTGTGATTGACCAATAAAGGTCTGCCAAAGACTCCAAACAGCATCTCTGTCTACCACTGACATTTCAAGTACCATTCAGTCAGCTAGATTATGTGGTCCAAGTGGCAGAGCTGCTTGCATGGCAGCCTGAACCTGTTGCAGAGCCTTCTCTCATTCTGGGCCTCACGCAAAACTAGCAGCTTTTCAAGTCACTTGATAAATAGACCAGAGTAGCACACCCAGATGGAGGAATATGTTGCCTCCAAAATCCAAAGAGGCCCACTAGGCGTTGTGACTTTTTAGTTGTGGGAGGGGCTAGATGCAATAACTTATCCTTCACTTTAGAAGGAATATCTCAACATGCCCCACACCACTGGAACCCTAAAAATTTCACTAAGGTAGAAGGCATCTGAATTTTTATGGGATTGATTTCCCACCCTCTAGCATGCAAATATTTTACCAATAAATCCAGAATTATTGACACTTCTTCCTTACTAGATCCAGTCAGCATAATGTCATCAACGTAATGGACAAGTGTGATGTCTTGTGGAAGGGAAAGGCGAGCAAGGCCCCTGTGGACTAAATTATGAAATAAGGCTGGAGAGTTGATGTAGCTTAAGGTAGGCAACTAAAGGTGTATTTCTGGCCTTGCCAGCTAAAGGCAAACTACTTCTGGTGGTCCTTTGAAACAAGTATGGAGAAAAAGGCATTAGCCAGATCAACAGCTGCATACCAGGTACCA
>NW_004444118.1:4549948-4559828 GCF_000243295.1 Trichechus manatus latirostris | reverse complement strand
CTACAAAGATCAAACCTAGAACATTTTATGAGAAAACTAAGCAGGTTACGTTCTATAAAATTTATGTAATTCACACAGAAAGCAATCACTAAGATAAATACATAAAATTCTTTTATAAAAATCAGAGGAGCACAATGCTTTGTACGGGATTATTTGTACCTGTATCTCATCCCCTCTGCTCCATTGTAAGCTTCCTGCAGTTAGACACTGTGTTGCATTCTTTGTAATGCTCTCATGCATATGACAAGAATTGTGCTGATGTGACTCTTAGATAGAAATAAGTGGAAGTGTCTAGAAATTGTCTCCTTTTGTCTCTCTTAACTGCTTTTGCAATAAATCTTTGTTTGTTTGTTTGTTAATTTACAGAGACATGCACAAAATATTTAGTTTTTTTTTTCCCTACGTAGGCAGAGGAAATGAAAGAGTAAACCTATACCTTTAAGAAAAAATGTTATTAGTTCAGTCTATGTTTATTGAACACTACATGCACAGTGTTATAAATGCAAGTCTTTTCTTGTTTCAGTATGTTCCAAATGTGAGAAGTAATCTGAGAATCTCTTTGTAAGGCTGAGAGCTCTGTTCCTTATCTATTATCTTGCACTGTCTTTATTCTGCAGCAAAAGGGATATTTTCCTTCTCGTTTCAAGTGGAATCAGACATTGCTCCCATTGCTCAGTTGCTCGTCTATACTGTTTTACCCAATGGAGAAGTTGTTGCAGACGTCGAGAAACTCGAGATTGAAAACTGTTTTGCCAACAAGGTGGGTGTTTTGTTTCAGCCCAGTCCTTTCATTCTTCTCCCCTTGTGAAGTATAGAAAACAAGGGAATTGTGTATATTAAAAGATTGCCATATAGTCTTCCTAAAACTTTTATCCTGAGTCCCTCTAAAAGCAAGGGGAGACGTGCCATACCTTAAGGGGTCTAGTGGAGTAGTCCAAAGCAGGTGGTCATGAGCACAATTTTTTAAAATCTCTTGTTTTATCTTAAGATTTGTGTGGATTCCAAAATCTATTTTATTATAAAACTTTAATAATTTTAATCTTAAAATGTTTTGTTTCCCAAATTTTCCATTGAAAATGATGCTTCAGATGTGTCAGTTTTATCCCATCATGCCTCCTGACACCCTTCCATGTACCACTGTAGAAACCAATATGTTATTGTGAGATTGAATTCAGTTTGGTAATACAGATACTACAGAAGAGAAGTACATTTGAACCCCATTTGAGATAACTCTAGCAATCCAATAATGACTATAGCGTAAAAATCTAGCATAGCTAGATGAAAATTAGATCTTTTTTATTCTCAAAAAATACAGAGCTGCAATGTGAAGTCCAATGAGATAGAAATAAGCTTTATCCCAACAGAATTTTGTTCTACTTATCTAATTTTTTAATACTCTGGCAGCATAATCTTAACATTAGCAATCAAGTAGAAAAAGCCTAATTCATATATCTTTTCTAACTAGGAGGGCTTTTTAACATGGAATTTATGGAGATTTAAAAATATATATGTTTATAGCAAGTGAAAATTTCTGTAATGAGAACATATTCAGATTATCTTTTATTTTTATATACAATGATCTAAGAAAAACACCCAGTGGACTTACATAAATTTTCAACTCCATCTTACTAAAGAACCCTATTAAACCTGGAGAAATGTAGCCAAGACCATAGTTTCTACTCCCTTGGATCTTCTGTGTGTTTTATAACACCTGAGAAGAGATTCCTTCTTGGAATGGCCGTATTATGCTACGGCTCCCTTTCTCTCTAACGTTACACTTTCCAGCAATGGTCTATCTCTGGTGAGTCAGTTTTCTCTTCACACTGTGGACATGAGAGAAGTATTTGAAAACGTATTTGATAGAAGAGCATTTTCTTCTTGGAGCATGATGTGAAAAACACTTCTGATTATAAAAAAATATATTACATTACCTATGTAACACCATAAAACTTCCCCATAGAAGCAAAGGTCAAAGGACATTATATTCAATCACATCATGTCAAATACTTTTTAACTTATTTATTATGGATCAGAGGTGGAGATAAGCTATGAAAAAATAAGTAATATGGAAAATAATTCATGTAGTGCTTAGAAGAAAGCTGATTATTTTAGATTTACCACAAAAAGTTAGAAAAGGTTAAGTCTATTAAAGTGAGAATTTAAAGACCGTAGAAGTTAGACATCCTACAAGATGGTGAGCAAACAGACTAAAGTGTGAACTAAGAATGTGAGGGAAGACCCAGGTCAGTTTCAGACATATGTCCCTTTGAAATGATAAACCATAAATAATTTTTTCAATCTTAATTTTGTTGGGACAGAGAAAAACTGCTTTCTGTTCAAAATTTATATACTTCTTTCTTAGTTTGAACATAACAGATGTAATGCACACACTAAACATTTTATAACATCTAAAATTATGTGTTGTCCTTAACTGGATATAATTGGTCATTAAGGATAACATTGATTCATAGAGATAAATTCAGACTCTTTGAAAATATGTCTTAAAGGAGTTTTTGTTTTGTTTTCATAGCAGTAGAATATTTTGTTTTTTCTAACATGTCCCCTTTTTTTTTTTTTTTTAGGAGTTTTCTTTTTCTTGTTTTTCATTGTGCCTTAGGTAAAAGTTTACAGTTCAAGTTAATTTCTCATACAAAAATTTATACAAATATTGTTATGTGACATTAGTTGCAATTCCTTCAATGTGACAGCACACTCCCCCTTTCTACGCGGGTGTCTTGTGTCCATTCAACCAGCTCCTGTCTCTTCCAGCCTCCTCATCCTGCCTCTGGACAGGAGCCACCCATTTGATCGCGTGTATCTGATTGAACTAAGATGCACACTCCTCACGAGTATTATTTTTTGTTTTACAGTCTAGTCTAATCTTTGTCTGAAGAGTGGGCTTCTGGAATGGTTTTAGTTCTGGGTTAACAGAACGTCCTGGGGCCATAGTTTCAGGGGTTCCACTTCTTGATTAATAGCATTTTCAGTTGATTATAATCCAAAATAACTCAGTTGTTCATTTGACATGGACATTCACAAACATATTTTAATGAACTTTTCTAAATGTAAAAAAGTTTAAAATAGAGTTCTCCATAAACAATGTTTTTATAATATATTGAATTAGAATGATGAATACTACTTCATCTTGAAGATAAATAAATTGATTTAATTTCTCATATATATCTCAAGACATATGATTCTAAACTGCTATCTTGGTTCAGCAACACAAGTCAAATATTATTTAGCTGAATATACTGATATTTTATGTCAATTCAAATCACCTTGTAGTTCAAGAATCTAGAAAGTTACCTGCTGCTATTATAGAAACTAAATTCTGTTTTATGTTTCAAATCTTTAATATACTGGAGAATAATCTATCAAAAAATGTTTTCATAAATCTACTTTAAAAAATGTTTTCATAAATCAATAAATTTACTAACCAATGAATGTCTACTGGCCAAGCAGAATCAAATCACTGAAAAGATGCTGCAAAAGTGTTTTCCATTAATTTGTAGATCTTGTTTTTTATTCAGTTCTTTGTCAAATTTCTGAACCAATCAACTCCTGGGATGTATATTAAAGGGCTTAATAAAAAAAAAAAAACCAATAAATCTCTGATACTGATAAAAAGCACTACACTGTGTTAGAATTTCAGGTGTTTAAGTTTCAAGACTCAAGGATAAGATGTGTTTTTTTTTCATAGCATGATATAAACCACACACTTTCATCACAAATCACCACACGGAGATAGGTCAGCTACACCATGTTATGTGTTTTTGTTAGTATATGTGTTTTCACTTCCATTCAAGAATTCCATCCATTTCAGAGTGATAAAAAGCCAATCTATATTTTACTGGTTATGTAAG
This sequence comes from Trichechus manatus latirostris, assembly GCF_000243295.1. Classification (NCBI taxonomy): domain Eukaryota; kingdom Metazoa; phylum Chordata; class Mammalia; order Sirenia; family Trichechidae; genus Trichechus; species Trichechus manatus. The sequence goes on along the minus strand of NW_004444118.1, from coordinate 4,555,962 downwards.
GAGTTACATGTGAGAAACCGGAGTTAACTGCACCCACATTTCCACTGTATTCCAGAGATGCTTATTAATCTTACTTTTAGATGGATGAAGAGAAAGGAAGGGTAGAAAGGACTAGTCCTATTCTAGGGCAGAAGAGAGTTTTGAGACTGTAATAATTATAAAAGCTGGTGCTATAATCATATCCTCTTTGCAGGTAAATTTGAGCTTCTCCTCAGCCCAGAGCTTGCCAGCTTCGGACACTCACCTGAAGCTCACAGCCACGCCCCTCTCCCTCTGTGCCCTCCGTGCAGTGGACCAGAGTGTGCTGCTAATGAAACCTGAAGCGGAGCTCTCACCTCAGTCAGTGAGTCCCATTTCAGTCTTGGATGCCAGAAAATGCACACATGATAAGACCATTTTTGGAAGTTGTAAATTATAACTGCAAAGGACAAGCTCTTCAAAATGTCAGGCATAATGTAGTGAGTTATTTACGAGTTGGAATTCGATTCAATTTGACAACAGCCATTGCACGAGCTTCTTTACATATATCATCTCATTTCATTCTCTGTTATAATACATACTCAATGAGGGAGCATTCTTGCTCACCACTCCATTTCCCATGCCTACCACAGTACCTTGTGTATAACAAGTTACTCAATACATTTTAGTGAATGACTAAGTGGATAATAATTCTTGGAGGTGGGCATTATTATCCTAATTTTATGAATGAAGAAAGTACAGCTAAGATAGATTAAATAACTATAGAAACAGCTCACCAAAAATATATTTTAGAGGTGGAATTTGAACCGAATTTCTTTCAGAGCCGCTTACTAAGTCACCACATTTCAAGATATTATGTGAAATTCCAGATTTTTTAGCTTTCACTGAAATCCAGGCACTTACTCACTGGTTTTAAGTATGAACAAAAAAAGAGTTTCCATTCAAATTTCTCGTTTAAAGATGTCTCTTCTATTGAAGCACTTTCAAAAAAAGGCCTATAGATTATAGGCTTTGTGGCTCATTTACTTGTTTAACAAATATCTACTCCATCTTGACTACAGGGTGGGTGCTGTGCTAGAATAGGGATTTTAATAGTAAACCATCCAGATGTGGTCTCTGACTTTTTAGATTTTATACTATTGTGAGGTATTAACACAAACAAGCAACAAAAACATATAACAGTTCCCAATTTTGGTAAGTACTATGAAAGGAATATATAGGGTGATGAAATAAAGCATAATAAAGAGTTGAGCCATTTTAATACAGTGATTAGGGGAGTCTTCTTATGACAGAGTTTACAGCTAATGAAGCCTAAAGCTGAGTGGAGGGGCAGTACGAAGAATGGAAGCTGCGTACCGAAAGGTCTTGAGGTCAGGACAAGTTTGGAGTGTTCTAGGAAGCAAAAGGGAATGACCTAATTCTAGCGGTGAGAGGGGAAGGGTTGTAGAGGCTGCAGGTGGAACAGTAAGCAAGGAGGATCATGCCAAGCCTCTCAGCCTAATGTGGAGTTTGAGCTGACTGTCAATGCAATAGTAAACCACCTAACATTTTAAGAGAGTACAATTTAAATTCATCTGTTAAGAAGGTCTTGTCCACTGACAAGAGTGAAGAGGCAAGAATGAGGTTTCATAGCCTGAATGCTACATAACTGAACAGGTGCCCTTCCACTAGGCTCTGGGTAAAAAATGAACTTGAATTGATTTACTTCTAGCTTATCCCTGCGTGGAGTTTTCTGTAAGGCTAAATTTGAACCTAAAATGTTGTTGTTGTTAGGTGCCATCAAGTAAATTTCAACTCATAGCGGTCCTATGTGATAGAGTAGAACTGCCTCATAGGGTTTTCTTGGCTGTAATCTTTACAGAAGCAGGTCTTTTTCCCATGGAGTGGCAGGGTAAGATCAAAGTGCCAACCTTTCGGTTAGCAGCCAAGTGCTTAACCATTGCGCCACCAGCTCTCCTTTGATCCTAAAATAGTAGACTAAAAAGAAAATTTGGTAAAAGTGTAATCATGTAAAATTAGGAAAGGAAATGAATCCAATGTTCACAGAGACTATTTCTAGGTGATGGGATTATGAGTGGGATGGGATTATTTTATTCTCATTACACTTTTCTGTACTGTCCACATGCTCTGCTTCCTTTTAACAATAACCATTTGGGCTGGGAGATGGGAGACTTGTGTTTTATTCTAGCCTCAGTGGCGCAATGATTAAGCGCTAGGCTGCTAACTGAAAGGTCGGCAGTTGGCACTCACCAGCAGCTCCGAGGGAGAAAGATGTGGCAGTCTGCTTCTGTAAAGATTACAGCCTGGAAACCGTACAGGGCTCTCCTACAGGGTCTCTGTGAGTCGGAATCCACCCGACAACAATGGGTTTGAGTTTTTTTGGCAACCAAAATGGGCCTGAGACTTTGATCAATTCGTTCAATCTCTATGTATATTACTTTCTTTTGTGCAAGAGGATTAGGATCCATGACCTTTAATATCTGTCCATGGGTTTCAGTGTTATTTTTCATAATGTAAGAAAGATGTTAAATACACACCAAGATCTGTTAAATTCTGTATTGAGTATTATTAAATGTAAAATAAAATTTTTAAAAAACCAGGCAGCAGTTTTCCCTTTGTTCTCTTTCTTTTGCTGTTGTTAGGTGCCACCGAATCCATTCTGACTCATGGCTCCCCCACGTGTGCAGAGTAAAACTGCTCCATAGGGCTTTCAAGGCTGTGACCTTTTTGAAGCAGATCGATAGGCCTGGCTTTCAAGGCACCTCTGGGTGGATTTAAACTGCCAACCTTTGGGTTACTAGTCCAGCGCTTAACCATTTGCACCACCCAGGGATTCCTTCTCTTGATTTTGCAGGTCTATAATTTGCTACCAGTAAAGGAGATCCCAAGAGTTATGTATGGAGGAGTTATGAATGAAGATGGTGAAAGCTGCGTCAATGCAGAAGACATAACTAAGGGTGGAATCATTTACACACCAAAGCAGGTCCTGGATGAAGATGATGTCTACAGTATCCTCAAGGTAGTTCTTTTTCCTAAAAACATAACCAAAGTTTATTCCTCAGTCTTTGTTAAGCTGGATAATAAATGAGCTTCTAAGTTCTAGGATCTGCTCCCCTCCGCCAATCAATTGATGATTAACAGAAAAATATTGGAACCTCAGAAGCACAGAAAGTTTTGTATACATACAGATATTCAAACATAAATTTCTCTGACACCTTTAATAGTGTTTGCTTTTAGGGCTCAAAACCTTAATCAAGTTGACCCCAAAGCTAGTTATCACTCTCATCTCCCACCCCAGTGACTGAAAGAGATCTTAACATGTGAGAAAAACAAAACAAAACAAAACAAAAATCTTCCACAGTGTTTCTGACATCTTTAGAAGGGTAAGTACCTTGTTGGCAGCCATTATATCAATCACTAAATAGTTGTTGAATGAAAAAATGATTGAATACACAAAGTATAATGCTTTAGTCCTCACTTTTAGTTCAGTAAAATTTCAGCAAACCGGGAAGCAGCTCTTCATTTAAAACGGTTAACAAAACGTGTGTTAGAAATGTTAGCATGCTTTAATAATGTGTATTTTCAGGATTAACTCTAACTAGGCAAGATTATAAAAGGGCAGGTTATTCACATTGTGAGATTAATCTTATAACTACCAAAAGGACTAAAAATTCTTATGATACCTTGAGGAAAATATACTTCATTCTTCTAATACAGGTTGACAGCTTAGCTGAGAGCAGGTTAACTCTCTCTTCTTGTACCTCCAGAGTCATAAATCAGTTGGTGGGAGGCGAGAGAGGAATGGAAAGAGGATCCTTTGGTTATTAATTAGCTAATTTAATCTTTTAACTTTTATTTTCTAACCTTTTCCTCCCTATCCCATAACACTACCACCACTGACAACTGTGACCCAGAGTCCAGAGTGTCCCATGTACTCTGAGATAGTACAGCTAGTAGTATTTATCTATGGCTACCATTGAAGAAAGATAAATTTGGGAACATAGAAGTTCTAGGAACGAGGCTGCTGTGAGTACCTGTGTGTGTGTTTTGGGTAAAGAGATCAAAGATAGTTAAAAGAAACTATAAGAAATAAAAGGGAAATAAAAATGATGAAAGGGATGATTTGCACATAGGTACTCAGGAAAAGGCATATCTTCCAATAAAACATGAATAAAGTTTACTAAGATTGTGAAGAAAAATATGCGATATGTTGCCTAAAAACCATACGCAACCCTACAACTAAAAAAAAACACAAAAAATTACTGTCTGCAATAAAGTAGTGGGGTTATATGTATAGATATGAATATGGATAGGTACATATAGAGACATAAACACAGATATAGATTTCTATTTGGGGGGGCGGGGGAAGAAAGGAAGAAAGCATACAGGACTAAATACTTACTTTCTTGCGTGCAAAATATAATTAAAGTGGCATCAGAATATTTCCAAGACTGTAGATCTTTACTGAAGCAGGCTGCCACATTTTTCTCCCACAGAGCAGCTGGTGGGTTCAAACTGCCCACCTTTTGTTTAGCAGCCAAGTGCTTTAACCACTGCAGCACTGGGGAACTCGCCAGAATATACCCGTCGCCGTCGAGTCAATTCCAACTCATAGTGACCCTGTAGGTCAGAGTAGAACTGCCTTCACAGAGTTTCCAAGGAGCAGCTGGTGGATTCGAACTGCTGACCTTTTGGTTAGCAGCTGAGTGCTAACCACTCCGTCACCAGGGCTCCCATCAGAATATAGCAGACAGAATTCTGAAATAGGAATCAGAAAGTGGGTTCTAATCCCAATTTTAACGTTCACTAACTAAATGAACTTGATTTTCTGTGCTTTAGTTTTCACATTTATAAAATTCCTCACTTCACCATTGCGTGGAATTATCATGATGATCCTATTAGCTACGTGTATGTTAATAGTGAAAGTGTAATACAAGATTAAAAAGTTAATTCCAGTCTCAAAATTGAATTGTTAATATGCTTTAACCATTAATATTTTTCCAGTCTGTAGGATTAAATATTTTTACCAACTTAAAAATCCGTAAGCCACATTTTTGTCCACTGCCTCAAGCATATCCAGTTCGTATGGGCTATGGCCAAGGTAAGGGTGTGACCTATTTGTCTTCTAGAATAATAGAAGAAAATAGGATGTCTTACTGGGCTGGGTTGGAATACAAAGCTATTTTTCTAAGTATTGGGTCAGATGACTCTTGTAAATTATTATTAAATAGCAGTTTCCCCCTAAAATATGATTTTTAACCAATCATTGTTATTCTCTCTGTCTGACATCCAAGTCATCAAAATCACCTAGCCTTCAATAGTCTTGCTACTTCAGATCTTCCCTATCCCCTATGAATTCAATACATTAAAGCATCAGGGTGTTGCAACAGCCCCTGACTCATGGCAATCCCACACATAATGAGTTGAACCATTATGATCCATAGGGTTTTCATTGGCTGATTTGGAAGTAGATCACTAGGCCTTTCTTTCTAGTCTGACTTGGTCTGGAAGTTCCGCTGAAACATGTTCAGCATCATAGCAACACACAAGTCTCCACTAACAGATGGGTGGTGCCTTCTCATGATGTGCGTTGGCCGGGAATCAAACCTGAGTGTCCCCATAGAAAGCAAGAATTCTACCACTGAACCACCACTGTCCCCATAGAGAGATTCTTAGCCTATCTCAATTGTCTTTAGTCAGAACAGAACAAGGGAATACTGAAGGCACTGGGGAAAAATAAGGCTCCAGGAATTGACAGAATACCAATTGAGATGTTTCAACAAATGGATACAATGCTGGAAGCACTCACTCATTTATGCCAAAAATTTGGAAGACAGCTACCTGGCCAACCAACTGTAAGAGATCCATATTTGTACCCATTCTAAAGAAAAGTGATCCAACAGAATGCAGAAATTATCGAATAATATCATTAATATAACACACAAGTAAAATTTTGCTGAAGATCATTCAAAAGCAGCTGCAGCAGTACATCATCAGGGAACTGCCAGAAATTCAAGCTGGATTCAGAAGAAGCC